>NC_136429.1:209117976-209562976 GCF_052849685.1 Lactuca virosa
TTATTTGAAGAAACATTCGTTAAATATTATACAACAAGTTTATATTGCACGTGAAGAGAGACATTTATCTCTCGGTATGCTTGGAAGCATTGATGATACACATTGTAATTAGAGAAGTTGTCCCCTGATCAGTGGTCTATATGGAATACCTTCATTGCTATTACAGGTTATTGTTTTCCCAGGATTTATGGATTTGGCATTCTTTTTTTGCGGTTGCGGGTTCCAACAATGACATCAACGTTCTTGATCAGTCTCGAATATTCAATGATATTTTATCAGGAAAGGCACTAGATTCTACTTTCACAATGAATGGAAAACAAATATAAGTTTGGGTATCACCTTATAGATGAAAGCTATCTTATGTATTCCACATTTGTAAAAGCATTCTGACACCCAGTGGATCGAAGAGAAAAAATCTTCATGAGAAAACAGGAAGCAACATGTAAGGATGTGGAATGTGTTTTTGGCGTTCTAAAGGGGAAGTGAGACATAGTAGAACATGCGGCAGATCTATATGAGATAGAAACGTAGCAATACAATATGTATTTATGTATCATAATGCATGACATGGTATTGAAAGATAAAAGACGTAATATTGCACAATATATGCCAACAGAGCCCCGAAAGATACAGTTTGTACCAGGTTCGATGAAATATTTACGTACAGTCATTGATATTCAAGATGCACAAAAACACGAGTGACGTCAACAAGACTTGTCGAATCATATCTACGATGCTAACAATGATGACGAGTAGTATAACATTTTATATTGTAGTGTTTTTTTGTATTGTAATATCTTTTTCATTTTATATGTTATGTTTTTATTGAAGTGATATGTTTATTATATAATTTATTTTTGTAATTATCAAAAACCAAACCAAACTAAACCATGCTCACTGCTAGTGCGTGGTCATGTGATGACCATTTACTAGTTAAAATGGTGTGGTATGGAAGATAATATATCATATGATATGGCACAAATATGATATAGAGGGGGTAACCAATAGCCACAAGTCTTAAATCCACCATTATTATCATTTATCTATTAAATTCATGTAATTTATTTTTATATTTGTTTATATATGTTATGTTTTGTATTTTGTTTTGAACCACTATATGTATTAAAATAAAACAGTTATGTTTTGTATTTTATATTAGCACCGTTTTGAAAAAGTGTTTTGATTTTAGTATGTCAATGTTAAACCCAAAAGTATTAAGGCTATAAGGATCGACATTGGTTGAGTCAGCTCGACAAACACAACCATCAAATTGCTGAGTTTAGCATGCCAAGCTCGATAACGCCTTTTAAATGAGAGAGAGAGAGAGTGAGAGAGATGGAGAGAGAGATTCTCCTTCTCTTTCTCTTATGTTTTCATGTTGAAGTTGAGGTGGTATTCATCGTCGTTCTACGTATAATAGTGTTAGATAGATGTAGATGGTCTTAAAGACCTTTAGAACATTTGAAAGGAATAAGGAAAATGACTCTTGAGGGTAGCTAACTGTTGCGTTCGATGGTATATTGAGTACACAATGTAATATATTTGATAAATTTACTCAAAATCTTGTTTAAAAAGAAAGGATAGGAGAAAAATCAAGCATCGATCCAACGGGATGAGCGTGGGACGGAACCGGTACCGACCCGTACCGTTCCCGAATTCCCGAAAACCGAATTTTATTGAAAGTCACTCTCGAGTACCGAACCGAATTACCATCATCGGTACCGGTACCGGGAATGGTACCGGTTTTCGATACTAGTATCGGTACCCGTGGTACCTAATCCCGAATTTTATGTATTTTGAGTACCGAGTATCGTTCCATATTTTCAAATTTGGTAGGCTTCGGTACCGGTTACGGTACGGGATCGAGATTTGGAATCCAACTTAATTTTCAAATCATTTTTTATTTTCGATAGTAACATCGTCCTCTTTCAGGCGGAGTATGCATGTTGCTTTAGTTACTTTTTTAGCTTTTAAGTACACAAACCGTCAACAAAATATATTATTTTAAACGGTTTGAAAAAAATACAAATCAAGAGCGTTTGAAAAATCTGCACGAGCATATCCATTATTTTATATTTATATTTGACATATTAGTTATTTTTGAAGTTTGTAAAAAAATACAAATCAATCAAACCTGATTTGTATTAACTCGTACCGTTTGATTATCCATATGGATCTAAATAAGATGCATATCTCCTCTTGGCAAAATACCTTTTGGTCATTTTTATCGTAAAAATGAATGACTCGTCATGTGGGTTTTTTTTTTTTCTTCTAATTCCTGGTTGTTAGGTTGTATGATTTATCGGGTTTTAATTGGAAACATAGTCTAGTATCAGATGGTTAAATGAACCTGTGACACGTGGTTAAACTAGCATGCGAGGTCATTATACAAGTTAAATGAGCATGTGAGGTCATGTTAAGTTAAATTATTAACGTTTTTTATTTAGAATTTTAATTAGGTTATAAGTTATGGTTGCTCTTGCGGTTGACAAATTAAAATAATGTAGATAATAATGTATATATTTATATATATAACTAGTCACATATATAAATATTTTATTTTATATAAAACTACATTTTATATAAATAAACTCTAACTAATTTATTAAGATATAAATATAACTAATAAATAATCATGCTTTATGATATATTTCATAAGTTATTATTTCTTCAATAAATATTATTTCCATAAATAATAAATTCCTAATTAGTAAAATATTATTTTCATGAAATAATAATTTTCCGGTTAAATACAAGTATTGATATATTTATTAATAATCAAATTATACTAATAAATAATCAATTGACGGTAAGTTCATATAAGGTGTGACCCCATATGATCATATATTATTAACAATACCATTCTATAATGACTCTTGGGTATACTAGATCTTTCAGGGAGAACTGGTTACTCATGGCGAGGGTGCTCAGGACTGGATGTATGTTCAGCTACGAGAGGTAGGAGGTATCTTCAATAGGGGTGCTTTGGATTCCTATCTTATGTGGTGGATATGTGAGTTGAGGGTAATATGACTATGGACGACGTGCCCATTGTTCGGGAGTTCCCTGATGTGTTTCCCAAGGATATGATAGGAGTGCCTCCTGAGAGACACGTAGGGTTTAGGATTGACCTGATTCCGGGTGTGGCGCCAATAGCCAAGGCACCCTATCTCTTAACATCTGCGGAGATGCAGGAGTTGTCTACTAGACCTGGCAAACGTGTCGTGTCGTGTCGGGTTCGTGTCGTGTCAATACATTAAATGGGTTGAAAGGGCTTGACCCTAACCCGACCCGTTTAATTATTGTGTCGTGCCGTGTCAACCCGTTTATTTTTGTATCGGTTTCGTGTCGGGTTTCGGGTTAAGGTTTAAACCTTGTAAATATGTTGTGTCATGTCGGGTTGAAATATTTTAAAGGTTGGAAAGTAGGAGTTGTGCAGGCAAGAAGGAAAAAATGAAACACTGGAGTTATTAGATGGAATAACAAAATTTATAGTAAGTTTAGAAGGAAAAATGAAAAGAGTTAAAGTTGGGAAGCAAAAGGGATAGGTGGTGAGGATGACCAAAATTAAGTAACTTTGAAATTTGAATATTACTTCTAATTATTGAGTTTGGCCCACTACAAACATATAATATATTTATAAAAATATGAAATTTATAATAAAGAATATATAATTAAACGGGTCATATTCGAGTCATCTTCGAGCTGAAAGTCTTGACCCTATCCCTACCCGTTTAATTATCGTGTCGTGTCAACCCGTTTACATAAACGTGTCGAAATCTATGACCCTAACCCGCTAATTTCGTGTCGGGTTCGTGTCGGGTTTTTGGGTCGTGTCATGTTTTGCCAGGTCTATTGTCTACACAGCTACAGGAGCTGTTAGATAGGGGATTCATCAGACCAATCAATTCACCATGGGAGCACTGATCTTGTTTGTGAAAAAGAAGGATGGATCACACAGGATGTGCATTGTCTATCGGGAGTTAAACAAGCTGACAGTGAAGAACAGTTACCCACTTTCAAGGATCGATGATTTTTTTTAGCAGCTTCAGGGTGCATTTTGGTTCTCCAAGATTGATTTGAGATTGGATTATTATCATATGAGGGCCCAGGACTAGGATTTGTAGAGGACGGCCTTCAGGAGTCATTATGGCCATTATGATTTTATGGTGATGCCATTCGGGGTCACCAACGCACCGACAAGATTCATGGATCTCATGAACTGGGTGTGCGGGCTAATTTTAGCCAGGTCCTTGATAGTGTTTATTGTTGATATCTTGGTGTATTCTAAGACCAAGGAACAGCATGAAGAGCACCTACAAGAGGTATTGGAGACTCTCAGGAGGGAGAGGCTTTATGCCAAGTTCTCCAAGTAAGAGTTCTGGTTGTGCGAGGTGTAGTTCTTGGAGCACATCATCAACCAAAAAGGTATATTGGTTGATCTAGCCAAGATCGAGGCAGTTATGCAATGGGAGGTTCCAACATCAACATTTGAGATTTAGAGTTTCCTTGGTCTAGCAGGTTATTACCAGAGGTTCATTTAGGATTTCTCCAAGATTGTTTTTCGTTTGACACAATTGACGAAGAAGAATGTTACTTTTCACTGGGGGGCTGAGCATCAGGCATCATTTGAGACTTTGAGGTAGAGATTGTGGGAGGCTCCAATTATGACCCTTCTTGAGGGCATGAATGACTTTGTGTTTTATTATGATGCGTCGATTTTGGAATTGGTTGCAGTGCTTATGCAAAGGGGTCATGTGATTGCTTACGCATCAAGGCAGTTGAAGCCTCACGAGGAAAATTACCCTACTCATGACCTGGAGCTAGAGGCTATGGTTTTTTCCCTCAAGATGTGGCGAAAGTATATGTATAGAGCTAGGAGTACTATTTTTATTGATCACAAGAGTTTGAGATATCTGATGGATCAGCCGAACATGAACATGAGGCAGTAAAGATGGTTATATGTGTGAAAGAATATGACTACAAGATTCTATACCATCCCGGGAAGGCCAATGTTATGGCCGATGCCTTGAGTCGCAAGGCAGCGAGTACACCCACCATAGATCTATGTTTGATGATTGTTATCGTTTCACCACTGATAGATTTGATCAAGAAGGCACAAGTAGAGGGGTTAAAGTGACAAAATTGGAATGAAGAAAGAATCAGGGGTCATATTTCATTCTTTGTCAGGGATAGCCATGGATTATTGACTCAGTACGGAAGAGTAAGGATCCTGGTTGTTGTGGGGTTAGATAAACATTATTGAAGGAAGATCACAAGTCTAAGTTTTCGATCCATTCGGGGGCCACAAAGATGTATAGACACTTGAGATTGAGCTACCGGTGGCCCTACATGAAGATGGAGATAACATGGTATGTGTAGCGGTACTTGACTTGTCGGAAAGTCAAGGCCGAACATTAGCGATCCCATGGCAAGATGCAGTTGTTACCCATTCCCATGTGGAAATGGGAGGAGATCACCATGGACTTTATCATGAAGTTGCCAAGGACGACACGTGGGGTTGATTATATATGGGTCATTGTTGATAGATTGACCAACAGTGCTTATTTCATCCCTATTGTTGAGAGGATTTTCGTCGAGAAGTTGGATGATGTTTACATCAGGGAGGTAGTCGTTTGACACGGGGTTCCAGTTTCAGTGGTTTCCGATCATGATATTTGTTTCACTTCTAGGTTCTAGAGGAAGTTTCATGAGGAGTTGGGTACTCAAATACTTTTTGGTACCGCATACCATCATTAGACCGAGTGACAGAGTGAGCAGACAATTCAAACGCTTAAGGATATGCTCAGGGCATGTGTGCTAGATTTTGGCGAGAGATGGGATAGTTGTCTTCCATTAGTTGAGTTCTCTTAGAACAATAGTTATCACACCTGTATTGATTAAACTCCCTTCGAGATGCTTTACGGGAGGAAATATCGGACCCCGGTTTTTTGGGGCGAGGTTAGGCATCGAGTTATGGGGAGTATTGAGTTAGTACTCAAGACCAATGAGTTGATACATCAGGTGCATGATCAGCTGCAGACCGCATAGAGTTGCTAGAATAGTTATGCTGACCAACTATGTTTAGACCTCGAGTTTTCGGTCGGAGATTTTGTGCTTCTGAAGGTGTCACCTTGGAAAGGTTTCACCCAGTTCCAGAAGCGGGGCAAGTTGGGCCCCAGGTATATTGGTTCTTTCAGGATTATCACCCGTGTGGGTAAGTTTGTGTATCGGTTGGATTTTCCTGATGAGCTTAGTCAAATCCACAATAATTTCCATGTGTCACAACTGTATAAGTGTTTGGCACATGATTCCATACTGGTGCCCTTGGACGACATACAGGTTAATGAGCGTCTGAATTATATAGAGAGACCAATTGCGATTCTCAACAGGAAGACGAAAACCTTGCACAACAAGGTGGTGGGCTTCGTAGTGGTGTCAATGGCAATAGAGAAAGGGTTCAGAGTGAACATGGGAACCCGATGAGGAGATAATTAACGAAGAATTACCCAGCGTTATTTACAGCAACGGACTTCGAGGACGGAGTCTGATTCAGGTACGGGAGAGTTTTAACATCCGGAATTCCAGGTATAATTAATTTATAAATTATATATGGGTTTCAATGGCCACAACGTGTTTGGGTTCATTTCTTTTATGTTTTAACCTACTTTGGAAGACACATTAATTGGACATGCATGTCCATAAAGCATCGATTTTTAAGATGTTATCGGTGTAGGAAATCCTTCTAGAAGTTATGGACTTATGGCTTTGGTGATTAAGTGCTTAATGGATTAGTTTATGCCTTAATTTGTGAAAGACCCAAACTTTCATACTAAAGACATTATTACTTCAAGTTACTCCAAAACATGCTACATGCATATTCAAAAATAATATTTTACATTGATAATTTTATTACAAAATACTGGATACAAACCGACTAAGTTTTAGTATATTACATAACTACCCAGGATATTAAAGCTTTTATACAAACGTAAACCCAAGTACAAAAGTAATAGTATAAACTATTCTAAATCTTCCAACAGTATATGACTAAACTGGATGCTTCTTACCTGCAATTGTTAAACACTGAGAGGGGTAAGTGGTGACGCTTAGTGAGTTCAATAATAGATACAATATAACGTTATGCCATATACATATCAATATGACAGAAGCAAAGAGGTACAAAGAACAACAAAGGCAGATGAGTATCATATGACATGCTTTCCATATCAACGAATAATCTGATTCAAAGATTTACAATCAATGAGACATAACAATTTCAATACTTGATATACATCAATAAGACTTTTGCCCATGTGGCATGGAAAAATAACCAATTTTTGAATAAACATTTTGGTAGATTTCAGGCTTTCAGCCCTATCTAACCTTCTGCCAATGCCAAAGGAATGCTTAATCATTCACTTCATGGTCAAAGGATACATACCAGTACCCAAGTGATACTTATGTCATACACTTCAAGTCAAAGGTGTAGCTCTGTTAGTATACAAGTCATGGTTTACATAGCCAAAGGTATAAAACCAGAATAACACAGGAAAGCACATTGAACATATAACACATAACATACAATTGTTCCTATGTATTGAACTCACCGTGAAATAACCGGAGGTTAAAGTATTAATTTGGGCAGCACTTCGTGTCTAATAAATGACTTTCTATGACGAAACCGGGGATTTTAGTTGAAAACCGGGCTTTACGCGGGCAGAGTTTCAACTTGAAAATATCATTTTCTCGGGTTGCGTCGGGACTTGCTTCGGGTGTCGGGGATGATACTAGGACTTCGGGGGTTAAAATTAGTCTAGATAGGGGTTTAGAGTGAAAGAGATTGAAAAATGGCAACCAAAATACGGGCAGCCTCGCATCCCTTATATAGGGGTCCGAAGCACCTTACTACGCGGGGCGTAGTCTCGCTGTGCACGGGGCGTATGAGACACGCGTCCGATGCTCCGAAGAAAGGACACATGGCTTGGACGTGTCCACTACATGGCTATCATTCGAAGACCGGGGACGTGGTCAATCCGAGGCCCTGCCATGCGAACGCTGGGCCTAAGCCTCTACGCGGGGCGTACCTCTTCGGACTAGTCTCGATATTTGGGCCATAAACTTCAAAAATTCGTATCTTTCGCATACGAGCTCCGTTTTTGACGTTATTTATATCCATGCGTAGGTGAAATTATACTCTACAACTGCCTTTTAGACTCCACCGGCTAATTTTGAATTTATTTTTATTATTATATTTTTAACAGGTCGGGACAAGAAAAGTCTGTTAAAAATTCATAACTTCTTCATCTGACGTCCGTTTTCGTCTGTCTTTTTACCGTTGTACTACTATTAACGAGATCTTCGATTCTCGTTTGATTGTGTCGGCTAAAAATCACTCGATCTTTATTTCGAGTTTTTAGCTGTCTACTACTATACCGAAACTTAGAAAAATCATAACTTCCTCATACGAAGTCAGATTTGGACGTTCTTTTTATGAAAATTCTCGGTTTAACGAGTAATACGACTTTCATTTAGATCACTAAGGCTAAAAATTATTTTATCGAAAACTCACTTTTTATGCTAAATAGTCTTTGCCGGTTTTGTCGCGGATCTTCGATTGGTCATAACTTCTTCGTTATAACTCGGATTTCGATGAGGTTTTCGCCTAAATGTTTGTAACAAAATTGTCTACAACTTTCAATAATATAACTTTACTTATTTCCAACTTCATATTTTCGTTAATTTTCAATAGCTGACTTTTTGATCGGAATCTTATAAGACTTCCCATCACTTTCTGAATGATTCTAAACATAGTTTTACTTCAATTCTAGTAAAAACTATCTGTTAGAACTCAATGCTCAAATTCATATAATATTTCATTATATTATTCACTTTTAAAATTACATAACACGATAACTGAACGTGTATGTTACAATTTGTCACTTAGTACCTAGGTTTAGAGATCTTGACTGATTGGAACGTCTTAATGGATAGAGTTGGAAACTTTATCCAACAAGATCTTGGGAAGGATTATATCTAAGATTTAGAGGTCTTGGAGTGGAAAACAACTTAATCCGTTAAGCTGTTGATACCCAATTTCCACGATGGGGCATTTTGGCCGCCACGATGCGGCAACTGGGGGATGCCCGACTATTTTGTTGTTATTCCACCACGACGTGGCCAATGGGGGAAAACAACGTGGAGACTCATTGAAGTTGACTTTGATCGTTAACTTTTGACTTGGTTGACTTTTGGCCATTTGGATAGATTTTGAAAGAGGACTAAGGGTTTACCTTGTATGGTTTATTAGGAGGTGTATATCACTTGATTCATTGACTGTGAGAGCTGTTAGTTGTTGAATACGACTGCAAGGTGGGTCTTGTGACTATACTATGTAGGTTGCTAGATTGTGTTTATAACTCACGTGTGAAAGATTGTGGTTGGATCACAACACCTGTATGAAATATTGTGGTTGGATCACAACACTTATTGTTGGATCACAACCTTGTTTTCTTTATGACTTGCATGGAAGACTATGGTTGCATCATGGCAGAAAAGATACAGTTGGGTTGTAGTCTGGAAGTAACTGTAAGACTATGGTTGGATCATAACATTCACATAGAGTTGAAATACATCCTAGGGATAGGACCACAAATATGTATGGTATGTGGTATTTTGGGGAACTCACTAAGATTTGTGCTTATAGTTTTGTGGTTTAAATATTTTCATACTAAAGACTATTTTACAAAGTAGAATACTAAAAATGACATATTCCAAAAAGTAAAATGTTTTAAAAGAATTTTTTTTTAATTTTCCAGTCTATGTTCAAAATTATAAAAAATAGTATTTACAATATACAATATTTTAATGAAAGATTCCAGAAATTAGAAACTATGAAAGTAGTTGGTATTTCGTGCATTTAAGTGGAATATAAAAAATCTCATACTTAAATGAAAAATAAAATAATAATAAAACAATTAAAATAGTAAATGGAAAACACATTTATATTATTAAGATCAAATAAATTTTAAACTTTAAATTGGAAATACTATATACAAGTAGAAGCACACCACCTGTGAGAGTTTTTATCTAACATTATCTTTTCCAAAGTGGAATTTGGATAATTGATTATGAACAAGCATGTGTAACAAACCACAAAACCAGGAGAAATGAGGTTTTTAAACTATAAAAAAAGTATAATGGTTCTAGATTGACAAAATTATTTATGTAACTTTCCTAAAGTTATAATACATTATTTGAACCTTTTACAAAAGGGGATAGTTGAATAAAGCTTATAACCTGATGACAGACACAACTAGTTGATCAACGTCCAATGGAGTTTTATAATATCCCTTTTGATTTCACCTAGGGGTGCATGAGCTCAAAATATCTACCTCTGATTCCTTATGATCCCATTCCATGTCCTTAGAATCAACCTTCTTAGGTTAAGGTACAATGTACATGTAACATCGTGTTTTGAGGTACTTTCATTTTGACCCTTATATTGAGATTTATTGCATTTTGGTCCTTATAATGTAAGACTTGTGGATGAGAGGGGCTATTATTGCCACTTTTGGACTGTTGGGGCGGAGCCTGTTGGGGGTCAGAAATGGCATCGACCAACTCCTCGCACGATGACCTGGAGTGCTGCAATCGAATGCCTGGTCCTGGAAGGCTGGATGCGCTATATGGGTAAGGTTCATCCCTTTTCTAACACCAATTGGTTTTAGATCAACCGGTAGCGCTGATGCTCAACAAGTGGTATTAGAGCCAGTGGCGAAGGTTCAATTCTCTAAGGGAGCAATTTCTGAGGGGGTGATTGTTGGGGGTCAGAAACGACATCGACCAAGTCCTCGCATGATGGCATGAAGTGCTGCAATCGAATGCCTGGTCCTGGAGGGCTGAATGTGCTATATGGGTAAGGTTGTGCCCTTTCTAACACCAATTGGTTTTAGATCAACCGGTAGCGCTGATGCTCAACAACGCCACGTATGTTGGGCGTACACTTTGCGTACGCAGGGCGTACGCGGTGAAGTCTTAGACCCTAATCTTTAGTGTTTGTGTCACACCCCCGAACCGGGACGGCAGAAACGTCCGGGGGCGGGTGACTTCATCTTGTAATATCATAACAATGTATATAATTGAAACAAAGTCATCATCATACATTCAAGATAACAACATACATGGTTTACAGTATTGTGTTTGTTCATGAAAATTACATCCCAACATAACAAATGTATGATGAAATCAAAATACAACATTCATTCAAATCCATAGCTGTAAAGAACCAGCTCACTATCTTCCTGAGAATACAAGTCATTTGAAAAGCGCCAACATATAAAATATTGGTGAGTTCATAAGCATGTTTGTATGAAAACTATGTAGTAGTTTGTAAATCACCAGAAAATCCAATATTTTCTTGTAAAAATAGTTTGTAAGTCTTGTTTCAAATCATGTATAATTGCATGTGTTTTCTGTGTTTATCTTGTTTGAAAATGTATAGAGAGTGATTCCCAGAAAATCTTGTATTTTCTTTTATATGCAAAAGTGTGGTCTTAAACCCTAAGCCCCGAGTGGTGAAATTAGATGTAAAATAATTGATGCATAGGTTCGTACTTCGTAACATGAGTAGAGTATAGATATTTCATAAATTTTAACATAGTATTGTTATTCTCTATGTGAGTCGTTATAACCATACTAATATGACGGAGTGCTTGTCTTGA
This sequence comes from Lactuca virosa, assembly GCF_052849685.1. Classification (NCBI taxonomy): domain Eukaryota; kingdom Viridiplantae; phylum Streptophyta; class Magnoliopsida; order Asterales; family Asteraceae; genus Lactuca; species Lactuca virosa. The sequence continues at coordinate 209,129,700 of NC_136429.1, forward strand.
CGTTCTTCAGACGTTAGTTTCTGAGAAGATATTTGTCACCCTAGACTGGCCTGTCTAGCTGTAGCGAGCAACTTAGGTGTGGGGTGTCAACCCCATAATGATCTATACACAAACTCCCGTTCTCCCTCTAGGAGATTCTGGTTATAACTACAGGGCTTACAGTGTACATTAAATGGGTACCCGTGAAGGTGTGTCTCACAAGAGCCTTAACGGAAATTTACGCAAACATTGAGTTTCATTATTTAACGTTATAAATAATGTTACTAGGGTATATTTTGACTACAAACCATAGGTGATAAAATATAATCGTTTTTTACCGAAAGTGTCAAAATATCACATTGTTACAATTATTGTCACTAAAGGCCCAATTAAAATAGAATTTTCACATAAGGCCCATTTTTTAACCAAATTATTATAAGAGGCCCATTTTCATTAAAATATTCATAAATGGCCCAATATTACCAAAAATGTCAGTAATGGCCCATTATCATCAAGAATGTCGAAAAATGCCTCATTTTTACTAAAGTTGTCAAAAAAAAAAACCATTTTTACAAAAATATTCATTTAAGGCCCAATTTTTACTAAAATTCTCAAAAATGGCCCAAGTTTATCAAAATGTTCAAAAATGATCCATGTTTACTAAAAGGCCCATTTTCGGCCCATTTTTCTAAAATGGTCAAAAATGGTCCTTGGTTGTATTTATGGCCGTAAATGACCCCTTGTAAATGAAAAACTTCCATATTTTATCATTTTCCATGTTTTTTTGTCAAAAGTTTGTTTAAACATACTTTTGGACTAATCCTTGTGATATTTACCATGCATTAAGTGAAATACATTTCATTTAGCAACTAGTCTTCACCTTTAACAACATAACAAGTTAACTAAGTCCAACAACTTCAGATTTAACCAAAAATCTCGAGTTTATGGACACCTAACATGAATTTCACAACATTTAACACACATATCATCCAACACAAGCACATACAAGTAAATATACAAGGATTTACACAAGACTTTGTCTTGTATCCTCCCCCAAAAGAAAGAAAAAACTCGAAAATAGGGGTATGAAGCTCACCTTGGGGCTTTTTCTGTTTGAAGAGGAAGATGGAGGTGGTTCTCGGCCTTAGCTTTCTTTTTGAAGAAGTTTGTGAAGTTTTGGAGCTCTAGAGAACATATGCACGAAAATAGAGTGGTTTGAGGAAGATTTTTAGTGTAAACTTGGATTCAAACAATAGGGCTTAACAAGAACTTACCAAGAGTGCACTACTTGAAGAAAACCTTTGAGAAAACCCACACCAAACCCACGATTTTTGATGAAGAAAAGTAGGAGAGTTTCTTGAGTTTGAGTGGAAATGAGATGAGAAAGTAGCTTTGAATGTGAGAAATGGAGAGGGGTGGTGATGGTTCGGCCGATGAGAGGGGATGGGAGAGAGGGACCATAGAGTTTGAATCCTAGCACTTGATGTGAAGTCCCTAGATACATGAAGGGTCTTGCATGGGTGTATGGAGTATAAAAGTGAGGTGACACCACAAGTCAACTCTCCATTTCTTTTGTGTTTCTTTTTTTATTATTAAAGGCCGATCGGCCCAATAGGAGAGGGAAGGAAAAATGGTTTTTGGGCTTGGTTCGGGTCCAAGGACGGTTTCGGCCCATTCCTAGGTCCAAAGAAGTGATTTTGGCCCAAATGAGGTTATGTGGAAAAGTTTTCGTCCTAATAGGCCTGTTAGGAAGTTTAATAATAAAATGCGGTCCACTAATGATAATTATAGAGTTTTAGGCCCATTACAGCCTAAAAAGAATTTTCATGGCCCAATAAGGCCTAATAAGGGTCTTATGGCCCATTACGACATTAAATAGAGATTCTTGGCCCAACCGTGGCCCAAATATGGGTTTTCGGCCCAAAAGGATCAAGTTGAGGGGTTTTCGGCCCATTAGGGCCCAATAAGAGGGTCTAGGTCCATTAAGAGGTTTGGACCGAGAAGGCTTGGGTTAAGGCTCAAAGTTGAATAGATATAGCTTATTGGGTTAGGTTTTTGGGCTATACGAGGAAGTTTTGATTAGAAACACAATTTTGGATGTATAAATTTGTATAATATTGAAATTAATTTATACTACACATAGTGTTACATAGTTACACAAAGGAACTATCTTGCACATGGATAGAAAACCTATCCCTAAAATGCTAGTTGTGACATCATCCCCCCGTTAGAGTGAATTTCGTCCCAAAATTCTTTCATGTGTTATCCTTGAGAGCTAGAAAAGAGGTGAGGGTACTTTTACATCATTTGATCCTCGCACTCCCATGTGAACTCAGGTCCGTGTTTTGCACTCCATCAAACCTTTACAATAGGAATGTGACTTTGCTTCGTACGCTTCATTTCCCTATCCATGATTTCGACCGGTTCCTCAGTGAAGTGGAGATCGTCATTCACCTGAATCTCATCAAGTGGAACGACGAGGGTTTCATCCGATAAGCATTTCTTGAGGTTTGACACGTGAAAGACAGGGTGTACGTTGCTGAGCTCCAACGGTAGCTGCAGCTTCTAGGCTACCGGACCGATCCTGGCAAGGATCAAGAATGGTCCGATGTATCGTGGGTTTAGATTTCCCCGCTTTCCAAACCGTATCATCCCTTTCCAGGGAGAGACTTTTAGCAGCACGCGATCACCTACTTGGAACTCCAGCGGCTTTCGTCTTTTGTCTGCGTAGCTCTTCTGTCTATCCCGAGATGCTTGGAGTCGTGCCCTGAGTTGGACAATTTTCTCCATTGTTTACCGGATGATTTCAGGTCCTGTGAGTGTGATGTTCGGTACCTGTCCCCTTGCCAACTGGGTTTCTCCTACCTCAGCTCAACAGAGAGGTGATCTACATTTCTGACCGTACAAGGCCTCGAAAGGAGCAACTTTAATGCTTGTGTGGTAGCTGTTGTTGTAGGAGAGTTCGATTAGTGGAAAGTGGGTATCCCAAGCCTTGCAAAAATCTATCACAAAAGCTCGGTGCATATCTTCCAATGTTTGAATGGTTCGCTCACTTTGGCCGTCGGTCTGGGGGTGGTAGGCAGTACCCATATCAAGTTGGGTTCCCATTGCTTTCTGGAGTGACTGCGAAAATCGTGAGGTGAATCTACTATCTCGGTCAGAGATGATAGATATCAGCACTCCATGAAGTCTCACCACGTCCTTTATGTAGATTCGTTTTAGCCTCTCTGTTTTATATGTTTCCTTTATAGTTAGGAAATGGGTGGATTTTGTCAACCGATCGACAATCACCCAAATGGCATCTAGTCTGTCAGCCGATTTAGGCAATTTGGTTATAAAATCCATTATTATTCATTCCCATTTTCATTCAGGTATCACTGGTTGTTGTAATAATCCTGAGGGCTTCTGATATTCTACCTTAACCTTTGCGCAAGTCAGGCACTTGCTCACGTAGGTAGCAATCTCCTCTTTCATGTTCGGCCACCAATAATGTTGTTTGATATCCAGGTACATCTTATCGGAACCCGGATGTATGGAGTATCATGTCTTGTGTGCTTCGTTCATGACTACGTCTCTGAACCCTCCAAATTTTGGGATCCAGATCCAGTCCATGAGGTAGTAAGCTCTGTCCTCTTTGATTTCGAGATTCTTGTCCATCCCACGTAATGCTTCGTTTGTGGCGTTCTCCGGCTTCAAGGCTTCCAGTTGAGCCTCCTTGATTTGTGAAGACAGTTGGGGATGGATTGTCATCGTTAGCGTTTTTTACTCGGTGGCCCGAGTATTCTTTCCTGCTCAAGGCATCGGCCACCACGTTAGCCTTGTCGGGATGGTACTTGATCTCACATTCATAGTCGTTGAGCATCTCGACCCATCTTCACTGCCTCATGTTTAATTCCTTTTGATTTAGAATGTGCCGGAGGCTTTTATGGTCTGTGTATGTTGTGCACTTAGTCCCATAGATATAGTGCCTCCAATTTTTCAAAGCAAAGACCACCGCTCCTAGGTCGAGGTCGTGGGTAGTATAATTCACCTCATGGTTTTTCAGTTGCCTGGATGCGTAAGCAATCACCTTTCCATGCTGCATTAGCACGCAGCCCAAACCTTGGTTGGAAGCGTCGCAATAAACTACGAAATCTTCCGTTCCCTTTGGCAGAGTCAAGACCGGAGCACTGCAGAGGGCCTGCTTCAGAGTTTGGAAAGAAGCTTCTTGTTTTGCATCCCAGTTAAAGGGTACGCCTTTTTGGGTGAGAGCGGTGAGGGGCTTGATGATCTTGGAGAAATTATGAATGAACCTTCTGTAATAACCAGCAAGGCCCAAGAACTGCCTGATCTCCGTTGGCGTCCTTGGGGTTGCCTAGCCCTCAATAGCTTGATCTTAGAAGGGTCTACATGTATCCTTTCTTTACTGATTACATGTCCCAAGAAATCCACCCTGCGAATCCAGAACTCGGATTTGGAGAATTTGCGTACAACTTCTCCGCCCTTAGAGTTTCCAAGACCTGCCTTAGATGTTGATTGTGCTCTTCCTTAATTCGTGAATAAACGAGTATGTCATCGATGAAGACGATTACAAAGTTGTCGAGGAATGGTCGGTAGACTTGGTTCATGAGGTCCATAAATGTTGCAGGTGCATTCGGTAGACCGAAGGGCATTACCACGGACTCAAAATATCCGTAGCAGGTTCGGAAGGCAGTTTTGGGGATATCTTCTTCTCGGACCCGTAGTTGGTGATATTTGGACCTTAGATCTATCTTGGAAAAGTAACTGGCTCCTTGGAGTTGGTCGAATAGATTATCAATCCGAGGGAGCGGGTATCGGTTCTTGATAGTGAGCTTGTTTAACTCCCGATAATAGATGCACATTCTGAAAGATCCATCCTTCTTCTTGACAAACAAGACCGGAGCTCCCCAGGGTGAGAAGCTTGGCCTTATAAATCCTTTTCCTAGGAGTTTGCTTAATTGGCTCGATAACTCCTGCATTTCCGCAAGGGCTAACCTATTGGGTGACTTGGCAATTGATGTGACTCCAGGTATCAGGTCAATCCGAAATTTGACCTGTCTCTCGGGAGGTATCCTCGGGAGATCTTCGGAAATACGTCTGGAAAGTCGCGCGCCTCCGGAATATCGTTGATGTTCTTTTCCTCTTTCTGTTTGTCCACTACGTGGGCTAGAAAGGCATAATTTTTTTTGTGCATGCACTTTTGTGCCTTGATGCATGATATGAGACGAAGGTTTGCGCCAGGTTTATCGCCGTAAATAATTAATGTTTCGTTGGTGGGTAAATGAAGGCGAACGGCCTTCTTGTGGCACATAATATCGGCATGGTGGGGGCTTAACCAGTCCATAACGATAATCGCATCAAAACTTCGAATATTAACCAGCATCAAATCGATTGAAAATGAGTGGTTATTTAGTGTTAGTGTGCACCCTATGTAAATGTATTTGGCTGTTTCAGTCTTCCCATTAGCCATCTCCACCGTGAAGGCTTTGCTTAGCTTTTGGGGGTTTTGATTTAGTAGGTGTTTGAATTTATGACTAACGAAACTCCGCTCAGCCCCACTATCGAATAAAATGCATGCATAAGTGTTGTTGAGGGGAAACGTACCAGTAAGTACATCCGGATCTCGTACCGCCTCACCCTGCCCCAACGTTAGGACCCTACTGGATCCCCCAGCACCCTGGTTGTTGGCTTTTGGACAATTCCGCTTGAAATGGCCAGCCTCCCCACATCCATAACACGTGCGACTGGCCCCATCATTTTCGGGTTGAGGGTTGTTTTGTTGTGGAGGCGCTCTGCAATACCGGACAGTGTGCCATTTTCTATTGCAGTTTGTACATTGGAAGTCCTTGCATACCCCGACATGATGGAAACTACACTTGTCACACTTTGGGTGGGAACCTGCATAGGGTCTTGCAGGTGCTGGGGTGGTTGTAGTGGTTGTAGTTGGGGTTTGTATGGCCTGAGTGGTAGTAGCCTGAACCGCTACCGTTTGCTGCTTCTTAGAAGAATCTGAAGCTTGTCCCCCTTTCCTTTTACTTCCCTTATTCCTCCTGTTGTTGTCTTCCTTCTTGGTCTCTGCATCTGAAGTTTTTGTGCCCTTCTTGTTCCCATGATCATACAGCTTTTGCACCAAGCGCTTTGCACGATCGAATGTTTCAGGGTTGGCAACTATTATGTTTCCCTGAATTAGAGGCGTTAACCCCCAAATAAAGCGTTCGATTTTCTTGCCTTCGAAGGTTATCATCCCTGGGCACGGAAGTGCCAGTTCACTGAACCTAGCGATATAGGTTTCAACATCGGAGTTTTGTACAGTAAGGTTCCAGAGTTCATGTTCAAGCTTTTGTACTTCCCCGCGAGGGCAGTACTCAGCCAACATCATTATCTTGAGATCCTACCAAGACAAAGTGTTCGCAACTGGAAGAGTTAAGGCCTTGACATGGCCATCCCACCATGATAAATCCCGATCAGCAAACGTACAAACCTCACCTTTCTTTCTTCCGGACAATCACAAATTTCAAAGATGGATTCAGTTTTCTCAAACCAGTGTGTTACAGCTATCACTCCACTGGTTCCATTGAAAGTTCTGGGTTTCGCATTGCTAAAATATTAATAGGTGCAGGTTCTTGTTGGTCCTTGATTAACTCCATGATTGGAACTTCCCGTTCCCTGACCATTTCCACCCCGTTGTTACCTATGTGGATGTGAGCCAACGATGCAGTAACGACAACTGATACTACTGCCCGAAATGCAGCAGAGTTTATCTCCGGCGGAGGCGGCGGTGGTGGCGGTGTGTTGTTGTTTCTATGAACGTACCTTCAAGGCATCTTCTGTCATGGAACAGAAGGATGATAAGCACATAATATGTTTTTTTTATTCCATTATTGACTAGCGGTTGCAGTGATTCGATTTGTGCTTATAAGTGAAATCATACAATGTCAAGAAATAATGAAAATAGAAAACATAGCAGATAACAACATCACAAATAAAACACACACTCGTTTCATTAATGATAAAGTTTAGTACATGTTACATGAAAATTAGGCCTTTATAAGGCCTACAGTACATGTGATAAAAGTCAAACAACATAACTATTGGATTAGGTGTCTAAGCCTATAACTATATTTGGTATGTAATTGACCCGATTATCAGCATGGTCCTTTTGGGTTGCCTTCACCAGAGCAACTTGATTGAATGATTAGTGGAGAGATAGGATAATATGATTTATTAATATATTATAAGAATAATATGTTAAAAGAGAAATCATATTGATTAATTAATATTGGTCAAGAATTAATTTTGTGATCAAAAGATATTAATTGAAGTTAGGGGACTGCAATTGCAATTATAAGATAATTGGATTTTGGCTGTGGATCCCTATGGATCAAGGGGTGGACGAAATTAGGGTGGAAGCCCACCTTGAAATTGTCCAAGGCCTTATTCAAGAAGGTTCTTTGGACTGCTTAAGGCCTAAGCTATTCAATTAGGGTTTTGACTGAAACCCTAGGAGCTCACCTATAAAAGGAACCCTAGGGCATTAGAAATCGGCGACTAGTGAAACCCTAGAGTTCTTAGATCCGATTTTGTGCCTCCATCTCCTCTCTCCAAGATCATTCTTCTTGTTTTGGTGTTTGTGAGCCATAAGAGGTATTACATTTGTGATACTAATCTCTTGAAGATTGAAGATTCTTGCTACTCTTGAAAGGTAATCATCTAAACCTATTTTGTTATAGATTTCGATTTTAGTATGCTAGAATTAGGGTTTATAAGCTTTGGATGATTTACATGTACAATAGAGAAACCTAGATCCAAAGTTTTAGGGGTTTGCATGTGCACCATAGGATTGATAATTTGCTCAAAACCCATCAGTGGTATCAGAGATTGATTGGTTTTTATTGTATTTGATGTTTTCTTTAATCATTCATTGCTTGAAAAACGAGTTTTCTGCCTTCTGATTGGGCAACTCGTCGAGTCACCTGATGAACTCGACTAGCCGGCTGAACTCGACAAGTCCAGACAGTGACTCGATGAGTCGAAGTGTCAGATTACAAAAATCTCAGGATTTTGACTTATTTTGACTTGGGATAATTCCCAAAAATGTTTTTGATTGATAATATCCGATTTTTATTAATATGATGTGATTCTCCTTGTCAAAATAAAAGATAATTGACAGGTAATTGGATAATCATTGCCTTATATGATAAACTTTAATTATTTGATTGAATTATCTTACCATGAAATTGAATTATGTCAAATTTAGATAAACACTAACTAATTTGTTAATTAAATTATTTGTAATTTGATCTAGATAGTTTTAAAAAGTTTCAAAACTTGCCCTCAAATTTTGGAATTTAAATTTTTGATTAAAAGTTTAATTTTGAAATATTTAAATTCTAAACCCTAGAATTTTATAAGTTTAAAATTCAACCCTTATACTATTATAATATTATAAGATTAATTATTATTATTATTATTATTATTATTATATATATATATATATATATATATATATATATATATATATATATATATATATAAGATTAAGTTAGTCTTACCGTTAGTAGGCCTCATTCACGAAGCCGATCTATAACGGGTTTATAAGGTTGTTGCCTATAAAATGGCAGTTTAATGGGTGTCCACTCTCACCCACCGCTTCCTTGATTGGTGGAGGGTCATTAGTCGAATGGGTAGGATAAGGCAACGAATTCCTCATTAAAAGTATAATGGTTAATAAAGTAACTAAATGTTTTATAAAATTCCCAATCTTAGTTATTTTAGGAAAAATGTGAAATTGTATGCTATTCCATGAAATTGCACTTTGCACCTTGCCAAGTCGTTAGTGGAGCGTGTGTGGCTAACCGGCACACTAATTTGGGACTACCTTAGGTGGAAAAGGGTGGCTCGATGTTTATCATAGAGTAATGGAGCGTGTGTGGTTAACCGGCACATTAGTTAGGTGGTAAATGACATCGAGAGCACCAAGCACATTTGCATGGTTATTCGCACATTGTTTGTGATCCTTGGTATCCCAGTCACAAACTTGAAGGGCATAATCGAGATTTAAACATGCCATTGAAAAGTTCGATGGTGGAAATTAGTGAATCGTCATTCACTTACCTTCAAATTATTTGCAGTTAGATTACGGCATCCCTCTTCTAAATTGTAAATAATGTTGTTGGGTCCTAGCCCTAATTTATTATTTGGGTGTTTAATTGGGGATTCATATCTAATCAAAACATTGTCTCTTTTCTTTTTCAGATGTCTAATCAGAACAACAACACTTCAGGCTCTAACGCTTCTAGCTCCTTATCTCTCATGAACCTTTGTGGTAGAGTGATATTTAATGGCACCAACTTTAACGATTGGATTCGTAACATACGAATGGTAACCAGATACGAGGACAAAGAATATGTCCTCGATAAGGAGCTTAAGGAGATTAACGTTAACACTGCCACTCCTTAACAGATAGCTGCCTATGAGGCATATGAAAGGGATGCAGCGAAAGTTCATTGCATCATGCTAGCTACTATGACTGTCGAACTCCAGGAGTCCTATGAGGACTACTATCCCTACGAAATGCACCAAGATTTGATGGAAAGGTACCATCAAAGTGACAGGCAAGAGAGGTATGAGATCATCGTCTCGATGATCACTACCAAAATGAAGGATGGAGAGTCCATCACGACCCACATGCAGAAAATGCAAAGATACGTGGACCGCTTGCTAAAGTTAAATGTCAACTTCGGTGAGGAGCCGACGATTGATATCATTCTCCACTCCTTACCTCCTTGCTACGACTAGTTTCATATGACCTATCACATGAACAAGGAGGAGGTCACACTCAACATGCTTCAAGGTCTCTTGCGAACTGCTGAGAGCAGTTTAAAAGGCAAGTCTGTTGCATTAACTCCTACTACTACTGCTACCCCTATCCTGGCTATTGGTCAAGGTAAAGGGAAGAAGAGGAAGGCTCCTTCTAAGAGTTTCAAGGGCAAGCCCCATGATGGATCCTTTTCTAATGGGACCAAATCTGCTTCTGCTACCCCCTCCACCAACCCTAAAGAAGCAGAGTGCTTCTACTACCATGAGAAAGGGCATTGGAAGAGAAGCTTCCCGAAATACTTGCAGGATATCAAGGATGGGAAGATAAATCCCTCCTTCGCAGGTATTTATACTATACAATCTAATAACTCATCACATGTTATTTCTTGGGTCCTTAATACATGATGTGGTTTTCACATTTGTTCTGATTTGCAGGGTCTAAGAAGAAGTGGGATGTGGAACATGGGAAGATGAACCTGATCATGGGGAATAGGAAAGCACCGCCTGTCACCAAGATTGGAGTTTACTCTTTAGTTCTTAGTAGTGGGTTAGGTTTAGATTTAAATAATTGTTGCTACTCGTAAGAAATGGCGAGAAACATTATTTCTTTTCATGGTTTGCACAGACAAGGTTTTAGATTTTCGTTCAATAATGAAATTGGTTCTATTAATGCTTTCTTGAATGGAACTTTCTATTTTGAAGCATTGCCTTGTAATGGAGTATATAAAATAGTGAATATTGTTGATAACTTAGGAAATAATGTTTTGCATATTGATTCGTCCAATAGTTTGGACAAAGCATGATTGTGGCATTGTCGTATTGGACATGTCAACAAGAAACGCATGGCCCAACTCCAAAAGGATGGAGTGTTGGAGTCATTTGACCTAAAGTCAGATGACACTTGCGAGTCTTGTTTACTTGGAAAGATGACCAAGTCACGTTCACTGGTACTTATAAAAGGGGTGAGGGTTTGTTGGATCTCATACATACTTATGTATGTGGGCCCTTCAGATCCACCACAAGGGATGCTTGTCGCTTCTATGTGACTTTTACTAATGATTATAGTAGATATGGGTATATCTACTTAATCAAGCATAAGTCAGAAAATTTTGAAAAGTTCAAAGAGTTTAAACAAGAAGTGGAGAATTAGGTGGGCAGGAAAATCAAGATGCTTCGATCCGATCGAGATGGTGAGTACCTGAGTCACGATTACCTCAAGGAATGCGGAATAGTTTCGCAATTGACATCGCCTAGGACACTGTAGTTGAATGGTGTCGCTGAGTGGTGCAATCGAACCTTGTTGGACATGGTTCGTTCCATGATGATTCGTGCTTCACTACCTATCTCATTCTGGGGGTATGCCTTAGAGTCTGCCGCCCATATCCTTAACCTAGTCCCTACCAAGAAGGTTGCCAAAACACCTCACGAGATGTGGACAGGGAAAGCTCCCTCGTTGGCACATATCAAGGTTTGGGGTTGCGAGGCTTTCGTAAGACGAGAGACTCACGAAAAGCGCGAACCTCTAAGTGAGCGGTGTATTTTCATCAGCTATCCACAGAAGTCCTTTGGATATCTCTTCTATAGACCGAGTGACAATGTTGTCTTCGTTGTGAGGATAGGAGTATTTCATGAGAGAGAACTCATATGCCAAGAGGACAAAGGGAGGCAAATTGATCGTGAAGAGCTTCAAGAGTCAAGCGATGAAGGAACCTCTAACACTGGCAATCAACCCGAGGAGGAAACTCGTGTTGAACCAGTTGACGAGTCCTTACCTCTTAGACGTTCTAGTAGAGTTAGTGTTCCACCTGAGTTTTATGGGTTCCATATTACTACTGAGGGTGATACGTTTATTAGTGATAGTACACTAATAAATTTGGATGAACCTAACAGCTACAAGGAAGCCATGGCAGGCCCGGAGTTTGTGAAATGGAAAGAGACAATGGACAGCGAGATTCAGTCTATGTATGACAATTAAGTTTGGAACTTGGTTGGCAATGTACTAGGTCGTAAGACGGTCGGGTGCAAGTGGATCTTCAAGAAGAAGACCGACATGGATGGGAAAGTGCACACGTATAAGGCGCGATAGGTTGCGAAGGGCTTTACTCAAACACCTGGAGTCGACTATGATGGAATCTTTCTTTCGATGAGAAGGTCAAAGAGTTTGGATTTACGAGGAGCGAGGATGAGGCCTACATATATTTGAAAGCTAGTGGGAGCATATTTAGCTTTCTCGTGTTGTATGTGGACGACATACTTCTCATAGGAAACGACGTCCCAACCTTGTAGGAGGTTAAGTCCTGGCTTGGGAAGTGCTTCACTATGAAGGACCTTGGAGAAGCTGCCTATATTCTTGGGATAAGGATAATGAGAAACAGGAGTAAGAGACTAATAGGACTTAGTCAAAATACTTACTTGGATAAAGTGCTAAAACATTTCTGCATGGAGAACTCCAAGAAAGGGGAGTTACCAATCCAAATCAATGCCAAGTTGAGTAAGACTCAAAGCCCGAGTACCGAACCCGAGATAGCAGAAATGAGTCTAGTACCTTCACTTCCACAGTTGGATCAATCATGTATGCTATGACTTGTACTCGCCCTGATGTGCCCTTCGCTTTAAGCATGGTCAGCAGATATCAAGCGAACCCTGGTAGAGCCCATTGGACCGCAGTCAAGAATATTCTTAATGAAGGGCTTTACTCAAACTCCTAGAGTTGACTATGATGCGAAACATCCTAATAGAGTCTGCAAGCGTGAGAAATCCATTTACGGATTGAAACAAGCATCTCGCAGATGGAATCTTTGTTTCGATGAGAAGGTCAAAGAGTTTGGATTTACGAGGAGCGAGGATGAGTCCTACGTATATTTCAAAGCTAGTGGGAGCATATTTAGCTTTCTCGTGTTGTATGTGGACGACATACTTCTCATAGGAAACGACGTCCCAACCTTGCAGGAGGTTAAGTCCTGGCTTGGGAAGTGCTTCACTATGAAGGACCTCGGAGAAGCTGCCTATATTCTTGGGATAAGGATAATGAGAAACAGGAGTAAGAGACTAATAGGACTTAGTCAAAATACTTACTTGGATAAAGTGCTAAAACGTTTCTGCATGGAGAACTCCAAGAAAGGAGAGTTACCAATCCAAATCAATGCCAAGTTGAGTAAGACTCAAAGCCCGAGTACCGAAGCCGAGATAGCAGAAATGAGTCTAGTACCTTACACTTCCACAGTTGGCTCAATCATGTATGTTATGACTTGTACTCGCCCTGATGTGGCCTTCTCTTTAAGCATGGTCAGCAGATATCAAGGGAACCCTGGTAGAGCCCATTGGACCGCAGTCAAGAATATTCTTAAGTACCTATGAAGGACCAAGGAATGGTTTCTTATCCTCGGTGGGAGTGATGACTTAATAGTACGAGGGTACAGTGACGCTAGTTTTCAGACAAACCGATATAATTATCGATCTCAGTCAGGCTAGGTCTTTACTCTTAATGGAGGGGCAGTGACTTGGAAAAGTTCCAAGCAGGAAACTGTGGCTGATTCAACGTGCGAATCAGAGTACATAACAGCGAGTGAAGCGTCAATGGAGACAATATGGCTAAAGAACTTCATCGGAGACCTTTGAGTTGTACCTGCCATAAAGGAGCCTATGGAGATTTTCTGCGATAACGAAGGTGCGGTTTCCTTGACCAAGGAACCGAGGGATCATGGTAGATCCATGCATATCGACAGGAAATATCACTTTATTAGACATCGCGTAGAAGAGGGGTTCCTCGTAGTGAAGGGGGTATCGTCAGAGGATAACCAAGCAGATCCCCTTACAAAGGGACTGAGTAGGGTCAAGCACTTGCACCACGCTAGGAGCATTAGGCTGAAGGACGATATTAGTTTTTGTGATTAGATAGATTTTAGAAACTTTTAACAGATAAATTGTAATTAACATTTGATGATTAAATAAAAGATGTTTTATTTATGAGTAAAGTTACTGTCTTGTATTAATTATTTACTATTGTTTCATTTTGCATGTTTTGACTTGCTGAATAGTAAGATTATTCGAAACATCCACATTCGATCATACATTGGAAGTAGGTATGAAAGAAGACTGATAGGAATTGGCTTGTAGACTGTCTAAAGTGTATTAGACATAGCAAAAGTTTGCTGCAGCGTTCATGAGTACTTATGAAATAAGATTTGAGTATTGGATTAGACCCGCGCTCACTTGAATCACTTCATGGAATTAATCACGAGTGATTGTGAGACGATAATATCATATAGTCCTTGAACCTAGATATATGGTTTATTGTTTGCGAGTTGGTTATCCATTGATAATGTGTAAATGCATCGGTAACTTGATGTTATAAAACGCATTGTTGTGTATGATTTGATGAATGAATAGTAAATGCATATAAGTCGAAGTTTATTTGTTCCTTTTATCCTACGAGGGTAAAAGTGATATCTTCGGCCCCTCGATGATTTGGTTTGACTTATGTGTCGGGCTCGGTCAGGACTAAGTTGATGTGTTCAATTAAGTTGTATGTCGAACAAATCAGAGATTCAGAAACAAACTGCTGGACAATAAGAATGACTATGTTCCATGTGATTGTTCAGATGATATCTTGAGAACGGAGGATTATACGATCCCTTATCTATAGGACGTGTCATTTGACTGGGTCATAGTTGACAGCGGCTTTTGAGAGCTACGATTGCTAATCGGATTTTGAAGTCGTACTTGTAATTATAGTTATTAGACTTATCCAAGTGGGAGACTGTTGCATTAGGTGTCTAGGCCTATAACTATATTTGGTATGTACTTGACCCGATTATGAGCATGGTCCTTTTGGGTTGCCTTCACCAGAGCAACTTAATTGAATGATTAGTGGAGAGAGAGGATAATATGGTTTGTTAATATACTATAAGAATAATATGTTAAAAGAGAAATCATATTGATTAATTAATATTGGTCAAGAATTAATTTTGTGATCAAAAGATATTAATTGAACTTAGGGGACTGGAATTACAATTATAAGATAATTGGATTTTGGGCTGTGGATCCCTATGGATCAAGGGGTGGACGGAATTAGGGTGGAAGCCCACCTTGAAATCATCCAAGGCCTTATTCCAGAAGGTTCTTTGGACTGCTTAAGGCCTAAGTTATCCAATTAGGGTTTTGACTGAAACCCTAGCAGCTCACCTATAAAAGGAACCCTAGGGCATAAGAAATCGGCGACCAGTGAAACCCTAGAGTTCTTAGAGACGACTTTGTGGCTCCATCTCCTCTCTCCAAGATCATTCTTCTTGATTTGGTGTTTGTGAGCCATAAGAGGTATCACATTTGTGATACTAAGCTCTTGAAGATTGAAGATTCTTGCTACTCTTGAAAGGTAATCATATAAATTTCGATTTTAGTATGCTAGAATTAGGGTTTATAAGCTTTCGATGATTTGCATGTACAATAGAGAAACCTAGATCCAAAGCTTTAGGGTTTTTGTATGTGCAGCATAGGATTGATGATTTGCTCAAAACCCACCCCATCGAGTAGTGTAATCACTTAATCGAGGGTTAACCCTACATACACAAAGTAAATAGGAAAAGGAGATCACATCAGGAGCAAGTGGTGGGTAGGATGGGTCCTACTCACGGCGGGAGGTCTCCGGTGGTGCTGATTACGAAGTAGATGCACCCTGGAGTCTGGCCAACTAGTGCTCGGCGACACGCAGTCGGGCTTCGAGTGCAGCCTGCCTCTCCTGGTAGTCTCGCACTATCTCCTGGGTATGTCTTTCTACGCAATCCACCACAGCTCTCATCGTCTCCATCTGAGCGGCAGTCGTCTGGGCCTGCTCCCCAATATATCGGGTCCGTCGGACAATCACTAGAAGGGCTCGGTCGGCCAGCCCTCCATGTCGGAGGTCGAAGAATCCCTGGTCCATGCCAAACGGTGGTCGCAGCCCCTGCTGTCTGCTCCACCTCCAGATGTTGTGGGCCCAAGGGGGAATAGGGCTATTGGGCCCATCTGATGTGTTGGCACTCGTGCCATGTAAGGCGGATTGATGACTTCGGACTCCGCGTCCGAGTCATCCTCCTCGATGTCCTCGTCACTAACATCCAACGCTTCCTCCTCAAAGTCTACCTCTGGTGCTTCGGGTTTCACTTCTAACTCCTCTGGGTCTTCTTCTGGCTCTTCCTCAAGTCAACCCCCATTCCCCTGACTGGGGAAGTAGGGATCTCCGGGAAGATGGAAACCGGCCATAGCGTCTTTACAAGAATATAAACATAAAAAGGAGATATAAGAAAATATAATAAAGGTTTCACTTACTGTGAAAATACTCCTATAGTATTCTAATTGTTTATGTTTGATTCTTCAATCCCTTGGGTATTAGGTTGACAAGTTTTAGATTCGTTGTCCACCTCAATCACTCCCAAACACATGTTGGTCGTATTTTGAATAAATATAGTTGATCAGGCTATATTTATCTCCAATACGATTACATAACTGCTTGGGTTTAACTGCGATGTCTAACTTTTCTAAAAACTTTTAATTGTTTCTTATTTTTGTTCAGAGTGTTTTAGTCCCATTGTATTTATAGTTGAATATCTTGTATGGTTAGATATGCTAGTTCACTATAAACAATGCTCTGATACCAATCTGTCACACCCCCGAACCGGGACGGCGGAAACGTCCGGGGGCGGGTGACTTCATCTTGTAATATCATAACAATGTATATAATTGAAACATAGTCATCATCATCATCATACATTCAAGATAACAACATACATGGTTTGCAGTATTGTGTTTGTTCAGGAAAATTACATCCCAACATAACAAATGTATGATGAAATCAAAATACAACATTCATTCAAATCCATAGCTGTAAAGAACCGGCTCACTGTGTTCCTAAGAATACAAGTCGTTTGAAAAGCGTCAACATATAAAATGTTGGTGAGTTCATAAGCATGTTTGTATGAAAACTATGTAGTAGTTTGTAAATCACCAGAAAATCCAATATTTTCTTGTAAAAATAGTTTGTAATTCTTGTTTCAAATCATGTATAATTGCATGTGTATTCTGTGTTTATCTTGTTTGTAAATGTATAGAGAGTGATTCCCAGAAAATCCTGTATTTTCTTTTATATGAAAAAGTGTGGTCTTAAACCCTAAGACCCGAGTGGTGAAATTAGATGTAAAATAATTGATGCATAGGTTTGTACTTCGTAACATGAGTAGAGTATAGATATTTCGTAAATTTTAACATTGTATTGTTATTCTCTATGTGATTCGTTATAACCATACTAATATGACGGAGTGCCCGTCTTAACGTTCTTCAGACATCAGTTTCTGAGAAGATATTTTTCACGCTAGACTGGCCTGTCTAGTTGTAGTGAGCAGCTCAGGTGTGGGGTATCAATCCCATATATATCTATACATAAACTCCCGTTCTCCCTCCAAGAGAGTCTGGTTATAACTACAGGGCTTACAGTGTAAACTAAGTGGGTACCGGTGAAGGTGTGTCTCACAAGTGCCTTAACGAAAATTTACGCAAACATTGAGTTTCATTATTTAACGTTATAAATAATGTTACTAGGGTATATTCTGACTACAAACCATAGGTGATAGAATATAATCGTTTTTTACCGAAAGTGTCAAAATATCACATTGTTACACTTATTGTCACTAAAGGCCCAATTAAAATAGAATTTTCATATTAAGGCCCATTTTTTAACCAAATTATTGTCACTAAAGGCCCAATTAAAATAAAGGCCCATTATCAAAATGTCGAAAAATGACCCATTTTTACTAAAGTTGTCAAAAAACCCATTTTTACAAAAATATTCCTTTAAGGCCCAATTTTTACTAAAATTCTCAAAAATGGTCCAAGTTTATCAAAATGTTCAAAAATGATCCATGTTTACTAAAAAGGCCTATTTTCGGCCCATTTTTCTAAAATGGTCAAAAATGGTCCTTGGTAGTCTTTATGGCCGTAAATGACCCCTTGTAAATGAAAAACTTCCATATTTTATCATTTTCCATGTTTTCTTGTCAAAAGTTTGTTTAAACATATTTTTGGACTAGTCCTTGTGATATTTACCATGCATTAAGTGAAATACATTTCATTTAGCAACTAGTCTTCACCTTTAACAACATAACAAGTTAACTAAGTCCAACAACTTGAGATTTAACCAAAAATCTCGAGTTCATGGACACCTAACATGAATTTCACAACATTTAACACACATATCATCCAACACATGCACATACAAGTAAATATACAAGGATTTACACAAGACTTTGACTTGTATCCTCCCCTAAAAGAAAGAAAAAACTCGAAAATAGGGGTATGAAGCTCACCTTGGGGCTTTTTCGGTTTGAAGAGGAAGATGGAGGTGGTTCTCGGCCTTAGCTTCCTTTTTGAAGAAGTTTGTGAAGTTTTGGAGCTCTAGAGAACATATGCACGAAAATAGAGTGGTTTTAGGAAGACTTTTAGTGTAAACTTGGATTCAAACAATAGCGCTTAACACGAACTTACCAAGAGTGCACTACTTGAAAAGAACCTCTGAGAAAACCCACACCAAACCCACGATTTTTCATGAAGAAAAGTAGGAGAGTTTATTGAGTTTGAGTGGAAATGAGATGAGAAAGTAGCTTTGAATGTGAGAAATGGAAAGAGGTGGTGATGGTTCGGCCGATGAGAGGGGATGGGAGAGAGGGACCATAGAGTTTGACTCCTAGCACTTGATGTGAAGTCCCTAGATACATGAAGGGTCTTGCATGGGTGTATGGAGTATAAAAGTGAGGTGGCACCACAAGTCAACTCTCCATTTCTTTTGTATTTCTTTTTTTTATTATTAAAGGCCGATCGGCCCAATAGGAGAGGGAAGGAAAAATGTTTTTGGGCTTGGTTCGGATCCAAGGACGGTTTCGGCCCATTCCTAGGTCCAAAGAAGTGATTTTGGCCCAAATGAGGTTATGTGGAAGAGTTTTCGGCCTAATAGGCCTGTTAGGAAGTTTAATAATAAAATGCGGTCCACTAATGATAATTATAGAGTTTTAGGCCCATTACAGCCTAAAAAGAATTTTCTTGGCCCAATAAGGCCTAATAAGGGTCTTATGGCCCATTACGACATTAAATAGAGATTCTTGGCCCAACCGTGGCCCAAATATGGGTTTTCGGCCCAAAAGGATCAAGTTGAGGGGTTTTCGGCCCATTAGGGCCCAATAAGAGGGTTTAGGTCCATTAAGAGGTTTGGACCGAGAAGGCTTGGGTTAAGGCCCAAAGTTGAATAGATATAGCTTATTGGGTTAGGTTTTTGGGCTGTACGAGGAAGTTTTGACTAGAAACACAATTTTGGATGTATAAATTTGTATAATATTGAAATTAATTTATACTACACATAGTGTTACATAGTTACACAAATGAACTATCTTGCACATGGATAGAAAACCTAGCCTCATATATGATTAGAGATATATGTATAAACAAGTATAATCATATATGATTATACCCCTGCCATATAATTATTTATGAATAGGCATATATCCCGCTGCCGCCGGTACGCTGGAGCGTTAGAACAACAAATGAGAAATATATGGCTGATGTTGAATCTCATTATCTATACTTTTTCTTTATCTCAAATGTACCATGATATATAGGGATATCTACATTAAAGTCCCAATATTTTCGGAAAAGTTTTAAAAAAGTCCCAAAAAACTTTTTTGAATAAAAAAGCCCAGAAAACAGGGAAATTTATTCAATTTAGTCATTTTTTACCTATTAAGCCGGTCATCAGTCTATGTGGCATGCCAAGTTTGACACTTTTTTGATGTGGCAGCTGACATGGCCAGGCCAAGTTGGACACTTTTTTGATGTGGCAGCTGACATGGCCACGTCAGCATAAGCCTCTTTACTTAAAAAAAATTGGAAGTTTTAAGGGAAATGGAGGGCATGGGATTCGAACCTGGGTCTTCCCCTTCTTATTCCTCCACCTTAGTCAACTGAACTACATACATTTCTTGTCTTTTCCTCTCCACTCAAATCTTTTATGCCTTGATTCGTAAATAAATATAATAATTTGTAAATAGTTCAATAATTCGTAAATAAATATATTTAATCTATTAAAAACGTAAATAAATATAATAATTCGTAAATAAATATAACTAATATATATACGTATTTTTTACGTATTTATATGTATTTTTTTTAATATTTTAAGTATTTTTTTTTATCTATTTTACGTATTTTTTTTTTATATATTTAAGTATTTTAATTATTTTTTAAGTATTATTTATATATTTTTAAGTATTTTAAGTATTATTATGTATAAATATATATAAAATACATAAAATTACATACAAATACGTAAAAAATACATATAAATATATTTATTTTTAAATATATTAAAAATACGTAAACAATACATATATATTAAAAAATACTTAGAATACATGAAAAAATACTTATAATGCATAAAAAATACTTAAATATACTTAGAATACATAAAAAATACTTAAATATATTTATTTACGTTTTTAATAATAATAATAATAATAATAATAATAATAATAATAATAATAATATTTTTTTTTTGGAACGACGGAAATTTATTAAAAACTAGCAAGGAGCTAGAAAAAGAATTACATCAAAATAGTAGCTGAAATAGGATTATGAAGCCAAGACGACCAACTAAGCTTGGCTTTTGTACACCTATTCGAAATCCAATGAAAAGACTTGAAAACAACATCATCAAAAATCAAAGATTTCCTGGGAATAGCCGCCCCAAAAATCGTAGTATTTCTGAAATTCCAAATGCACCAAAACGAAATTAAAATCACTGCATCAAAAGCTTTCCGTTGACCAATTCTCCAAGGACAAGACGCCGGCCAGTTGATAAGAGACTCCACAGTAATCTGAGAAGGAAGATTGGCACCCCACCAAACAGCAATACGAGACCATAAGATAATCAAATCAGGGCACTCTACAAAAAATATGATCAATAGTCTCCACCCTAGAAGAACAAATGGGACAAAGAATGAAATCAACCAAAATACCCCTATGAGATAAACGCTCTCTAGTAGGGATACTAAAAAGTCTAATCCTCCAAATAAGAATATTAATCTTAATTGGAACCCAATTATTCCAATGAGTAACAGGACCACCAGTGAAGAGCATAATACCATCCAAATATCTCCTAGCTGAAGAAACTAAATAAATATCCGAAGTATCAAGCACCCATCCCAATCTATCTGGAGCTGACTGGAGACGAAAATCCTGCAAAAGTAAAGTAAAACTATCCCATTGTTCCTGCTCCACACCTCCTCTAGGATTACGTCTGAAAGTATTAAACCCTAAACCCATAGATAACCTTTCACTAATAGAAACATGTCTATGCAAGTCTAGAAGATATACTCTAGGAAATATAGAAGACAGAGGCATATCACCCCTCCACACATCATGCCAAAAAGACGTAAGTATCCCATCTCCAACTCTAATAGGGCAAAGAGAATGAAGGTCAATATCTTTCTGTCTCAACTAGGAGAACATACGAATAACCCCAACCCAAGGTCCTGTCCCACTAGAAGGAGAAATCACATTCCTACAAGCACCATCCGACCCATAAATAGCTTTTATCACTCTAACCCACAAAAGATCAGGGCTCTAATAAAACCTCCACCACCAACGAAAAATCATAGCCCTATTAAAAGAGAAAAAACTTCCGATACCTAATCCTCCTTCATCCTTTGAAGATAAAACTCTATCCCACCTAATCCAATGCACCCGACGTTCGTCCCCATCTGCACCCCCAAAAAATCTCACCCTCAATCTCTCTAACTCCTTCGAGACTGAGAGGGGGTAAGGAAAATGGACATCATATAGCTCCCCAAAGAACCCAATACAGACTTCACCAGCATAATACGACCACCAATAGAAAGATTCTTAGCCTTCCAATTCGACAACTTTGACCGAAACTGATCAATGATGAAAGCCCAAGCATTAATCCGAGTCAAAATCTGGCCCACAGGAATACCAAGATGCACAAAGGGGAGGTTTGATGCTGCACAACCTATACTAGCTGCCACTTCAAGAACCTGGGAATATGGAACTCCCACACCTATCAATTTACTTTTTTACAAATTGATTTTCAGACCGGATGCCAAATAAAAACACCGAAGAATACGAATAAGTCGTTCTACAGTTTCAGGGTTTCAAGAAGAAACCACCATAACATCATCCGCATAAAGAAGATGTGAAATCTTAATTCCTGAAATATAAATACCCATAAACATATTCCCCATCCTAGCCCTCATAAAAGCAACGTGTAAACCTTCCATAGCGAGAATAAAGAGAAAGGGTGAAAGCGGATCACCTTGTCTCAAAACCCACTGCATTTGGAATTCATCAGTCGGGGAACCATTAACCAAAAATGAAGCCCTAGCAGTGGTTAATAATTCCTTAATCCACCCACACCACTTGGAACCAAATCCCATAATTGACATGATTTCCAGAAGATAATCCCATGATAAAGAATCATAGGATTTCTCAAAGTCCACCATAAAAAGCATCAAGGGATTTCTAGACTCCTTACACCAAGCGACGACTTCATTCAAGAGAAAAGGACCATCTAGAATTTGTCTACCTTTAATAAACGCGGATTGCTCAAGGCTAACAACACTATGAATAACCTCCACCAGACTATTAGCTAAGAGTTTACCAATAATTTTATATTGGCAACCGATAAGACTAATGGGTGTATAGTCTTTTGCAGTTTTCCGGTCTCTAATTTTTGGAATAATAGTGAAAAAAGAAGCATTGCACCCCTTTGGAATAGAAGAATGTATAAAGAAATGATTAACAAATGCCCCAACATCTTCTGCTACAAGATCCCAATAGCGTTTGAAAAACCCAAAACTAAAACCATCTGGGCTCGGAGCTTTTATGGAACCACAATCCCAAACTGCCCTTTTTATGGATCTGTCACGGGATGCCAAGATGGACACTCCTGAAATAAGGAATGATAATAATCATAGAACCCCTTCTTGACAGTGGCCGGGTTATCCACCCGCACTCCATCAATCATAAGACCTCGAATAGCTGTTTGTCTCCTTTTACGGTTAATAACCCCATGGAAAAAACTAGAATTTTCATCCCCTTCAATGCTCCATTGAACTTTAGCTTTCTGAGCAAGATCAATATGAATTAAGTGATCAAGCTCTGACATCTCCTTTAATAAGGAAACTCTCTGATCCCTCAAAATAGCTGACCCATCCTCCTCCATAAGACTGTTGTCTATAGATTCAAGCAAGAATTGCAGGTTGTTTCTTTTTGTAGCCATCGTATCACGGTTCTTAGAATTCCACTCCCTAAATTTAGATTTAAGAAATTGGAGTTTTTTCTTAAATCTAACCCAAGGATTAGACATATCTGCCCCTAACAGAGCATTAAGCCAAGACTCCCGAACAACATTGTCAAACCCATCCATATCAAACCACGAGTGGAAAATACAAAAAGGTGTAGGGCCATAGTCAACCCGGTGCTCCAACAGAAGAATGGGACGATGATCAGGGATATTCTTTTCCAATACAAGACCTGAAAGATGAGGGAAAGAATCCAATAACCCTTGTGTAACCAAAAATCTATCAAGTTTGCTGAATTTGGAGCCCCATTTCTCACTCCAGGTATAGTGAGGACCACCCATCAGAATATCCACAAGAGCAAGGGACTCAATAAAAGCATTGAAAACTCTAGCTGCGTGAGAATTAAAATTCGAACCCAATCTCTCTAAATCATACCGAACTTCATTAAAATCACCCATAACAATACATTCTCCCGAAAAATTTGAAACAAGGTTATAAATCTCTTCCCAAAGAAGTCTTTTATTGATTAAAGCTTGAGGGGCCTACACAACTATAAAAAGAACTTCTAGACCCGAACAAATCCAAAACGCCTGAATAGCCACATACCAATCGTGAATCGAAACCCATGTATGGGAAAAAGAATCTAGATCCCATATGGCAATAATACCACCAGAAGCTCCACAAGATGGAGAAAAAGCGTGCATAAAAGAAGAATTACCCCACAATGATCTAACCGTACCCAAATCAACACAATCCATTTTAGATTCCTGAATTGCCAAAAAATTAACTTTATACCGAATACATAGTGTTCGGATCCAACTCCTCTTATCAACGGATCCCGCCCCTTGAATATTTATTGAGAGACAATTCATTTAGGAAATTTCCCCACAATGTGCCCCTTTAAGATTTTTGTAACACGATCCAAACAACCATCCATATTGTATCCCAATGTTTCTCCCATTTCAATAGTTTTTTGTAATTCAATTAAAAAAGAATTATTTTAATTAATACCCTCCGAGACACTTTGATTATCCCCCAAAACAGAAAAACACTTGTTAGAAAAACCCGGTGGATGAGAAAGATCTTCTTCAGTAAAATTGATACCCGATACCCGTCCATAACCTCCAGAAAAACCTAGAATATTACTTTGAACCCAATCATTATTAGGAGCAACTTCATTGTTAACAAACTTATTAGACCCTGAATTTTGAATTGTATTGCAAATGTTATCAAGAGGAGTATCTAAAGCTAAACGAGCCGCTGTGACAGCATCATCAGGTGTCACTGAAGTGGGTAGAATTATTGTTGTCAAATCTTTGGTAGCTAAATCTGCTATCGCTGGAGCTGTAGTACTTGGGGTAGGATGGATACAGCCATCAGGTGGCGAAATAGAAGGGCAGAAAGGAGCTGGGGCAGAGCCTATATCAGGAGAGGGATTTGGCATCGATTCTTTTCCTATAACTAAAGGAGAATTCCGCTTTTGCCCCTGAGACTTGGGCACATTAACTAATTTTTTATACAAGTTATGTTCATTATCAATTTTTTCCAAAACATCATAAATTCCAAAGGGGTCCTCTGAAGCCTCTTCATTGCCAACTATGGAATCATTACTACCCTCTTCTTCAGAATGATCAAAAGCCTCGACACCTCGTTGATGATTATTATTAGAATCCCACATGAAAGAAGGATTCTAGCCAGGCGCTTCTTTAATACGAATAGGGAACACTTCACCATCAACCGTAACTTTGATGACTTCAGATATAATATCTAGAGACGAAGTAAGAATACAAACACGTGATTTGTACACATCTTCACCAATATTATCATCCAAATGGACAATTGATCCCCACTTAGCCAAAATTTGTCTAAAAGCAGTTTTACTCCAAGCACGTAAGGGCACACTTTCAACATCAACCCATACAATACGATCATCAGGTACACAATTTTTGTTCCATTTTCTTTTTTCAGAAATCCAATGATTAACAGTATCACACTCCAAAAAATTCTTACAAGCACCTATGGACTTAAACTCAAACATTACCCAAAGACCACCCACGTATCGAATATGGAGGTTCTAAAAGCCTTCATCATGACACAACATACCCAAATTAGGTAAAGTACTAAAATCTCTAGCCTTAGCCAAACATGCTACCTTTTTATTGTCAATAAGAAAATCCCCTGAATCAAGAGCAATTATTGATTCTAGTTGTTTTGATTGTGAAGTCTGACAATGTTTTTCTCTAACCACATCTGCATATGAATCAGGTAAGTTAACACGTTTGTTAACCTTAAGGGAAAAATTATGATGAAGGGTATCTTGTTTGGGAACACGAGGAACTGCAGCAAACAATTTATGGTATCCAAACCAAACATCACACAGATTCTTGATCATATGGTCCACGTTAACCTTGCCCGAAAAACTAACAAATCCAAATCGTTTCCCCATACGTGAGTTCTTGTTTGAAATAAAAACATTACAGACTTTTCCAAACTGAGAGCACATACGCCATAAGTCTGAGTGGATGATGTAATCTGGAAAATTCGTTATGTAAAAAGACTGACAATCAAATCTGGTAGATGAGCGATTGTTCTTGGATTGAAGCATGTCATTATACTTATTCCCTACGTGCATTCTATCTTTCTTCCAACCCTCTCCATGCAACGAAGATGAATTATTGAAGGCCATTGTGGAGCGATCTAACCAGATGCAACACCCTGCCGGCGTTTGCACCTGCCGGAGAAGAAAGGCTGCACTGATCAATTCTAGAGAATTCCGAAATCGCCGGAGGGTTAATTTCACAAATGGGTAGGAAGGAAAGCAGAATAATAATAATAAAATGGTTGTTGTATTAGAAGCTTCAGGAATTAATGCATAAAATTTTTGAGTGGAATGAGATGGATTTGGCACATGTTCAAACCCATCCACTCCATTTTCTTAAAAAGTCTTTGTTTTTTAGTAAAGATGTTCGAATCTAGGCATAAAAGATTTGAGTGGAGAGGAAAAGACATAAAGTGTATGTAGTTCAATTGGTTAAGGTGAAGGAATAAGAGAGAGGAGACCCAGGTTCAAGTCCCATGCCCTCCATTTCCCTTAAAACTTCAAAGTTTTTTAGTAAAGAGGCTTATGCTGACGTGACATGGCCATGTCAGCTGCCACATCAAAAAAGTGTCCAACTTGGCATGCCACATAGGTTGATGACCGGCTTGATAGGTAAAATGGGACTAACTTAATAAATTCCCCGGTTTTCTGGGCTATTTTATTCAAAAAAAAAAAAGAAATTTATGACTTTTTTAAAACTTTTCCCAAAATATTAGGACTTTAAGATATCCCTAATATATATATATATATATATATATATATATATATATATATATATATATATATATATATATATATATATATATATATCAGGGTCCGTTCTGAGGATTCAAATGTCCAGGACGAGATGGATAAAAAAGGCCCTTAGGCCTTAACGTGTAACAAATTAACTTACATAAACTAATATTTTTATTAAAATGACGATAAACTTTATAGCAATAAACAAAACAAAATCATAGTATTTTGATGAGTAATTACATATCGTAACAGCTAACCGACGATCCTTGAAGCTCTCCTAGCATTCTTGATTGCAAATTGGTTGATCATCTTCATAGTCTATACTCTCTAAGATTTCGTTCTCGATAGATATCATTTCCAAACCGCTAAGTCTTTCTTGTGTCATTGTGGAGCGTAAGTAAGATGTCACAAACTTCAATTTTGAAAAACTCCTTTCTGCAGATTCAACCGTTACTGGAATAGTTAACAATATTCTATATGCAATGCTTGCATTTGGGAAATAATCAAGTTCTTTCAAAAACTTCAAAACATCTATAGGGTTGCTAAACTCATTGGTTTCCAATGTTTCAAACAATTTCAACTCCGTATAAAGTTCATCGGCATCAATATCCGATCTTTCTTCAAACTTGAGTGCTTTTTCAAGACGATGACAATACGACTTAAGATCTTTATCTTCAATTCCCCTCAAATTATGTGGAAATAAAAAACCAAATACTCTGTCATACTCTTTGAATTGTTCAAATCTTGTCTCAAGAGAAGAAATAGCTTGATCAATAATGAATAAGAAATAATTGACTCTAAAGTTCTCTTCAGGTGTAAATGAAACTTCTTCGCTAGTTGAACTCTCATCAAACCTTCTTTTCCTTTAAATCAAACGCTTTTGTGGAAATATTGGATCAATACCCATTTCAATAGCAATCTCCTTAGCTTCAACAATCGCTTTTGAAAAACCAGTTTCTCTATAATTCTTGAAGTACCCAATCAATTTGTTTATTTCTGTAATAGCATTATCAAGATGCATATCCTTTGATTGTAACTTCTTACTCACAATATTCACATGGTTTAGTACTTCATACCAAATAACAGTTGATACCAAAAATTCAAAGTCACCAAGTTCTTTTTCTGCTAGTGAAGTTGCTTCACTTGCAATTGCAGCATCATTATCGTTTTCTCCAACTTGAAGTAAAGCTTCCCGTACATCCACAAGTTGAAGTTTAATAGCCTTTACACTCTCAACCCGACTTTCCCAACGAGTTTGACACAATGAATTAAGACTCCAAGCTTTAACATTATCTTTCAAAATTTCCCACCTCTTAGTAGAATTTGCAAAGATAGTATAAATGCGTTGGATGAATCCAAAAAAGTTCTTTCCTTTAACACACTTGTTAGCCATATCACATAATGTTAGATTAAGAGAATGGCAACCACAAGGAGTGTAAAATGCTCTAGGATTTATATCTAAAAATCTCTTTTGCACCCCTTGGTGTTTTCCTTTCATGTTTGCTCCATTATCATAGCCTTGACCACACATATCATCAATTTCAAGACCAAGAGACTTTAACTCCTCAAGTATAATATCAAATAGTCATTTTCCAGAGGTATCATCAACATTCAAAAAACCTAAAAAGGACTCCTCGACAGTAACAGAATTATATGATAACGTTAAATACCTCACTATTATAGTCATCTGTTCCTGGTGACTTGAATCGGGAGTACAATCAAGTATGATTGAGTAGTACTTTGCTTCCTTTATCTTCTTGATATGTTCTTTTTTAATTTCTTGAGCTAGCAAAGATATTAGTTCGTTTTGGATTAAGTGCCCAAGATAATGCACATGAAGCCCATCACTTGTGATCCGCCGCACATGCTCTTTGATAACCGGGTCAAACTCTTCCAACATTTCAATGACACCCAAAAAATTTCCGTTACCTATTAAATAAAATTAACAAATAAGAAGTGAAATCAGTCATAATAATTAACAAAAAGGTATTTTTTGGAATTAGAACAAAAAAATTACAATTTATAGTTACCTTTTTTGATACAACTTTTCATTGGATCCACGAAATGCTAAATTATGTTTAGCAAGAAATTTCACTACTGCAATGATTCTCAAAAGGACTTGTTTCCAGTAATCTCTTTCTTTCTTGAATTGCTCGTATTGAACTTTATCAATTGTTTCATTTAAGTTCAGTCTTTTACGCATATCAAACTACTTATTCCTATTTGTAAGATGATCCAATGAAATTTCGTGTTCTTTAACCCTAGTGGTGACATGGTGCCAATCTGCATAACCATCACCATCCAATTTACCTTTTGAAATCCCTTTTCTAAACACTTTACAACAGAAACAAAATACTTTGTCTAGCTCTTTTGAATATACTAGTCATTCTCTATCACACTTCTCCAAATTTGGTAAAGTTCTTGTATATAAAGCTGCAGAAAACCGTCTACCAAATTTATCGTAGGGACCATACATAATACTATTATCTCTTTTAGGGCCTTTCTGGACCAAAAGTTTAATCTACTCGGAATTAAGTTTTTCCCACCTTCTTGGATCATATATATCAACAAGCTCTTTAACGGGCTCTTGCTCTTCTGCCTCTTCTACTTCTATATGCTCTTGCTCTTCAACATGCTCTTCAACATGCTCTCCAATGTGCTCTTCAACATGCTCTTCAATGTGCTCTTCAATATGTTCTTCAACATGTTCTTCAATAGGTTGTCTATGGATAAACTTATCTAGAGCACCGGCGTCAGCCTTTTTCTTTTCTTCATCTAGTTTTCTTTTTTTACGTTTTTGACTACCGGATGGTTGTTTAGACTTCATATCTACAATTTTACAAACAATAAACATAATTTGATAAACAATTATACAATAAACAATTCATTGATTTCATTTATACAATAAACAATTATAAAATAAACATAATCTCATAATTTAATTTCTGATTCTAATAATCTATTTCAAAATCATTCATTGATTTCATTTAACATTGTGAATCATTCAATCAGATTTCAATATGATAATATGACATAATGACAATATGTCATAGTGATAAACAAATAAACAATTAAAAATTCATGAATCACATTCAAGAATCTGAAAATTAAACAGTTTATCTAAACAATTACACAAGAATTTGAAAAATTGATAATACATTCAAGTATTCAACTGATTCAAGTATGCAATTGAATTGAGAATTATAATTTACAAACTCAAAATCCTTAATTCCTTATTCCTCATTCCTTAATTTCTCATTATCTATTACATTAGCAGGACCAAGAATCAAGAATGAAGAATCATTGTCATTGATAAATTGATTACATGAATAGGAATACAGGATAAATCATGAATGGATAATTGTCTAATACTCTAATTGTCTAACACTCTAATCGTGATTGACCCTCACCTAGAAACTGATGTATCGATATTCAATGGAGGATGATTGTTGATTATTGCATGCTGTGTGCCTATGTCGATGTCGCTAACCTGATGGGCGATGGTTGATGCACTGCCCCTTTCGTTTCCCTGCCCAGATTCGGTGATTCCACGATTGCTGCAATGGACTTTTTTTTAAGGGGAACGACTTAACGAGCAAGATGAATCGATGATGAATTGAACAATGATCGATCGCTTGCTGCTGTCTTCGCTAATTCGCTTTAAGTTTCACGCCTGATTTCCAATTCTGAAATTCTGATGGTGTTGGATTGCTTGGGCCTGACAAATTGACTGATATACTATAAAAAAAAATTTGGGCCCCTTAAAATTTTGGGCCCTGTTCCATTGCCCGTATGACACCTGCTCTAAACCGGGCCTGATATATATATATATATATATATATATATATATATATATATATATATATATATATATATATATATATATATATATATATATATATATATATATATATATATATATATATAACAAAACCGTTTTTAATATAATAAATAATACATGGTGGTTTTGGCTGATAGGAGAATAAAATGATAAATGTGATTAGTGGAAAATATTTTATAATTTTCATGGCCACATGCCGTCCACTTTTGTCGTCGGGAAATTAAAACATAATATCGGAAAATCCTCTGAAAGCTAACGGAAGAAACACGTAGTGTCCGCCAGCCAACAATTGGCTTCTCACGTGGTGGAACTACGGCGGAGCAAGTCACCGGCCTCACACTTTTAGAGTAGGAGTAGCTATCAAGGCACGCATCAAGCCGCCCCCACTCAGATTTTGAGGAGGGGCCTTAATTCTTAAAAATGTGAATAAAAGACCGGGAATTCGTTAAGAAACCAACTTTTTGTTTGACTTTGGCCGGTGATGGCTTTAAGCTACCAACCATTGTTGATTAATTTTCTCGCTTAGAATTGATTATTCTTTATACATTTTGTACAAATTTACATAGTAAATTACACGAATGGTCCCTATGGTTTGGGTTAATTTGTATGTTGGCCCTAAACTTAATTTTTTGACTCAGAAAGTCCGTACAGTTTGTTTTCATTGCGCGCTTGGTCATTGTTTTACATAAAAAGACTTTTACCATTGATTTTTAATTTATTTAAATAAAATGGAGTGGGTAAGTTAATGTAAGGTGAGGTGGAAGTGGGGTTGGGGTGTGTTTATTTAAATAAATTAAAAAATCAAGCGCAAAATAGGTTTTTCAGGTAAAATAATGACCAAACGCGCAACAAAAACAAACAAGTAGGGACATTCCGAATTAAAAAAATAAATTAAGAACCAAAATTACAAATTACCTCAAACCATAGGGACCATTCGTGTAATTTACTCAAATTTACTTGTAAAAGATACAAAATCTTAAATTTCTCAAGTTTCATTAACATATTTGTTTGCGAAAATATCTCTCTCTCTCTCTCTCTATATATATATATATATATATATATATATATATATATATATATATATATATATATATATATATATATATATATATATATATATATATATGGAAAAGTTCAATAGAGAACCATTATTAATGAAGGAACCAAGGAACCAATCCAAAGCGTCGGATTTTAAAGCGATCAACGGCAAAAGGAAGGATTGTAATTTTAAATGTACCGGATTATAACAAAACTCACTTCTTTTTTTTTCATTTAAAATTTTTTTTAGGCCAAGTTGTTTATCGAAAAAAAAAACCGAATATACCGTTGTTCACGATTTTTCGTCCTCTTTCCATAGAGATCCATGATGATATATAAAAAACGAACTTTTTTTTTTCCGAAAAAAACCCACTTAATTTTCTTAGTTTTTTCAATATTTAAGTTTATTTTTATCAAAAAAAAAACTAATTATACCAAAAATATTAATTTTTTGTACTCTATTAATAAACATCAACACCGACTAAAAAAAAAAAAAAACCTCGAACTGTACAGATTCACACTGTGAATCTAAACTGTAAATATTTCAATTTTTAACATTCACAATATAAAAAATCTCGAACAGTTCAGATTCACATTGTGAATCTGAATTACTATTATACACACTGTGAATCTGAGAAGGTTCAAAAAAAAAAAAAAAAACCTCGATCAGTGTAGATTCACACTGTGAATCTAAACTGTAAATATTTCAAATTTTAACATTCACAATGTGAAAAAGGTCCGATCAGTTTAGATTCACATTGTGAATCTAACTTCTTATTATGCATACTGTGAATCTAAGGAGGTTCATAATGTGAATCTGAATAGGTTTACAATGTGAATCTAAACTGAAATTAAGTTTTTTTTTTTTTTTTTTTTTTTTTTTTTAGCTTCAATATGAATCTATGTTAAAAAAGTACAAAAAATATGAACTTTGATATATTTATTTTCTTGGATTTTCTGACTCGCCCCCGGCTACGTGTCCTTTGGACCCTTCGCCCGCCCGCCTGAATGAGGTTTTCATGGATTATATGAGGAAGTTTTTACTGGTTTTTTCCTCTCAAGGCCGGTCTTTCAACCACCTCCTTTAAAAATCACCTGACATTCGGTTTTTTTGTAAAGGGTGGATTTTTTGGTATAATCCGGTGTGTGTGCGTCAAATGTAAAAGTGTACATCTATTTCTTTGGCCGTTGATCGTTATGATTTCCAACGCTCACGATTGGTTCCTTGGTTCCTTGGTTAATTATGGTTCTCTATTGAACCTCACCCTATATATATATATATATATATATATATATATATATATATATATATATATATATATATATATATGTTTAGGTTCTATGGAAAACCAAAAACCCTAAAAATCATAAAAATGCATAAAAAATTACTTAGAGATCACAAAACTTTTTTTGAATTTTTTTTATAAAAAATCGCAGCTTTTTATTAAAATTCGCTGAAAAAAAAAATAAAAAATCAATTTTTTTTATAAAAAAAATTTTTTTTTTTTAATTTTTTTTCAGCGAATTTCTTTAAAAACTTTCGATTTTTTTAAAAAAATGTCAAAAAAAAGTTTTCTGATCTCTATGTATTTTTTTTATGCATTTTTATTATTTTTAGGGTTTTTTTGTTTTCCAAATAAAATTTCCATATATATATATATATATATATATATATATATATATATATATATATATATATATATATATATATATATATATATATATATATATATATATAGGCTTATGTGTTCCGCTCATCTATTATGTGTTACAATGAACCAATAAGAATTTAGTAAAATTAAATTATTATTAAACTAATAGAGATAAATATTAAATTATATCCATGTATATTAAATAATATCCATAATTATAATTCTTTTTCATGGAAACTAATTAAATTCGCCATTAATGTCAGCAATAATATCATTTAAGAATGAATTCGTATCTAGGTCTTTATGTATGAGTTCGCGTTTTGTTTTAGAACTCACTCACTAAAAAAAAGTCGTCTGAAACGTGGAGAACGAGTGTATTCTAGCAAAATAAGAGTTTAATCTAGCAAAAATGATAGTGTATATCAGCAGAATGAGAGTGTATTCTAGTGAGTGGGTTTTACATGACTGGGTCCAGCAAAATGACACACTCTCGTTCTCCATGTTTGAGGCGACTTTGTTGTATTTTAAGTGACGTGGTCCTAAAACAAAACACGAATGCATACATAAAACCTAGATGCGAATTCATTCTAAAAGAATATTATTGTTGACATTAATGACAAACTTAATTAGTTTCTATAAAAAAATTATAATTATGGTCATCCTTTATTATATATATATATATATATATATATATATATATATATATATATATATGATTAAATAATAATTTAATTTTTACTAAATTCTTATTGGTTCATTTTAGCACACAATACATGTGAGGAGACACATGAACATATATATATATATATATATATATATATATATATATATATATATATATATATATATATATATATATATATAGATATATATATATATATATATATATATATATATATAGGTGCGATCCACATGAAACCAAAATAAGTCATAGAACCATAGAACCACCTACAAAAATCAAAATCTATTAATTCTATTTAATTACTATCTAAAATATTAAATTATTAAAATACACATTTATGGTCATTAAAATAGTAGGAGATCAAATTCCAACAGTGGTTTTATTCATGATTTTGTAGGAACATGTATAATTTTGTATAATGTCACACCCCCGAACTAGGATGGCGGAAACGTCCGGGGACGGATGACGTCATTGTATAGTATCATAACAATTGTATATAATTGAAACATAGCAACCCAAACGGCATACATTAAGAATACAAACTTACACAGTTTACATATTGTACGTGTTCATAAGTTACACAAAAGTGACAAAAAGTAAAATTCTATAGGGCTGTATCACTTGATCTCGAAACAGAGTTGATTACCTGTTACTGGTTCCCTGAGAATACAAGTTATTTTGAAAAACGTTAATTATAAAGTTGGCGAGTTCATAAGCATTTTTGTATGAAAATGGATTTGTAACTGTTTAAAAATGATTTTTGTATACTTTCAGAAAATACGATATTTTTTATAAACTGTGTTGTTAGTCTTATATCCAAAATTAAGAAAAATGTATGTATGACTCTTGTATCTTTCCTTGTAAAATGATAGTGTATGTGTGTTCCAAGAAAATCCAATATTTTCTTATAAGAAAACTATAGTCTTAACCCCTCAAACCGGAAGCGTAAGCAATTGTGTACTGAAAAGGATATGTAGTTTTATATTTTAATGAAACCAGTGAAGTGTAAGCTTCCCGAAAACCAAGATAGTAATTTTAATCCCTATATGAGTTATTATAACCATGCTTAATGTGACTGTTATGCCTGAACGACGTTCTTCAGGCGTCAGAATTGGTAGATATTTGTCCCCCTAGACTGGCCCGTCTAGCTGTAGTGAATAGCTCAGGTGTGGGATTGTCAATCCCGTATAGATCTATACACAACTATCTCGCTCTCCCTCCAGGGGACTCTGGTTATAATGCAGGACTTAAAGAGTACGCTAGGTAGGTACAATGAAGAGTATGTCTCACTACAGCATTAACGGATTTACGGGAACTACGATTCCCTTTTTCTTGCGTAATAAAGTAATTGCACTATTTAAATAACTTATGACATGAGTTTTATAACACACAAATTATACTATCAATAATTTGTCTTGTATGCTTTTGTGTGAAACTATTTATATAAACTTTTATATAAATATCAAATTGAAATCTTGTCTAGTAGTAATATATGTTGTTAAAACATAATATTCTTGGGTTTTGACCCACCAAAACAGTGATGACTAAAATATAAATATCAAGTTGAAATCGGCTAAGCGAGGATTAATCGGGGACCATTAATTATTAAAAAATTTATTAAGAAATTAATAAATATAACATCAATCCTAAGAATATAATATTATATATAACATTAATAAATATAAAATTATAAAAATTAAACATTTCAAAATAACAATAAATAAATAACAATTCAACATTTCACAATTATAGATTAATCGATCAAACAAATTGAGGCGACATCCACTTTCAAAGGCATCTGCCTTCCTTTCTATTCAACATACAAAAGCTTATGGTTTTTTTTCACCAAGATCTTGATAGCATCAGTGTTGCTAACTACAGTTTATGTCATCATAGTCAGGCTCATGGTTTGTAGGGTTTTCATATGTTGAAGGCCTTGAATTGGATACTAATCAAGAGAAAAGTTAGGAATTAAGAAAAAGATTCATCATATTGAAGTCCTTAATCAACATTTATGCATGCTTCCGCCCAGAACAACAATGAACTCTGTGAGGATTTTCATCAAATAGCTTGTATGCATCAATCCTTTGAAATACGTGTGAAGTCAGATTCAATTGATGCAGAAACATCCTATGACATTCAAATGCAGAAACATCCTATGACATTCAATTACAGTGAACCTGAGAAACGGTAATCTCATAAAAGGTGTGAAAAAGTTGTGAACTAGGTGTGAACTCAACCTTAACAATGAACCTGAGAAATGGATTCAATTACACAAACTTCGAAATAGTTGTGAAGTCGGAGACGATGGCTAACCCTTTGAGAACTCAATAAAGAATTAGCTTAAGAGCAGACTCCAAATGCTTCGATTATAGTTCCCGGAAACATATTCATGGCAGAAGACTGAACAACAGAGACAATGGAAAAAGTCGGAGAGGATGGCTACGGTGGTGAGAAGGGGAGGAGTCAAAGTCGTCGTCGCTGGAGGAGTCGGAGTTAGACTGAATGCGATGGAATGGCAAAATCGGAAGGAACCCTAGCAGCAATTGAGGAGTTAAACCACCAGTCGAAACCACCATTGAAAACTGAAGCTCAAACCTTCAACCACGTTACGTGAACTAAGAATAAGAGAAGAAGAGAAATTCAACCACCACTCCCACATCCCACATCGCTGGTGGGGGGAAATAATAGGTAGAGATATTCTATAAAAAGGAGAGACAATCCCCTTCGAAATGTAAAACGGCTGTGCTTTGGGTCGTTGGCTCCATTGGGCCGACGACTATAAAGTGGGCTAAAATCACTATTGGTGTCCGAGTTGGTCCGATTTGGACCGAATTGGACCGCTTTTAACCGATATTGACCAAGGCCGATTAGTTAACCCTATAACACCTATTCGTAGGCGGTTGGAGGCCGCCAAGCGCCTAGGCACCGATTAATCGGCCACCTAGACCGATTTTTACAACCATGATATCAAGTTGAAATCTTGTCTAGTAGTAATATATGTTGTTAAAACATAATATTCTTGGGTTTTGACCCACCAAAACAGTGATGACTAAAAATATGACCATTTTTACTAGAAAAGCTATTTTTAGAAAAACAGTTACCAAAACTTGTAGTTTTACAACTCATATTTTCTTGTTGGTACTTATATCACATGATGAGTTTTATTTGTGTACACCAACTTATATACATGATTTTTGTGTAGATAAAGTAGTGTTAACGATATTTTTTGCAAGTATTATTTCACATTCAAATAATAATGATGAAACTAGCAAATATTCATAAGATAAACATGTTTTGAGTTGTATCCCCCCCCCCCCCCTTAAAGGCATGAAAAACTCAAAAAAATTGGGGTATGAAGCTCACCTTGAGTGGTTGATGTGTGTAGTTGAAGTAAATGAGATGAAGGTTTTAACCCTAAAACACTTGGAGTGTTTGATGAACTCTTGAAGATTATGATACCCTAAGGTTGTCCACACATAATATTATGTGTAAATAGGATGAAATCAACAAGATAATGTGTAGAATCACTAGCGAAACTCGAAATACTTATAAGGATTTAGGGAATGCTTGATGAAATAAGCCTTCTTAAAGCTTCAAGCTTGAACTCTTGAGAGTAATTGGAATTTCACAGTAAGTGAGAATTGAATTGTGGTATGTGAGGAAGGGTTTTCGTCCATAATAAAAGAAAGGAGATTGAAATGATATTTACTTGGATTACTGGAGGTTAATTCATTTTTATTTGGTGGTTTACTGTGATTGCATTGGAAATGGGTAAGCTTTCAACTCCTAAAGTCAACTTTTCTTGTCTTATTCACATCCTAGGCCGCAAACCCCATAAAAATATCCGAGTATGTCCGAAATCACATGTGATTTCGGTCCTAGGATGGATTTCACTTTTAGTTTTCGGTCCTAAGTCTTTTCCCATGGAGATTTAGGCCTTAGTGGGTCGTTAGGGTGTGTTTTCGGCCAAACAATGATCCATTATAGTAGTTTTCTGTTTTGATGGTTCCTAAGCATTATGATTTCGGTTTTGAGTGGTTTAGATAACAAGAATGATGGCCTTAAAACTCAATAATTCAAGGTCCTTGCATAAATACATGTTGTTATGTTACAACTATTTGATTTTTGTTTGATTTGCATGATCTTTTCAAGGCTTAATTCAACATGAATTTCCAAGTGTATATTATCTTTAATCATACAAATGGTGCCCTCTTGAATTTCAATTTATATTATTGAATCAAGTTACATAGGTATATATTGTTGGTACCCTTATACACAAGACCCCTTAGACTTGGTTTGAACCAAAATCTTCTACTTGTCACATCATCCCCCCGTTAGAGGGAATTTCGTCCCAAAATTTGTTTAAAGTAGGCACTCATGAACTGTGGAAGAGATGTGGGTACTTTTCCTTCATTTGATCTTTGCGTTCCCAGGTGAACTCAGGTCCTCGTTTGGTGCTCCATCGGACCTTCACGATGGGAATGCGAATTTGCTTCGTTCGTTTCACATCCCTATCCATTATTTCTATGGGTTCCTCGACGAAATGAAGGTTCTCATTTACCTCAATTCATCAAGCGGGACAACGAGAGTTTCGTCGGATAGGCATTTCTTCAGATTGGACACATGGAAGACAGGATGCACATTGTTGAACCATGGGGTAGCTGAAGCTTGTATGCCACTAGACCAATCCTGGTAAGGATGCCGAACGTTCCAATCTATTTAGGATTCAATTTTCCATGTTTCCCAAAGTGTATCATCCCTTTCCAAGGAGAGACCTTTAGCAGTACGCGATCACCAACTTGAAATTCCAAGGGCTTTCGTCGTTTATCCGCGTAGCTCTTTTATCGGTCTCTGGACGCCTTTAGTCTTTCTCTGATCTGAACGATCTTCTCGGTCGTCTCCCTGATAATCTCGGGCCCGATGAGAGTGTTGTTTGGTACTTGCCCCTTTGCCAGTTGTATGTCTCCCACCTCAGCCCAACAGAGGGGTAATCTGCATTTACGTCCATATAGGGCCTCAAACGGAGCGACCTTGATGCTTGTGTGATAGATGTTGTTGTATGAGAACTCAATCAGTGGCAAATAGGCATCCCACGCCTTGCCGAAATCTATCACACAGGCTCTTAGCATATCTTTCAATGTTTGAATTATCCTCTCACTCTGGCCATCTATTTGGGGATGGTAAGTTGTGCTCATATCGAGATTGGTTCCCAAGTACTTTTGAAGTGACTGCCAAAACCGTGAGGTAAATCTACTATCTCTGTTGGAGATAATATATATTGGCACTCCGTGTAATCTCACGATTTCTTTTATGTAGGTCCTGGTTAGCTTTTCCATCTTGTACATCTCCTTTATTGGTAGGAAATGGGCGGACTTAGTTAACCTGTCGATAATTACCCAGATAGAGTCTAGCCCATCGGCCGTCTTGGGTAACTTGGTTATGAAATCCATTGTTATCTGTTCCCATTTCCACTCGGGTATCTCTGGTTCTTGTTGTAGACCCGAGGGCTTCTGATATTCTACCTTAACTTTGGCGCAAGTCAGACACTTGCCGACGTAGGTAGTGATTTCAGCTTTCATATTCGGCCACCTATAATGTTGCTTGAGATCCAGGTACATTTTGTCTGAAACCGGATGGACGGAGTACTTTGTTTTGTGGGCTTCATTCATGACCACGTCTCTGAATCCACCGAACTTCAGTGTCCAGATCCGGTCCATGAGGTAGTACGCTCCGTCATCCTTGATTGTAAGGTTCTTGTCCATCCTACGTAAGGCTTTGTTTGTGATGTTTTCTGGTTTCAAGGCTTCCAGTTGAGCCTCCTTGATTTGTGAAGACAGGTGGGAATAGATGGTCATTGTTAGTGACTTGAATCGGCAACCTGAGTATTCTTTCCTACTTAGGGCATCGACCACCACATTGGCTTTGCCCGGATGGTACCAGATCTCGCACTCGTAATCGTTCAGCAGCTCAACCCACCGCCGCTGCCTCATATTGAATTCTTTTTTATTCAGGATGTGGTGGAGGCTCTTGTGATCCGTGAAAATTATGCACTTTGTACCGTATAGGTAGTGCCTCCAAATTTTTAGAGCGAACACGACTACTCCCAGCTCAAGATCGTGCATGGTATAGTTCACCTCGTGGGTCTTTAGTTGTCTTGACGCATAGGCTATGACTTTCCCTCGCTGCATATGTATACAACCTAACCTTTGATTGGAAGCGTCACAATAAACCACGAAGTCTTATGTCCCTTCGGGGAGAGACAAGACTGGGGCGCTGCATAGAGCTTGTTTCAAAGTTTGGAAGGCAACCTCTTGTTGTCTCTCCCAGGTGAAGGCTACACCCTTCTGTGTCAGGGCGGTGAGTGGCTTGGCGATCTTAGAGAAATTCTTCATGAACCTCCTGTAGTACCCACCGAGGCCTAAGAATTTCCTGATCTCCGTTGGGTTTCTTGGAGTTGCCCAACCATCGATTGCTTTGACCTTGGATGGGTCCACATGTATTCCTTCCTCACGGACCACGTGACCCAGAAAATACACCCTGCGGATCCAGAACGTGCATTTGGAGAATTTCTCATACAACTTCTCCGCCCTTAGTGTCTCCAGAACCTGCCGCAGATGTTGACTATGTTCTTCCTTACTTCATGAATAGACGAGGATATCATCGATAAAAACGATCACAAAATGGTCGAGGTAGGGTCGGCAGACTCGGTTCATCGGGTCCATAAATGTCGCAGGCGCATTTGTTAGACCGAAGGGCATCACTATGAATTCATAGTGGCCATAGTGGGTTCAGAATTCAGTCTTGGGGATGTCTTCTTCTCGGACCCGTAGTTGGTGGTACCCGGACCTTAAATCTATCTTTGAGAAGTAACTTGCTCCTTGTAGCTGGTCAAATAGATCATCAATCCGAGGAAGAGGGTATCGATTCTTGATGGTGAGCTTGTTGAGTTCACAGTAATGGATGCACATACGAAACAACCCATCCTTCTTCTTGATGAATAAGACCGGAGCTCCCCAGGGTGAGAAGCTTGGCCTTATAAACCCCTTGTTCAGTAATTCACTTAATTGACTGAAAAGCTCTTGCATCTCCGCAGGAGCTAATCTATATGGCGACTTGGCGATTGGTGTGGCTCTAGGCATCAAGTCGATCTGAAATTCGACTTTTTGTTCGGGAGGTATTCCCGGAAGGTCTTCGGGAAATACGTCGGGAAAATCGCACACCTCCGGGATGTCTTTAATGTTATTTCCTTCTTCCTTTTTATCGACCACATGAGCTAAAAAGGCTTAGTTCATCTTGTGTAAACACTTTTGTGCCTTGATACACGAGATGAGGCGAAGGTTCGTACCAGGTTTGTCGCCATATATAATCAGGGTTTCATTATCGGGTAGGTGAAGGCGAACGCCCTTCTCGTAGCACATAATATCGACACGGTGGGGTTTAACCAGTCCATACTGATGATCACATCAAAACTCCTAATAGTAACTGACATTAAGTCGATTAGAAAGAAGTGGTTATTTAAAGTTAGTGTGCACCCTATGAATACATTGTTTGTTGTTTCTGTTTTTCCGTTAGCCATTTCCACTGTAAATGTTTCGTTTAGTGCTTGAGGGTTTTGGTTGAGTAGCGTTTAAACTTATGACTTACAAAGCTTCTTTCTGCTCCACTTCAAATAAAATGCATGCATAAATGTTGTTGAGGAGGAACGTACCAGTGAATACTGCGGGATCCTTCATTGCCTCTTCATGTCCTATTTCTAGGACTCTTCCCGCTCCCCCTGTGTTCTTGTTGTTGGCCTTTGACAGTTCCTCTTGTAGTGGCATGTTTCTCCACAACCATAACACACTTGGCTCACCCCAACGTTAGTGCGTTGGGTGGCCTGTTGTGTTGGTGCCTTGCAGTATCGGGCGATGTGCCCTTTCTTGTTGCAGGTTGTGCATTGCATCTCCCTGCAGACTCTGTGGTGGTGGAAGGGCCATTTGTCGCACTTTGGCAGATTACCAGCATATTGCTTTGTGGTTGCTGATGTGGCAGGACTAGTAGTAGTGTGAACCGCCACTATTTGTTGCTTTTTGGAGGGTTCCTGGGTTGGTTGGACCTTCTTTTTGTTTCCAAACTTACTTTTATTATCATTTCCCTTTTTATTCTCAGTGACGGGAGTCATTATACCCTTTTGTACCCCATGATCGATCAACTTTTGAGTGAGGCGTTTGGCGCTGCCGAAAGTTGTTGGGTTGGTGGCAATCACATTCCCCTGAATCTGGGGAGATAGCCCCTAGATGAAACGTTCTATTTTCTTTGCCTCTGAAGTGATCATGCCAGGGCACAAGATTGCTTGGTCGCTGAATCGGGCCGTGTAAGCTTCAATATCAGAGTCGTTCATTGTGAGGTCCCAAAGCTCCTGCGCTAGCTTCTGTATCTCACCCCTTGAGCAGTACTCTTCGAGCATCATGACTTTGAGATCATCCGAGCTCATCGAGTTTGCCACTGGGAGTGTGAGGGCTTTGAAGTGGCCATTCCACCATGAAAGAGCCCTATCAGAAAGAGTACAAGCTACGAATTTTACTTTGCTCTCCTCGGGGCAGGCACATATCTCAAACACCGAATCCGTCTTTTCGAACCATCGCGTTAAAGAAATGACTCCACCTGTTCCGTTGAAGGACTTGGGCTTGCAGTTTGCAAAGTCTTTATAAGTACACTCCCTTGGATGCCCTTGGTTTTCATTGTGATTGGAACTGTTCGTTCCATTTCCGCCTCCATTGCTGCTACTGCTGAATTGAGCTACCGCAACAGCCATAACAACGGTCACTACAGCTTGGAACACTGCAGTATCCATTTGTGGGGGAGGTGGCTGTGGTGGTGGTGTCGATGTGTTGTTCCTGCGCCTATTGTATCTTCGGGGCGACATCTTTCTGCCACAAGGGAAATGGCAATAAGTTTTTGATATGAGTTATGGTTCGGACATTATTGTAATAGAACTCCTTTATTTCTAGTTGTTACAATGATCCGCTTGTACTTGTAATTGAAACTTTGTTATACCAAATAATAATAAACACAGAAAACATAGTAGATAACAACATCCAACAAAATAAAAAACACATTTTCATTTCATTAATGATAAGATACTAGTACATGTTTTGGAGAAAATTGACCTTTAAAAAGGTCTACTATACATTGCAAATAAAAATTTAGCAGCGTAACGACCCTCCGAATAGTGTAGTCACTTAGATGTAGGGTCGGTCCTACATACAGGAAATAAAAAGAAAGGGGTAGCACTGACGCATTCCCAACAATCTAGTCTACCAAAGATGGTGAGTAGGATGGATCCTACTCACATCGGGTAGTCCCCTGCAGTGCCTGGGATGAAGTAGAAGCACCCTATAGCTTGGTTACCAGTACCCTCTCCTCAAGAGCAGCATGTCTCTCTTGATATTCTCTTACTTCAGATCGCACGGTAGTAAGGTCATCGATGAGTCGGTCCATAGGGTAGTAATCCCTCTCGAGGTCTCGAGTGCGCGCGGCCGTGACCTCTGCTGCAGCTCTCATCTCCATAACTCGGTTGGCTGTCGTATGAGCCTGATCTCCAATGTCCGAAATCCTCCGGACCATGACGGGAAGGGCTCGGTCAGCGGGTCCTCCATGACGAAGGTCATAAAATCCTCACTCCATCCCAAAAGGTGGGTGTTGCCCCTGATGTCGGCTCCATCTCTCAAGGTCATATGCCCAGGGGGCGTAGGGCCATTATAGCCCCAATGGTGAGCAGGTGCTCTAGCCATGTAGGGAGGATCGATGACTTCGGACTCTGCGTCCGACTCATCCTCCTCCTCCTCCTCCTCCCCTTCTTCCTCTACTTCCTCTTCAACTTCTTCCTCCGACTCATCCTCTAGGATCTCCTGGGGATCCTCCTCAAGATGCTCCACAATCCATCCTGCGCTCCGCTGGTTGGGGAAGTAGGGATCTCCTGGAGCGTGGAAACTTGCCATCGTGTCTGTACGAGAATATAAGTATCAGAAGTACATGAAAGTTTATAATGTGTTAAAATACTCCTATAGTATTTTAATTCTTTTATGTTTTGTTCTTAGATCCCTTTGGTTTAAAGTTGATAAGTTTTAGATTTGTTGTCCACCTCAACCACTCCTAAACACATGTTGGTCATATCTCGAATAAATATAGTTGATCAGGCTATATTTACCCTAGATATGATTACATAACTGTCTAAGTTTAATCGCGATGTCCAACTCTTCTAAATACTTCTTATTATAACATTATTTTCTAATATGCATGTATGTATGTACACATTATAAAATACTTATATTTTTAAAGTATACTTTTAGTCAGAGTATTTTAGTCCCATTGTATTTATAGTTGTATATCTTGTATGGTTAGATATACTAGTTCACTATAAACCTGACTCTGATCCCAATCTGTCACACCCCCGAACCAGGACGGCGGAAACGTCCGGGGGCGGATGACGTCATTGTATAGTATCATAACAATTGTATATAATTGAAACATAGCAACCCAAACGACATACATTGAGAATACAAACTGTTAGAAATATATAACAATCTGATTACCACGAATAAAAGGCTCGGTTACCAGTTACTGGGTGACAAATATATATATTTAATGAGATTAGATGCGGAAAGATAAGAAGTGCGGAATAAATAAATACTGGAAAGCTATAAATGACTGAAAGCTATAAATGAAATAAATGACAGTATTTAAATGACATAAAGCGTTAATAAAATATATAAATATATATATAGTAGGTGGTGTTAGAACGGGACTTGTGGAACGATTGTTTTGTCAAGTTGTTAGTCAAATAAATGACTAACAGGCTTAGGGTTGGACTGGATCTTAATAGACTGTGTTTCGATTTGTTCAAAGTTCAATCCGGTAAGTAACAATAAGTTCTTTTTATGTAACAATGAATTGTTTACAAAACGATACAAAATACACGGGTAATGTTTTTTGTATGTGGGTATGAGTTTTTTAAGGTGATTTGATGAGGTTGAAGTGGGTATTTGGAGGGTGGTAGAAGGTGGAATAAGGTTGTAGTTTTGGTGGTATAAGGTAACAAAGAGGGTGATGTTGAAAGAGCTTTGGGTGGTTACGAATATAGATTTTCGTAGTAAATCTCTCTGGATAGCCAATTCTCTCTCGCGTCTCTCTGGGGTTTGCAGTGGTCAAAAAAATCTAGGAAAATTCCTGGATGT
The DNA here is from genome assembly GCF_052849685.1 of Lactuca virosa. Taxonomy (NCBI): domain Eukaryota; kingdom Viridiplantae; phylum Streptophyta; class Magnoliopsida; order Asterales; family Asteraceae; genus Lactuca; species Lactuca virosa. The sequence continues at coordinate 209,174,604 of NC_136429.1, forward strand.
AGGTAAGGTCCTGAGTAATTTGCGGTGCAAATCTCTCCCGTATTATATTTTTGAGTTGTGCTCGGTGAATTTTTTCTTAACTTGCAAATTCTGATGTCGAAAAACAGCAAGGTGGTGATGGTTGTGGTGATTCGAAATGGTTTTTGGAGGAGATTTAAGGAAGGTATTTGGAGGGTGTTTGGAGATTATTTTGAGGTTGTTTGTAGGTTGTTTTGAGATGAAGGAGTGCAGGAGATATTACAAAGAAACACACAAAACACTTAAACTCTCACTATGACAAACTCACGTATGTATCTATATATATATATATATATATATATATATATATATATATATATATATATATATATATATATATATATATATATATATATATATATATATATATATATATATATATATATATATATGCAAAATTAATCAAAAGAAATCTTCCACTAGTGTTTGTAAATGAAAAAGAATTTGTTGGTGGATGTAATAGTTGGTAGCACACATGGTGTTGGGTTCTTTTTGCTTTGTTCATTTCTTTCCATTATATATATATATATATATATATATATATATATATATATATATATATATATATATATATTTATATAATATATATATATATATATATATATATATATATATATATATATATTATATATATATATATATATATATATATATATATATATATATATATATATATATTTATATATATATCCAATTGTGAATTGAATTTCCATTTTTGACCCTTGAGGTTTTTAAATTCTTGACAATTTTAGTCTTGATTTGTTTTGTCTTCAAACGACCAAATATTGCGTCTATTTTTCCGTCTTTGCGTATTTCGTCTTTTGCATATTTTTCTATTTCATAATTAAGCACGAATCCACGCAACCTGAAATAACTGATAATATTTGTTAGATAATATAAAACCAATTCGTCTTATTTCAGTGATGATCACATATAAAAACATTTTTCAACAATTTCCCCCTATGTGATCATTGATGAAATAAGGATAGATATAATCACATTAACAGTTTTAATCTTGAAGATTTGGGATAAAAGTTTTGTCAATGAGAAGATATATATAAAACCATTGTAATCGTTTTGAAAGTTTGTGACTTGGTTTAACATATCTTATGTAAAAGATTTTCAGAAATTTGTTTCCGAATCAAAGTCTCGGGTTCGGTTATCAAAGGGTAGTCATATATGTATCTAAAGAAATTTCCTTAGATTTTATAGCATTATTAATGACGACAAGTGGTCTAACAGGTCGATTCAGATGAACGCTCATAGGTATAGCTCACACTTCACTTGGGTGTTTGGTTGTTCTGGCAGCAGAACAAGTTAATGATCACTAAAAATGAGTGATATCTCTCTCTGACGACTCACACTCATATTGGAGGTGTTCAGCTATGTTTTTCCTGTAAAGTCACTTAGTCTCATTATTAGATAATCAATCACATAAGACTGGTTTCGGCATTACTCAGCGGGTTTCTTCATTCATGCCATTAAAGTTCACTCTCTCTCCGTCGGGAAATACATGTAGAGGGGTTTAGCAATTTTCATAGTGCAGTTTGCAACTAAGATTCTTCAGTGATGAAGGCTACAGTATCCCGGGAAATCCATTGTTGTTGCAGCTTCTTCTTTGATAGTATCCTGTTTGTTGATTAATATCGATTTATTGTAAAAAGATATTTTGTTTTAGCATTGAGAATTTGCTACATTTGAGACCTTTTTAAGAGTATTTGACTTGAGTGATTGAGATATCTTCTTTTGTGAAAAATGGTTAAAACAAATCGCAGGATTTTATGATTTTTGTTTTGAAATAACCATTTGGTTGAAAGTTTGTTTGAAAATACCAAATATAGAATATATTTTTTTTGTTTGGTATATCTTTATTGAATCCATTTGTTTTCTTGTTGATTTGTCTTTGAGGATTAGATGTTGATAGATATTTGTTTCTCCTTTGGTTTTCTTGTAAGGATATGTTGTTGTTTGCTTGATGGATCATGGGATCGCAAGTCTTCATTTTTGGTTGGCTTTTATCTAGGTAGGGATAGGTGGCATAAAAGACAGTTTGTCTAGTATGTAAGAAATGAATGTATCGTCCCTGGTCATTTTGATATCTAAGCAAAAATGAGACCGTGACAAGGTATAATTGGGTATACCTTATAAGCAATAGTGAGACACCTAAGCTCACAAGAAATGATTTCCACAATGATTTAGATCGACGAGGCACAAATTCTCACATGGGTTTTTGTTTTCATCTAAACCTCCGAACCTTATGTCCCTTGATTGTTTAAAATCGTCAATAATGAAATAAAATCGAAGGAAATAAAGTTATATACATTATGAAAAGTAGGATATTTGAACCTTCACTCCAATTGAGAATCAATATGACTTAAAATCTTCATCGAGCATAAGCATCTGAAAATTAAGTCAAGAGAAAATTAATCACAAGGTTCTATAAAAGCTTATTATGGCAAGTCTTTTATTAATTTTTTTTTTGATGATTTGTTTTTCTGAATGTCGATGTGCTTTGTCATGGAATGGTGAAGGGGATTGTGAGAAATGGCAATTGCACTGGTTGAGTCACAAAATATGGGAATTTGTGAAATTTTGAAGCCATAGTCTCGCAGTTGAGTTTGCATCCATATGACTTGCGAACAACAGCTGGCGGCAGCGACGTATTCAGCTTCTGCTGTTGATGTGGATACACAAGTCTGTTTCTTTGAAGTCCAACTCACTAGTCTACCTCCTAGGAATTGACAGCTACCAGATGTACTCTTTCTATCTAACTTGCATCCTCCATAGTCTGAGTCGGTGAAAGCGTTCAGCTGAAAATCGGATTTAGCTGGATACCAAAGGCCATGTTTGGGAGTGCCTTTTAGGTATTTGAAGATGCATTTCACAGCAACTACATGGGATTCCATAGGATTTGCTTGGTATCTGGCACATACACATGTAGAAAACATGATGTTAGGTCTGCTGGCAGTGAGGTATAAGAGTGATCCGATCATTCCACGATATCTTTTCTGATCAACAGGTTTGCCATTTAAGTCTGCATCGATTTTGTATCCAAAAGCCATTGGGGTTTTTGCGGTATTGGATTTGTCCATTGAAAAGCGAGTGAGTAGGTTTTTGACATAATTCTCTTGGTTGATGAAAATGCCATCAGTTGACTGTTTGATTTGAAGTCCGAGAAAAGTAGTCATCTCCCCAATCATGCTCATTTCAAATTTGCTCTTCATTAGATCTGCAAACTTAATACTCAAAGATTCATCAGTAGAACCGAAAATAATGTCATCAACATATATTTGTACGATTAAAAGATGTTTATTATAGATTTTACGAAAGAGGGTTTGATCGATTGAACCTCTTTTAAAACCTGATTCTTCGAGAAAGGTTGTCAATGTGGCATACCAGGCTCGGGGTGCTTGTTTCAAGCCATAGACAGCTTTCTGCAATTTGAAGCTGTGATCAGGAAATTTGGGATCTTCGAAACCTGGTGGTTGTTGGATGTATACATCGCGATCTAACTCTCCATGTAGGAATGCACATTTAACATCCATTTGGAATACTTTGAAGTTCTTATGTGCAGCATATGCAAGAAAGATGCGAATTGCTTCAATTCTGGCAACTGGAGCATATGTTTCATCGTAGTCGATTCCTTCTTGTTGTGAATATCCTTTGACTACGAGACGTTCCTTGTTTCGACAAACGATTCCTTGATCGTCAGTTTTGTTTCTGAATACCCATCTTGAACCTATAACAGAAACATCGGGTGGGGTAGGGACAAGATTCCATACGTCATTTCTTTCAAATTCTTTTAGCTCTTCTTGCATAGCTTTTACCCAGTCTGGATCTTTGAGAGCAGAATGTATGGTTTTGGGTTCAGTCATGGATAAGAAGGCTCCAAATAAACAATCATTAGAAGTTGCGGCTCTAGTTTGGATGCCTGAGTTTGGATCTCCGATGATTTGGTCAGTTGGGTGGTTTCTGGTCCATTTTATTAAGCGATTCTCTTCCGCTATAATAATTGGAATTTCAGTATCCCATTGTTCTTCTCCGGGAGTTTCATCTTGGAATAGGTTTGAAGGTTTCCTCATAAATGATGCATCGGGATTGTTTTGGATATTTGGGGATGGGGTATTTAAAGGAAGATTTGGTGTTTGTTCCAATGAAGAAGTATGTGTAGGTGGTTCCCCCTCGAATTGATCTGCATCATTTCGGTTTGTTTGTGGAGTTCCTTCAGTGGTTGTTCCTGTAGAATCAATAGAAGTAGTTAGAAGTTCAGAATTGTAAGCGGTTTTGGGTTGTTCAAAAAGTAAATCAAGATCGATTTCAATATCTCTGTCAGGAGAAGGTGTTTGTTGAATTGGATTTTGAAAAATATTATCGATCATTTTTGAACCAAAATGTTCACGATCCAATTTCCTGACATAAAATTCATCGAAATGAACATCGGTACTTTCTTCAATTACTCTGGTACGTTTGTTCAGTACTCGATAAGCAGCTGAAGAAAATGAGTAACCAAGGAAAATTCCTTCGTCCGACCTTGATTCAAATTTTGAGAGGTGGTCTTTATTGTTCTTTATGAAGCATCGACAACCAAAAATATGAAAAAATTTGATGTTTGGTTTTCGGTTGTTAATGACTTCATATAGTGTTTTATGAAGATGTTTATGGATTAAGGAACGATTTTGAGTGTAGCAAGCTGTGGCTATTGCTTCTGCCCAGAAGTATTGTGGCAGATCAGCGAAGATAAGCATTGATCTTGTAGCTTCACATAGAGTTCTGTTCCTTCTTTCGACAACTCTGTTCTGTTGTGGAGTGTATGGGGCTGAGAAGTTATGTTCAATTCCTTTGTCTTTGAGAAATGAATCTAGAGTCTTGTTTTTGAACTCTAAACCATTATCACTTCGGATTCTTCGAACAGGTCGTTTGAGCTTCAGTTCGATTTGTTTTATGAAGTTGATCATCTCTTCAGGTGCTTCTGATTTTAGTCTTAAGAAGAAGACCCAAGTAAAGCGCGAGAAGCCATCAACGACAACAAGAATGTACTTCTTCCCTTGTATGGTTTGGGTTTTGGCAGGGCCACAAAGGTCTATGTGCAGCAATTCTAGTGGTTCGGATACACTAGATTCTAAGATGCTTTTGTGAGTGGATTTGGAAAGTTTTCCCTTTTCACATGCAGCACACAGAGTTTCATTATCAAGCTTCAGAAGTGGCAGTCCTCTAACAAGATCATCGCCGATCAGTTTGTTGATGTACCCAAAGTTTAGATGGGAAAGGCGGCGGTGCCATAACCAACTGATATCTGCTGGGGCTTTTGATAGCAGACATATATCGGGTTTACCATAGATAAGATCCATATCAAGTGGATACATATTTCCGGCACGGTAAGAATCAACAATGATTTCTTTGGTTTTGGCATCCATGATCAAGCTTCTTTGTTTGGTGAATAGGACTTCAAGATTGTTATCACACAGTTGAGAAACACTGATGAGGTTGTGTTTCAGGTCATCGACATAGGCAACTTTCTTTATGGTGAAGTTACCATTTGTTATGTTTCCATAACCCTTGATTTTTGCCGTCATGTTGTTGCCGAAGGTAACATCTTGATTTGTTTGGGTGGGTTTGAAGTCACGCAGGTAGTTTCGGTTTCCTGTCATATGCTTGGAGCAGCCACTATCAATATACCATGTATCATCATTGGGTTCTCCAACATTAAATACCTACAATTAGACAGAAGGTTTAGGTAACCAAATCTGAATGGGTCCTGGTTTGTTAGTTGTTGTTATTTTGGGTGTTTTGCTTAATGAATTTCTTATAGCATTTGACTTCACGTTTCTATAAGAGTTTGGTTTATTAGGATGGAATGGTTGAGGTTTGATTTTATTTATCAAGTTTTCCCAAAATGTGATTTGTTTTTGAAAACCTGTGGGTTTATAAAATCTGTGATTTGGTGAACGATATCTTAGATGTGAAGATTTGTTTGAAAAGTTCTCTTCATATCTGGGATGTGATTGGCGGTTATGAAAAGCTTTTTGAAGATGATGGTTTGGAACTTTCTGATTTGGTCGTTTTTAAAGTTCCTTGAATGGTTAAAGGTGATCTCTTGAAAGCGGTTTTCAAAAGGTTTTTGAAAAGGTTTTGGTTTTTGTTTGGAAACCTGTTTTTGAGGTATGAGGTAAGGTTGAACTGGTTTCTTTGGTTTGTTTTCAAAAACTTTTGGTTTGTTAAGTGGGGTTTTGGCGGTTTCATTGGTATGTTTGATTTGGTGAGTTGAAGAACTAGCAGAGTCTGTTTCAGATTTTACAACTCTTTTTATAGACTTTTTGAAAACAGTGAAAGCAGTATCATCTGGGCTACAGTTGATAACTGTTTCGTCATCTGAATCTTCCTCATTAACAGATGTGAAAAGATCTGGTAGAGTGGATTCAGAGTTTTCACAATTTGTCATGTTTTCCTGTTTAGCTAGTTCAATTTCAAAGGATTCTCTTCCAATTCCTAGTCTGTAATTCGTATCAATTTTGCCAGTTCCTAAGGTGTTTGCTTTGGTGAAAACATCATCACTTAGTTTTCTAGCAACTTTGATAGAATCCATATTCCACATCAATCTTTTGTTTTCAGATTCAAGAAAATTGATTTGTTTTAAAGAATCAGTCAGTTTTTCATTTAAAGTTTTGTATTTTTCAGTTGATTCTTGAAAGTTTTGTTTCAACTGAAGGATTTCCTTTTCTAAAACATCTTTTGTTTCAGAAGAAATGACTGGCTGACTTATTAGTTCCAAATCCTTTTTCTGAATTAGGGTCTGATTTAATTGTTCCAAGACGTGATTATAATCTTCTGATTTTCTTTCAACGTCTCTTTCCAATTTGTTCTTTATTCTTGTTGATTCTCCAAATTTGAGTTGCAAGGTTTGTAACTCAGATTTGCAGATATCGGAATTGATCATTGTGTCATGATATTTTTTGAGATCAGCTTCTAGACTTTTCTCAATCTTGGTTATATGGGACTCAAAAATTGATTTCGAAAGACCAAGTTCAGAGATCATAGACCATAACTGTTCTATGACGTTTGGAGCTCTTGAAGGTCTATCAACACCAACTACGAAACAGAAGTTTGATTGTGTTGGTTCATTGTCAGTTTCGTCTTCAGAAGTTGGCCAGTATTCCACGTTTGGTTCATGGATTGCCATCAATGCTCTTTGCTTATCTTGATTTTCCTGTTTCTTTAATTCATCGGCTTTTTGAGCGTAGTATGTTGAGTCTTTGACTTTGGTTTTGTTTTTGGCTCGACATTCTCTGGCATAGTGACTAGTTCCTTTGCAGTTGTGACAAATGATCACTTCTTCATCACTGTCATCCTTTTGACTTTTAATCAGAAGTCTTTCAGGAGCTTGAGTTTGGATTTGTTGGGAAGATTGGGAAGGGTTCTGTTGGAATCCAAAATTTTGGTTGTTTTGAAAGCCATTGTTTTGATTAGTGTAACCTTGATTTTGGAATCCTCTGTTTTGGTTTTGAAAACTGTTGTTTTGGTTATTGTTATGATGACTTGAGTTGGGATTGTTTTGAAATCCCTGGTTTTGAAAACCTTGGTTTGAATTGTTTTGGAAGGAAGGTCTTTGAAAATTTTGTCCAAAAGAAGGTCTTGGTTGAAAACCTGAGTTGTTTTGAACAGGTTGAGGTCTTGGTTGAAATCCAGAATTATTTTGTCCAAATGATGGTCGGTTTTGAAAATTTGGTTTAAAATTCGATTGACCGTGATTTGGAATAAATCTCTGGAGGTTTGTGTTTGCTACCAAAGCACACAGTTGTTGGTAGTCTGCTTCATCATTTAAATCAGAATGATCAAAAGAATTGTTCAAAAAGGGTTGGTTTTGAAAAGATGTCTGATTAAAATGATTGAATTTTTGTTCATTAAAAGGTGTTTGGTTTTGAGAAGATGTGGAAACGAGAGCAAGTGGTCCTCCAAAAGCTGTAGTGGTTGGTGGGTCAATCGAGGATTCATACGATTGAAGTTCTCCATACAAATTGTATAAAGTTTCAGTATGAATGGCTGGATTTCCCTGAATGATGAGTTTAACCATCTTCCAGCTTTCGTAAAGATTGTTTAGAAACTTGAGATTTATCTCGTGTTGTGTCTTTTTGATGCCCAAATTGTTCATTTTTACCATGATAAAATTGAACCTATCATGAGCATCATGGATGGTTTCTGATGAAAGCATCTTGAAATTATCGAATTCATTTAAAACAGATGTTCTTTTGTTTCCAATAATTCTTTGATTTCCACAAAAACGATTTTTTAAATTTTCCCAGATTTGATTTGCAGTCAACAGTATTATGTCATCCATTTGACTTAGAATACTGTGGGGAATTCCAGACACAAGTTCCTTTTTGGCTTGGAGTTGCAGCCTTTTTTCAGTTTCAGCAAGAGTGGCTTGATTTGTAGCAAGAGTAGCCATATTTTCTGGAGTAACATATGTTCCTTCTACACAATTCCAGACATCTTCACTTATGGTGTTAAGATGAAGATTCATACGGACAACCCACGAATTATACTCTTCAGGAATAAGTATGGGTGCCCGTGAACCAGATCCCAAGCTGTTAGCAATAGAAACAGAGTTCATGTTGGAATAATTAGCAGAAGACATAATAAAATTTTTGTTTTTGAAAGGATTTTGAACAATTGATATTAAAATGAAATTTTTAAAGAAAATCTTATGGAAGGTTTGTAAACGCTAACCAAAAGTTTTCGACAAAAATTTCAAAGTAAATCACACAAGCTCTGAATTTTTTGTTTAAGATTTTTTTTTTTATTTTTTTTTAAAATTTTTTTAATATATATATTTTTTTTAAGGATTTTGAACAAGTGATATTAAAATGAAATTTTTAAAGAAAAGCTTATGGAAGGTTTACAAACGCTAACCAAAAGTTTTCGACAAAAATTTCAAGGTAAATCACACAAGCTCTGATACCAATTGTTAGAAATATATAACAATCTGATTACCACGAATAAAAGGCTCGGTTACCAGTTACTGGGTGACAGATATATATATTTAATGAGATTAGATGCGGAAAGATAAGAAGTGCGGAATAAATAAATACTGGAAAGCTATAAATGACTGAAAGCTATAAATGAAATAAATGACAGTATTTAAATGACATAAAGCGTTAATAAAATATATAAATATATATATAGTAGGTGGTGTTAGAACGGGACTTGTGGAACGACTGTTTTGTCAAGTTGTTAGTCAAATAAATGACTAACAGGCTTAGGGTTGGACTGGATCTTAATAGACTGTGTTTCTATTTGTTCAAAGTTCAATCCGGTAAGTAACAATAAGTTCTTTTTATGTAACAATGAATTGTTTACAAAACGATACAAGATACACGGGTAATGTTTTTTGTATGTGGGTATGGGTTTTTTTAAGGTGATTTGATGAGGTTGAAGTGGGTATTTGGAGGGTGGTAGAAGGTGGAATAAGGTTGTAGTTTTGGTGGTATAAGGTAACAAAGAGGGTGATGTTGAAAGAGCTTTGGGTGGTTACGAATATAGTTTTTCGTAGTAAATCTCTCTGGATAGCCAATTCTCTCTCGCGTCTCTCTGGGGTTTGCAGTGGTCAAAAAAATCGAGGAAAATTCCTGGATGTAGGTAAGGTCCTGAATAATTTGCGGTGCAAATCTCTCCCGTATTATATTTTTGAGTTGTGCTCGGTGAATTTTTTCTTAACTTGCAAATTCTGATGTCGAAAAACAGCAAGGTGGTGATGGTTGTGGTGATTCGAAATGGTTTTTGGAGGAGATTTAAGGAGGGTATTTGGAGGGTGTTTGGAGATTATTTTGAGGTTGTTTGTAGGTTGTTTTGAGATGAAGGAGTGCAGGAGATATTACAAAGAAACACACAAAACACTTAAACTCTCACTATGACAAACTCACGTATGTATCTATATATATATATATATATATATATATATATATATATATATATATATATATATATGTGCAAAATTAATCAAAAGAAATCTTCCACTAGTGTTTGTAAATGAAAAAGAATTTGTTGGTGGATGTAATAGTTGGTAGCACACATGGTGTTGGGTTCTTTTTGCTTTGTTCATTTCTTTCCATTATATATATATATATATATATATATATATACACACACGAACACTTGTATATATATATATATATATATATATATATATATATATATATATATATATATATATATATATATATATCCAATTTAAATTCTTGACAATTTTAGTCTTGATTTGTTTTGTCTTCAAACGACCAAATATTGCGTCTATTTTTCCGTCTTTGCGTATTTCGTCTTTTGCATATTTTTCTATTTCATAATTAAGCACGAATCCACGCAACCTGAAATAACTGATAATATTTGTTAGATAATATAAAACCAATTCGTCTTATTTCAGTGATGATCACATATAAAAACATTTTTCAACACAAACTTACACATTTTACATATTGTACTTGTTCATAAGTTACACAAAAGTGACAAAAAGTAAAATTCCATAGTGTTGCATCACTTGATCTCAAAACAGAGTTGATTACCTGTTACTGGTTTCCTGAGAATACAAGTCATTTTGAAAAGCGTCAACTATAAAGTTGGTGAGTTCATAAGCATTTTTGTATGAAAATAGATTTGTAACCGTTTAAAAATGATTTTCGTATACTTTCAGAAAATCCGATATTTTTTATAAACTGTGTTGTTAGTCTTATATCCAAAACTAAGAAAAATGTATGTATTGTAACGACGTAAATTTTAAAACAATTTTTCATTTTTCGAACACAATAAAACTCATATAATATTCTCAAAATCTCATGTGTATCCAATGTCATCACAATAAAACATATCCCAGAATCTCAAAACATAATCCTCTGCCAGTGTGTACAAATCATGCCGGCGCCTTCCCGAGATCCTCGGTAGTACCTGAAACACATATCACATAACACGATAAGCATAGATGCTTAGTGAGTTCCCCAAACTACCACATACAACACATACGCCACTCGAGGCTATAACTCGGTACGACCCTCCGGTCGATGTGTCTCAGCGGGACACTCCAGTCCCGTAGCTCGTTGGACCCTCCGGTCCGGTCTAGCTCATTGGACCCTTCGACCGGGTCTAAATCGTTGGACCCTCCGGTCCGGTCTAAATTGTTGGACCCTCCGGTCCGGTCTAATCGAGGACCCTCTGGCCTCGTAAGTCATTGGACCCTCCGGTCCGGTCTATATAACACATAGCATACACATAACACAATGCACATAATCTCAATCATACACATAACACATAAGACCCTCCGGTCTGCACATAAATACCACTCTAGGTAATGTATAATGAGAAGACTCACCTCGTATGATGTCTAGTAAACTCTCGTGCTCGATATCCCCGATCTAGCCTCCGCCTATCAAAATGATAATATCTCTAATCAATACTCTCTTATATTCTCATCTCTAAAGAATGGGTAGAAGACCATTCTACCCCTCCATAGCCTCTCTTGAATCAGTTTGACCAAACCCTGAGGTCAACTGAAGTCAACTCCAGTCAACGGTCCAACTTTGACCAGACCGTTCGAGTGCACTCGGGCGACCCGGCGAGTCCATACGTGTCCTATAAATCCTCCTAAGGCCTTACTCGACTCGTTGAGTTAACCTTTCACTCGACGGGTAACCACTGATCACGAATCGCGTGGCAACCCGATCCGACTCGCCGAGTCCTCTCATGGACTCGGCGAGTTCCTCCATGGCAACACTCATTTGACCTTCTGAGGTCAGATCTGTTTCTCTAACTTATAGATCTGACCTTCTAACACTCAAAAGTCACATAAAGGTTCAATCTTTATGTCCATGCACCACACATCTAACTCTATTGGATGAAATAACCTTTACAATGCTGTCCTAGGCTCAATATTCTCATCTAATAGCATAAAGCTTGGTTTTTGGGACTCTCTGGACCTCTCAAGGTCCAGATCTAAAGTCTAATCCTCAAAGGGACTCCACATGCTCCATAACTCAACTAAAGAAGGGGTAAAGAAACTCTAGATTCATGAGATCTACTACATACATGAAATTAGACATGGATTCATACCTCCAGCAGCAACCTTTGATGGAATGATAGTAGATCTGAGCCCCTCAACCAGCCTAGCTTGAATCCTCTCCTTCTTTCTTGCAAGAATGCACTAATGGTGATGTAATTAGCTCCTTCTCTCACTCTCTATGCTCTCTGGTTCGTTAGGGTTTTCTCAAGTGGGTGTGTGGCCGCAAATGAAGGCCATAAGGTCCTTTAAATAGGGCACTGGCCCAAAGATTTAGGGTTTCTGTCCACAACGCGGACTCATCGATTCAACTCACCGACTCGTCGAGTCCCTTCATTAATCCGAGTCATCAGTCGCGATCCTACTCAACGAGTTTAGGCGTAAACTCGTCGAGTCCCTCTTCTTAACTCAAAAATAAATACTTAAATTATGATACCTGGAAATCCGGATGTTATAATTCTCCCCCAATAGAATCATACTTCGCGCTCGAAGTCTTACTCTGCAAACAACTCTGGATGCTGCTCCCACATTTCCGTCTCCGTCTACCAAGTCAGCTCGGACCCTCTCCGATGTTGCCACTGGACCTGAACTAGAGGCACTTCCTTGTTCCTCAGAACCTTGATCTTCCGATCCAAGATCGCGATCGGCATCTCAATATAATTCAGGCCCGCATCCACCTGAATATCCTCTAGCGGCACTACTGTCGTCTCATCAGCTATACACTTCCTCAACTTGGATACGTGGAAGGTATGATGAATCTGGCTCAACTCCGCAGGTAGCTCTAAACGGTATGCTACCTTAACCACTCTCGTGGTCACCCTGAACGGACCAATATATCGGGGCCCTAGCTTGCCCCTCTTCCTGAATCGGATCACTCCTTTCCAAGGAGACACCTTCAGGAGAACGAAATCTCCAACCTGGAACACGAGCTCGGATCACCGCCTATCCGCATAACTCTTCTGGCGGATCTGGGCGGTCAGTAACCTCTGTCTGACCTGCTGTATCTGCTCAATCGTCTTAAGCACTATCTCAGTGCTACCCATCACTCGCTGCCCTACCTCTCCCCAACAGATGGGAGTCCGACACCTCCTCCCATATAAAAGCTCAAAGGGAGGCATACCGATACTCGAATGGTGGCTGTTGTTGTAAGAAAACTCAGCCAAAGGTAGGTATGTGTCCCAACTTCCCCTTAAGTCCATAACACATGCTCGAAGCATGTCCTCGAGCGTCTGTATCGTTCGCTCACTCTGGCCATCCGTCTGTGGGTGGTAAGCAGTACTGAAGTGCAATCGCGTACCCAACTTCTCATGGAACTTCTTCCAGAACCTGGAAGTGAAACGTACATCTCTGTTTGACACAATCGAGATCGGCACTCCATGCCGCGACACCACCTCTCTCACATATGTCTTGGCCAGCCTCTCCGCATAAGAGCTCTCACTGATAGCAGGGAAGTGAGCGCTATTCGTCAGCCGGTCCACAATCACCCAAAATGCATCAACACCTCTCGCGGTCCTCGACAATTTGGTGATAAAATCCATAGAAATATGTTCCCACTTCCACTGGGGAACCTCTAGTGGCTGCAATTTTCCATGCCGACGCTGGTGCTCGGCCTTAACCCGGCGACATGTCAAGCACCTCTCTACTACCCATGCAACATCCCTCTTCATACAGGGCCACTAGTAGTCTCTCTTCAGGTCCAAATACATCTTAGTGGCCCCGGGATGGATCGAAAATCTCGATCTATGCGCCTCCTCCATCAGAGTGCTACGTGCCCCGCCCGTATAAGGCACCCAAATCCGAGCACGAAAGGTCATAAGCCCTCGGCTATCCATCACAAACTCGGATACATGTCCAATCACCCGCTCCCTCTTGCGGTTTTCCGGTCTCACAGCCTCTGCCTGGGCCTCTCGAATGGTATCCAACACTGGAGTCATCACCGTCATCCTCATACATATATCTCGAATCAGGGCACTCTCCGCCCTGCAGCTCAGAGCATCGGCTACCACGTTAGCCTTGCCCGGGTGGTACAGGATCTCACAGTCGTAATCCTTTACCACATCCAACCATCTCCTCTGGCGCATATTCAGGTTGGGCTGATCCATCAGATACTTCAAACTCTTGTGGTCCGTGTATATGGTACACTAAACCCCATACAAATAATGGCGTCATATCTTGAGGGCGACCACCACTGCCCCCAACTCCAAATCGTGGGTGGGATACCTCGTCTCATGAGGCTTCAGCTGCCTCGATGCGTATGCTATCACGTTCCCTCTCTGCATAAGCACCGCACCCAACCTAGATATAGACGCATCACAATACACCACGAAATCCTCCATTCCCTCCGGAAGGGCTAACACCGGGGATTCGCATAATCTCTGGCGAAGAGTCTCAAATGAGGTCTGCTGCTCGGGACCCCAAATAAAAGCAACACCCTTCCGGGTCAATCTGGTGAGGGGAACGGAAATCTTGGAGAAATCTCTGATAAATCTCCGATAGTAGCCGACCAACCCCAGAAAACTCCTGATCTCGGTGGGGGATCTTGTGACATCCCCTAATTTCTCGGCCAGAAAAGACCGATTTAATTTATGCTTTTTAAAATAAAACCAGAGAAATCTTTTCAAAAGATGTTGCGGAATTGGTCCCCAAACAACATATGATAAAAGTTTGTCAAAACCCTTCATTAAGAAGGTATATATTTTCCATATATATCAAAACCTCGGGATGTCATGTTCCGATACAGATCAAAAGCATAAACAAGACATTATAAGCCTTACTACAGTTATTTACAACTACTGGCCTATAATCCAAAAATCTCACGTCATCCTCCGACTATGCTCGGGGTCCACTACCTGTAATCATAAAAAAACTGAGTGGGTCAGGCTTGGGAGCCTGGTGAGCATATAGGGTTTTCAACCCATAGTAATAATAAACTTATTAATTTCACCAATCAACAATAACCCCGATTACCCATTCCCGTTATCCTCACTTTACGTCCCTAAACACTTATCACAAGGGACCTAGCCTAAAGAATATCATCGGGATGGCCACTACTGCTAAGGGGTTTCCTCAGCCATACATGTCCTAAAGGCAACCATGAGGGGGATGGAGTACAGCGAATGAACACTCTAGTTCATTAACACCTACAGGTTGCGGACCTGCTAATGTTTCCCACTGGACTGTCTAGAAAGTCCGTAGTCGTCATCCAAACTCCGCTAGATGACTGAATAACAAATCACATCGAGGCCTCTCATCACTTTTATTTTATCACACATCACTATCTACCCATGTTCTACCCAACATATTTGTAGATAAAAATACTTATACAGTTTAAAACTTGTATAAAACATCAACTCAACAGTCACCTTAAATAAACAATTAATATATTTACACATAGCACGTATTATAAGGTAAATACTTCATATCTATGTGTAAAATGAAAGTTACTATACACCCACATGTTTTGATGAAAATCGGGCAGCAATTCGTTTCCTAAAACGTTCGTTTCTAATAAAACCGAGAGTTTTATTCAGAAACCGGGCTCTGCGAGGGTCGGGCTTTGAAACCGAAAAGATAAATTTTCCGGGCTTCATGGGCTCTTCGTGGCGTATTTCGAGGGTTATGATCGATACCAGGGCTTTGGGGAATGTTAAGATGAAGAAAATATGAAGAAAGGGGCTTAAAATGGAAAAATTCCAAATCTAACCGGGAAGGCTCGCATGACCCTTCTATTTATAGGGGGTCCGAAGTCGGTTAGAAGGGGAGGAGTCAGCATGCGAAGGCAGGTGGCATCAGGAGCGAAGGCCACGCGGTAGCAGCTGGGCGAGGGTGCGCATGTGCTCGCACGTGATCTGCGCATGCGAAGCCTCGGTGTCGCCTCCTGATTGGACCACGGCCTACGGTCCGAAGTAGAGGGTTCGTGGCACTCTCGCGAAGGCTCGGGCATGAGGAATAGGAGACGCGTCGGACTCCTAGTGGACCCCTTCGGATCAGCCCACGAGATCGGATGACTCAGCAGCTCGGACACGTGGCTCGCATGACTCACCAATTTCTGACACGTGGCACAATCTAAGCGAAGGTGACGTGGCCGAAGCCACCTATGCGAAATTTCTCGGTTTTCACGCCAAAACTTCTAAAATCCATAACGTTCGCATACGTGCTCCGTTTTTGACGTTCTTTATATGCACGCGTAGGTAAAATTACGCTCTACAACTTTCGTTTAGACTTCGTTGGTTAATTTTGATTTTAATTTTTATATTATTATTTTTAACAGACCGGGACAGGAAATCCGTTAAAAACTCATAACTTCTTCATCCGACGTCCGTTTTCGTCAGACTTTTTACCGTTGTGCTACTAATGACGAGACCTTCGATTCTCGTTTAGGTCGTGTCGGCTAAAAATCACTCGATCTAAAATTCGAGTTTTTAGCTGTCTACTGCTAAGCTGAAACTTCGAAAAATCATAACTTCCTCATACGAAGTCAGATTTGGGCGTTCTTTTTATACTTACTCTCGGTTTCACGAACACTACAAGTTTCGTTTAGATCACTAAGGCCAAAAAGTAGTTTATCGAAAACTCACTTTTTACGACATTCGGCCCCGTGCCGGTTTGTCGCGAAACTTCGACAGGTCATAACTTCTTCGTTATAACTCGGATTTCGGCATTCTTTATATATCCGTAATCCTTGTCACGCCCACTACAAGTTTCTTAATAGATATCGGCTTTATCTAAAATTTAATTTTTGACGCTCATTTTTATTCTTAATTAATTAAGCCCTAATAATTAAGCATAAAACACATAATTCACATAATATTCACATAATTCCTTTTCATTTCTTCAAAATGAGTTACAAAGGTTAACCTAGACTATAATGTCAATATAAATGCCTAGCCTAGAAACACGGGCATTACAATTCTCTCCCCCTTAGGATGATTCCGTCCCCGGAATCACACATCAGCAAACAAATGCGGGTAGCGACTCATCATGTCACTCTCCGTTTCTCAAGTGAGATTTGGCACCTTCGTATGTTTCCAACGCACAAGCACTAAATCGACCATCTTGCGTCTCAGCTTCTTAGTCTTACGGTCAACGATTGCCTCAGGTTCTTCAATCAACCTCTTGTTTTCATCCAACCTTAACTCAGAAATGGGAATTATGTCGGGCACATCTCCCGTAAACTTTCTCAAATAACACACATGAAATGTGTTATGAATACCCTCCAGTTCTTCCGGTAATTCTAGCTTGTAAGCTTGATTCCCGATCCTCTGAAGAACTTTAAATGGTCCAATAAACCTTGGACTCAACTTTCCCCTCTTACCAAATCTTATAAGTCCCTTCCACGGCGAGACTTTAAGTAAAACCGAATCTCCAACATCGAAGGATATCGGTTGTCTTTTCTTGTCAGCATAACTCTTTTGTCGATCTTGAGCAGCTAACATCCTTTCTCTTATCACTTTCAACTTTTCAGCAGTTTGATGGACTATCTCAGGTCCCATAAACTGATTTTCCCCAGCTTCCAACCAGCATGATGGTGTTCGACACTTCTCCCCATACAAAGCGTGTTCGACACAAAAGACCGACTCGCACCCGAGTCAAATAACACCAAAGCAGGTACAGAACTCACAAGAAAATACCTATGCATCCACCATATAAGCACAAAATCTCAAACTCAGTATAAGTAAATGAAAGAACACATACCAGCCACGACATCGGGCGCTGCGCGGACCTCCTCCGCTGTCAACTGAAAGGCTCTCCCGCGAGCCTTCGGTGCCTCGGCCTTCGCTGGCCGGGCCTCAGTAGCTCTAGCGGCAGGTGCACATCCCTGTGCTGATCCCTGAAGTAGTTTTGGGCACTCAGCCTTCCGATGGCCAGTCTGGTTGTGGTGAAAGCAAACTGCAAACCTCTTGGGGCAGTCCCTCGTGAAATGCCCCTCCTTGCCACACTTGTAGCACACCCCTGCTCTACACACTCCCTCATGGCTCTTGTCGCACTTCTCGCAAGTGCGGCCCTTCGGACCTCCAGATCTCGAATCAGCGGGGTTTGCCCGCTTGGCTGCCGGCTGAGACGGTGCCGACCGCCTGTCCCTCCTTTGAGACTCGGCCTCCTCCCTGGCCTGAGTCTCTAGCTCAATCTCCCTCTTCCGGGAATTCGCCTGGAGCTCGGCAAATGTCTGTTATGTCGAGTTCGCCATGAACTCTCGAATGTTTCTCCTCCGTATGCTCGTATATCGGCTCATACGTGCCTGCTCAGTGGACACGTGCTCAGGGCAGAACAACGCCCTCTCATGAAACATCTGTGTGATAACAGTCACGGACTCCGTCCCCTGCTTGAAGGACAAGAACTCCTGCTCCAACCATTCCCTCTCTATCGGGGGAACATACTCATCTCGGAACATGGCGGTGAACTTCTCCTAAGTCACCGCAGTAAGCTCTGCTATGGCGAAATCAGCCGTCACAAACTTCCACCAATCCTTCGCCCCCAACCGAAGCTGGTTCAGCGCGAACCGTACTCTTAGATGCTCCGGGCAAGAACACATGTAGAAGCATCCCTCAATGTCAGAGATCCATCTCCTCGCGGCTATCGGATCCTGAGTCCCATCAAACTCTGGTGGCTTCGTGTTGCTGAACTCTTGGTACAACAACGAGTCACCTCCCTGTGGCCTCGCGGAAGCGACAGCTGCAGTGGCTGCAGCAGCAGCCGCCTCAGTAACAGCAGCATATCTCTCGTCAAGCATCTCAATCAGCGTGGTCTTGATAGACCCAAACATCTCTGGAATGGCCTCCTGGATCGTCGCGGCCACCTCGTCATGAATCATCCGACGAATCTCCTCTTCGCTAACGCCGCTACCCCCTAGTGTGTGGCGTGTCCCAACCATGATGTTTCTGAATCACAACACAAAGAAATCAGAAACTCACTCGAGTATACTCACACTCGATAACTCAACCATACTCATTCCTTAGTACCCTAAGGATTCTTACTTGGACTGCTCACTGATCCGGTGTTTCCAGTAGTACGGGCCCTATACTACCTTCCACAACGCATCAGTATTCACCCCAAGTCCTCCTCCTAGGATCCCAGGTCACAAGTACTCTATATCTTGCTAAACTCAGGCTACCCTCCAGTAGACCACTCATCAGCTCCTCGCTGCTACCTACTCGCTCTCGAAGTATCTCATAGTAGCAGTAATCTCCTAGGCTAAGGCGTCACAAATCAGGCCACTCTAGTCCTAGATATGAATACCTAACCTACTCTAGCATGCATAGCATATCACATAATATCTGATAACACATAATGTAAGGGTATTTTGGGAAATCACCATTCAGGGGCTGGCTGATCGTACACACTGCTCCGTTATGCTTTTCTCAAAAATCTTTTACTCTTTTGACTACCGTAGAATAAGACTGAGTTGGGACTTCTGTGGGTTTTTGTAGGACTTCTGTGGCTCATGAGTGCAATGAGGGACACTGCAGTCTGAGGGAAGAGATGGGAAGTCCTTTGAGACTTCGGGACTCTCTATGACAATTTCCTCATCAACAACTGATGAAGTCTGAGAATTGGGATAGATTGTGCCACAGATAGGAATTTGATCACTTGTGTGACCCGAAACTTCAGGAAAAATTTCCTCAATGACACAATTATTACTTAGATTATGAAGTCTACGGAAGTGATTTTTGATGTCTTCCGGAAAGGTTTTGTCATTGACTGGGAAATGAAACTCTCGGTCCGGAGGGACATAAAGTCGATCTTTGTTAAACCGGGGTGAGGAATCCTTTGCGGTAGGATATCCATTTGACCAACCCCAATTATAGGTATTATCCACGGTTCCATTGTTCACCAAATTTTCAATAGCTTCACTTTCATTGAACAGTTTTTCTATTAATAGATTTAAACGTACAATCTCACTGCTAAATCTCTTTGGTTCAAAGCTATCTCTAGTTGCGTTTCACTCAACATTCTCGTATATTTCTCTAACTCTAAGTCCTTTTCTAACATAGCTACTTTGAGTCTTTTGTTATCCAGTCGTCCTCTTACATGAAACATCTCTTAAGACGCTATGTTCTTCTCATCTAGAGCTTTGTTATAGTCTGTAAGGACGTAAGATTGTCTATGAAGGGTTGACAGTCATGCATGTTATAGTTTAGAGTTTGAATCATAAGTTTTACCTGTTCGACGATGCTTAGAGTTCCATCCTTTGCCATGTAGCAGTAGTTCTTTTCCAACTTTGTAGACCCATCGTCATCCGCAGTTGCCAGCATGCAGATCTTGCCTTTTCCTTTGATGTTGCTGATGTCTTCGTCTTAATCTCCGGATGACCAAACTTGATGGTCTCTTTTTACATGGGGTACGTACGCCCTTGCCTTTTCCTTTTCTTCCAATTCTTGAGCCATTCTAAGGTAGAATGCTCTGTTTTTCACTATGTTAGCCTTGCAGTCTTTTGCAAAATGATTCTCCTTGTTGCACTTGTGACAAATTACAACATCACTTTTATCTTCTGAAGAGGTACCGGAGTCAGTTGGATTGATGGACTTCAATGCCTCTTTGGGTTGTGTAGTCTGAGGTTGCGGTGGTTGGTGAGAACTTTTGGGATATCGAAAATGGTTATTCTGCGGGTTGAAGTTGAGGTTGAATGGAGGTTTGTTAAACTGCTGATTCTTACGGAAAGAAGGAGGTGGTAGCCGGTTGAACTGTTGGCTAACAAGAGCAATAGCCTTCTGAAATTCTTCTTCATCATCATACTCTGAGTCAGCTTCGTATGACTGCGGAGGATTGTCATAAGAGGGAGAGCAGGATTGTGTATGTGGAGCTTGTGCTATAAGAGCAAGTGGTCCTCCGAAGTCAGCACAATCTTTGAGTACAGTGGATTCTTGTGCTTGCAGTTCCCCGTAGAGCTTGTAGAGAGACAAAGAATGAATCTTTCTATCTCCTTGAACTATCATCTTAGCAGTAGTCTAGTGTCTTCCCAAACCATTGAGAAACTGAAGGTTTGTTTCATGGTTGCTGTGGATGGTGCCCAGCATTAGATAGCTTAGTGACAATCAGGTTCCACCTTTTGAAGGAGTCTTCCAAACTTTCGCCAGTATGAGCTTTGAAATTGTTGAACTCATTGAGTGTAGTTGTGAGCTTCTTATCTTGAGCTTGTTCTGATCCTTCATACAAGTTTTTGAGAACCTCCCAGATCTCTTTTGCTGATTTGCAATTTATGATGATGTCGAAGTTTTCAGGAGCAACTCCACAAGAGATTTCATAAAAAGCAAGAACATCATTCTTCATTTTATCGAGATCGTCTTTGGTGGGACGTTTCATGACTGGTTGACCTCCTCCTAGTCTGGCTGTGACGTCGTCAGTTTGAACTGGTGTAAGAATAGGGATATGTGGTCCTTCTTTTACATATCGCCATACATCTCTACCAAGTCTCCTTAAGTATCTTTCCATTCTTTGAGACCAGTGATGATATTCATTTGCCACCAATATTGGGGCTCGATTAGAACCACCAACACTGTTGGAAACATTGAGAGATAATGCTTGTGCCATATTTCCTTGTTTTTTTTTTAAAAGTTTTTTTTGTTTTTTTTTTAAGAAATGAGCTTCAGTGGTATAGAAGGCCTTTTGAAAATCAGAGTTTTGCTTCAAAAATCAACCACTTTGGCTCTGATACCAATTGTTGAGAGAAAAACTTGAGAAAAACGCTTGAACAAACGTTAGAACAAGTTTATATTGCGGAAATTAAAGTTAATCTCAAAGGATCATAAAGCTTAACAATAATATAAGTTAGAGTTAGATAGTTAGATGATTAGTTGCGGAAATATAAGGAAATATAAAAGACACTAAGTAATATATCAAGTATACACTTAAGTTGATTCTTAACAAGGACTGCAATCAGACCAAGTTAGTGAGTGATATCAAACTTAGTGATTAAGTCTAGAAAGACTTGCTCCGAAGAGAGATTACAGGGAGTTACGATTATTTAGGTGATAAGATAGTAGAGAGAAAGATAAGTGAAAAGATTCAAGATGCGTAAGAGAGGTGTTTTCATTGAGAAATAGAGAACTCTATTTATAGAGTCTTGAAGATTACATACAACCTAATCTATTTGAGTTGCCACGCAGGGCACTATGGATAAAAGAAAGTACTCATACAAAGAACAGATAAAAGACTGAATTTAAGAAACTGATGACGATGACTGCGGTTACTGATCTGACTGCGGGGTGATATTGACTGCGGTTCCATAAGCAACTTCATATCTCTTTTAAGTTTAAGAGGGTCACTTTTAATGTTTCAACACCTGCTGTACAGGTTGTCAAGGCTCCAAATACTCCTGATACCCCCATTGTCATCCAAGCCAACAATGTCGCTTTCTCAGATGTCATTCCTCCATAATATTAAAACTCAGACATCGAAGAGTTTGTTGAATATTTTAAGTGTTGTCCTCTTCGATATGCCATAAGTGACATTCTAGAGCCATTCTTCCCAAAGCCAGTATGTGAGTTCTATTACTCATGTACTTTTGATGCAAATTCTCAAACAATCTCCGGAACTATTGGAGGTAGTCATCCAAGGGTTGAAATATCTCTAACTCTCATACATCAAGTTCCTCATCTTCCTCATTCAATTGCATATGATAAAACATCTTCTCAAGACAAATGTAGACCGATTCTTCCTCGAATTGGGTATAATCTCTCTCTTCAGGGTAAACGAGACCCTAAAAGATATGTTCTTTGCTAGTGTCTTAATGCTGGCTGGAAATATGTGACGGGGGTACAAAACTGGCAGCTTGGACCAGTTGAATTTATTCGAGTTACGAATTCTATATGCTATCGGTCGTGACAAAAAATGAGATTTTGCTCAATTATTCTTCGATCAGATGGTGGAGTGTATCGGCGGCAACAAGTGTCCCATATATGTACCATATCAACACTGGATTGCTCTTCTTTTAGCATATACTGGAATGGGCTATAACATCAATCATGGGGCATCTATTCTAGCTCCAACTCTCTCCTCAAAAATCATCAATGTAGACACTGCTTAAGGAGATATTAACCTATTTCAGCGAATGTTTCTTTTTGTAGAACATCCATACATTTATGAGGATGTAGAAGCCCATGAAGATAAGGACGAAGACTCCAACAATTCTTCTAGCCAAGGTGAAGATGAACAAGAAGAAGCCAACAATTCTTCCAGTGCGAGTGAAGATGAGGATGAAACCAAATACTTTGGTGACTCAAGTGGCTCCTCCCCTTCTGATTTTACAGATACTGAAGTACTTCCTACGGCTGATTAAGAAGCAGAGGTTATCTCCCGCACACCTATTTAATTTTCACTTGAAGAAGATAAAGATGAAGTTGAAGGCCACTGTAACGCTTAGTTCGAGTATGAACTTATTCCCCTAAATTATTGATTTTCGTGTTGGACTAGGCAAGTTGAAAGCTTCAACTCGGTGTGTTGAGTGGAATTTTTCCGTGGGGAATTAATGAACCAACTCGGCGAGTTGAGGTGCCTCAACTTGGCGAGTTGGCGGT
The DNA here is from genome assembly GCF_052849685.1 of Lactuca virosa. NCBI lineage: Eukaryota > Viridiplantae > Streptophyta > Magnoliopsida > Asterales > Asteraceae > Lactuca > Lactuca virosa. The sequence continues at coordinate 209,198,172 of NC_136429.1, forward strand.
TAGGAAGGAAACCTTAATTTTAGGGTGTTACACCCCATTTAAAGGCCTTAAGTCTCTTGGTTGGCCTCCTTACCAGCCTCATTTGTCCAGAAAACTCTAGAAGCGTATATCATCGTCCTTGTGAGTGTGTGATCTTCTGGAGGGCCTTAAGTGTTGGTATTTTGCACACTTTTGGAGAATCTTTGTAGCTGAAGGTGCATAGCTTGTTGGGAAGACTTAGATCCAAAATCTCCCACTCATTTCAGTCATTTGGAGATATGAAGTTTATACCTTGCTTTTTAATTATTTATATCTCTTTGTTTTGGGGTTTTATCTTGATTTTGGGCTCATGGTTGTGTTGTCCAAGAGGTTGAGTGTCGAGGGGTTGTCATGTTAGATCTTGCCATTTTATGGCCTCATTTGGCTTAAAGTTGCAAACTTTACTAGGTCCTAGGTCCCATTTATGCTATAAGTCCTTTATTAAACCCATATTGAGCCCTAGAGTTTCTTTTAGCATGCATGAACATAAAGTTGGAAATTTTACATGATTTTCCAGCCTTTGGAGGCCAGATCTGCATTTTGGGACTTTATTTTGAGAGTTTAAGGGCTTGATGGGTAAAGTTGGAAACTTTACCCTTCTAGACATCATTTTGTAGGAGATCTGAGAAATGGAGTTCCTAGATTCGATGGAAACAACTTAATGCATTAAGTTGTTGGATTTCTGGCTAACTCGGCGAGTTCATTAGTGAACTTGGCGAGTTGATGAGAGTTTTCCCGATCTGTGCAGTTAATGGAGAATCTCGACGATTTGAAGGACAACTCGGCGAGTTGGGTCAACTTGGAACGTTGAGTTTGATCTTTGACTTTAGTCTTTGACCAAGTTTGACTTGTAAGGGGTTTTAGGGCATTTTAAGTTGTATTTAAGGAATTGTTTCTGTTTAAGGGTTGAGTAGAGCTGATATTCGGAGCCGGGACCTAGTCATCTATCGTTTAATATTCAAGGTGAGTCTTTTCACTACACTCATTCGTCGAAGGCACCAAGGCCGCCCCATTAGTTAATATGAAATGTTTAGTCATGAATTATGTAATGGTTGCTATTTGATATATATGTGAATTATGAGAAGACCATGGGAGGAGCCCATGGCACTTGGCAAGACCATGGGAGGTGCCCACGGCTCGGGGATATAAGACCATGGGAGTAGCGCATGGCATTCTAATTGAAGACCATGGAGGGAGTCCATGGCAACCTTATATGTATGTGTGCATGACATTATGTGATTATTTGTTTTGTGTGTTTGGGAAAATCGCTAAGCGTATGCTTACAGTTTTGTTGGATGTTACAGGTGCTTCTAACTCAAAGGGCAAGGGCCCGGTTTGATGGCGCAGCGTGCACTCTCCATCATTTTCCCCACTAGTTATTATGGACACTCTTATCTATCTGAATAATATGTTGATGTATTGAATTTTGGAAAAAATTTATGATGGAAAATTCTAATTATTAAACATGGATTGTTAATATTTAAATGAAAAATTTTACTTGAGATTTTGGGCTGTTACAAGTTGGTATCAGATCCTTGCCTTGAGAGATTTGGGCACATTCTTGGGTGTGTCAGAACTTAAACTGAGGAAATGGTAAAAATTGCTTCTCAAAATCAGAAGTTAAAATTTTCTTGAATTTGATTTTATAAGAAAAAGGGGAGAGTGCTATGCGCGTAATCGGTCGAGTTCAAGTAAGTATTCCCAATGTTTTAGCCATGCTATCATGTATATGGAAATTGATATTGAATGGATTAATTTCTAAGTGCATTCTTTCAAATTTGTACATGCTTAGGATTGCACAGCCTTAGAATGAGGAAATTTGCCTTATTCTTGTTCCTTTTCTGGTTCTGATTTAGGGTAGAAGCTTTATTTGACATTCTATGTGATTATCTTTTTGTATAACTTGCATGCATAAGGAAACCTGCTATGATTAATTCGAGTTTCTAGGTTGATGAGGACTGAGGAATCCTAGAATAGTCTAGTTTCTGAATTAGAGTTGTGCCTATGAGTCATGATTTGTGATTGGGTGAATTAGGGATATCAGGTATGGCCCTGGGGAAGGTACATGTAGGTGTGGAAGATAGTATTGGGTCTGTACTACTGAAAGCACAGGACCTATACCCGAATCAATGACAAACCTGATAGATCTAAGGAGTCCAGTGAGGAGGAATCCCTTTCAAATTCTTTATGATTATTATTTGTGATATTTTCAGTTGAGGATTGTGATGATCACGCGAGGTTCGAGTTTAAGATCGGGATCAGGTTCAGGCTCTAGTGTAGAGCCCATTTATTAGAGGTTGCACGATCTTATCGCAACCGAGGAGCGGCTCAGATCTTTCCGAGCTGAGATTGCTGCAGGCCAGATTGGGGACCGAGCTCCCTCATTCAGGGATTTTAAGGCGTGTGGAGCACTTGAGTTCTTTGGGGTCAGGGATCCCATCAGTAGTTGACGCTGGGTGGCAGACATGTAGAATGCCCAACGCACGAGCTTTTGCTCCGAGGCGACAAAGGTGGGGTTTGCTTCTTGTATGTTGAGGGATCGAGCACAAGATTGGTGGGAGGAGGTTACCCGCGAGGTGTGACAACTGTCAAAATTCGAGTCGGTTCTAGATTTGACTAAACTTAGTTGTATGTATAGGCATGACACATACTAGACTTAGTAACTAGAAGCTAAGTTATAACCTACTAGAAACTTGGAATTCTACAACTACTTAACTGTAGTGAATATCCATATTTGGGTCACTCTTTGACTCGAACACCTTTTCATGAATCATATACACACATCATGCACTTGACCTAGAAGTAGAAATTAGGTCAAACTCAAAGTTGAAAACTAGGACCAGTCTACTTGATTCCTCAATTTCACTTGAATCTCAAAAACTTGTTTGGCTGTCAAACCAACAAATAATGGGATAAAATAATAACAATAAAACTCAAATCACCGCCACTTCATACACTAAAGATAGTATAGAGTAATCAAGGTCGGTCCACGGGAATACGAGACTCATTTAGCAATATTCTGATACATCATACAAACAATATTAAAATGGGGGATTATGTTTAAACTAAAATTGAAATTCATAAAGAAATAAGATTGAAAACAAAATTCAGTCGAAGAAATACATTTCTGATTTTGATTCCTATATATGTATTATGTTGAAAGATGTAATATAGTTATGACTCTGTTTAATCTAGGTTGGTAATTTAGATACTAATAAACTCTAATATCTAAGTTGAAAAAAGTGTTTTATTAAAAACATGTTCTTCAAATAAAAATTCATTTAATTGATTCAATTCAAATAAGTTCTTGCATCAAATCATTAAATGACATTGAGTTCTTGCAACAATTACCAACAATGTTCAACATTCCTCTTAAGCATGGGATATGAACATTTAATCTTTGATTACACTTATTTTGATCTAAATACAACCAATCAAGTGCATGTTACTAACATCAAATCATAAAACATATACGAATTTTATAATTTGATTAACTAGATTGATAAGAACCAGAATTCATTAATCAAGTGAAAAAGAGAACCAATCAAACACATAATTAAGATCAAATCAAAGATTACTAGATGTTAAACATAAGTCAAGTGTAAATTACAACCTAACAACAAATACTTAAGAATTCAGAATCAGAAATGATAAAGAAATCAGCCACACATGTCTAAATTAAACTACCAATTCAACAAGTTTTAATCCTCAATTTGACTTACAAAATGAAAATTAAAGTGTTTCCAAATGTTAATCAACTTCCAAATTCTCCCCAAAATCCTTTCTCTTCTCCCAAAATACGACTTAACGTCCTCTGGAACTGGCTGTATCTCTTTTACATATGATGAAACTGTTTTAAAACTGACGACACGTATACAAGGCCCGTGTAAACTAATAGTGAGCATTTACACGACCGTGTAAACTCTAGAAGTAAAATGCTCAAATCTGCTAGGCCTTCGAAGTAAACTGCTGTTGAATATGCGTTTACACGGCCCGTGTAAACTCAAGGCTTTCATTTACACGGTCGTGTAAACCTCTGTAAAGCCAAAATCTTCATTTCTTCATAACTTCCTCCTCGATGCTCCAGTAGTCCTGAAACTTCGTTCACATCTTTTATTCATCACTTCAACTAAGATCTTACCTTCAAAAGTCCCTGAAATATCACAAAAGTGTGTGAATAGAATTGCATCATGAAAAATCCCGAAAAATATGCAAAATGCATGAGTTTAAACCTAAATGCAATGCACTTTTATGGATTAAAACTACAAAATGAATGCATGAAATGCACCTAACAAATGTCCCCAAGCTTGAACCTTTCTTGCCTCAAGAAAGAACAAGAAAAAATTAAACTGGAGAAAATAAAATAATATAAAAATAAAATAGAAGAAAAGAAAATCAAATCTAAAACTTTTTGAAATTTAATGCATGAAATTAAAACAAACATGATAAAGATCCAACCTAATTAACCCTGTTTTTTTTTGTACCATAGTTGAGAATGTACCTGTCGTGACTTGAGTCAACTTGGCTTTAGTCTCAAATTATAAAACAATAGAAATAAGACTTTAGCTACTCCCTAATACAACTCAACAGAATCAAAGATCACAACACTTATTCCCTTTTAATATCATCAAGCCAATTCATGGAACAAACTATGGTCTTACTCTCGTGAAATTGTATGTGACAAAACATGCTCAATCATCTTTGTTTCACAAAATATATCAATGACCGATTCCAACTATTTGTTGGTCAATAACAATCTTTTTCTGAAAAATATTTTCTAAAAATTCCCTAATATTTACCCAAATTGGTTACAAGTTTCAAACCACTTACTCCAGTCAAAGTAATTAAAGTTCAGTCTCAATGTCATAAGTTCAAATCCAAGTCCAAGGGAATCTTTTGGCAGCCAAATATTTTTCCTAAACATATTATTCAATAAAGATATAAACACAAATATATACAAACTTCCTAATTACATTTTCCTACAAATAAAGCTCATGACTTTCTTTGAAATCCGTGTAACGGGCTTCAAACCAGCACATCCAGACCAAATGACCTTAGTGTGCTAGATTTAAAAGGGATCCCTTGGGTTTACTTGCCTGAACCTCAAAGGCCACAGATTAGCTTTATTTGTTTATTATGTTCATGACTTTCTATGGAACCCGTGTAGCGAACTTTCAACCCAATCAGTACCAAACAATTTTGCTTTAGGCGATTAGGTGTAGAACACCCCTCAGAGTTTACTTGTACGAGTCCCAAAGGTCACAGATTAACTTAATAACATTATTTTTTATTTAATTTTATTATTATTATTTTTTAATTTAATTATTTATTATTATTTTTTTAACAATTAAGATATATTCACTAACTAAGATAACACATAACACTCTAGTTAATTTATTTGTTTGGCCTATTTCTTTATACTTTCGTCCTTAACTTTTCTATTGTGGGACATCTCACGGTCTATTACTGTGAGGGGCTTCTAGACGTTTTTCGGGGGACTGAAGTTAACATGCAAAGACCCGTAGGTATAGTTGGAAACTATGTCCCCAAGCAGGGTATAAAAAAGGGAATGAGCAGAAAGGACTTTTTAGAGCGCTGGAAGGCTCGGGACATTGAAATTTTATATTATTTTTATGAATTTTTTTTTGAATTTGGCATTTTAAGTTCAATTGAGAATTTACTACTCATAAGACCAATCATATGTCCCAAAGAATTGACTCATACCTGCTGTTATGCTCCAATGTTGACAATCTTCTCACTTTCTGTTTTGCACAAGTAGCTTCGGGAGGTGTATTTGTGTGCGATTAACTTGCTTTAAGATTTTTTAATAAAAAGAGCAAGCTAATCTCAAGGCACATGACTCACTTACCAGCTCAACTGTTTTGAAAACATTCGGTTGCGTGGGATTGGATAAATTTTATTATTTTATTATTATTATTTTTTTTTTGTGAAAAATTTTCTATGTAGAAAAAGAAAATGAAAATTAACGCAATATGTACAAAATTACATGCAACCTACATGCAACGGGATTTATGCATGGATGGATGCCCCTCCCCAAGCTTAAAATAAGCATCGTCCTCGATGCTTGGAGAGAGGCATAGCCGGCCTATTGAGGACCGGGCGGTGGAGGATATGGTGGGAACTATGAAGGGTAATCAGTAGGATAAAATGGTGGCCACTGGGGTTGGGATGATGATGACTGCTGCTGCGTGGAAAGGACAAGTACTCGGTGGATATCACTCAAGAAGTGATGAATATTTCTGTTATGTTTCTCCTGAACGGCCCACCGTTGATCTTGCTCGGTCCATCGCAGCTTTTGCTGGGCCCAACGCTCTTCCTGAAGATTACAGTAGTCTTGAAATTCAGAAGTATTTTCAGCAACACCCGTGTAAATCTCTCCTACCTCCTGCTGTAAGCCCGTGTAATGGTGGTCCAAGCATGCAAATTTGCCCATGTGAAGATTGTGTTCAGGAAAAGGAATGTGGTGAGATGAGCTGGAAGCAATTGCAGTTGCAAGTTGAGAAGGAGGAGTAGGAGTGGTGGTTGGAGGTCTACGGGCTGCAGTAACACCCAAGTTGGATTGGAGGTACCAATTGGTAGAAGGGATGTCATTGGCCAAGGCTTATATCTTCTTATTTCGGCTGTCGATGCGTAGATATTCTTTACCATCGACTATCCAATGAACATCCCCATTGGGGTTGCGGTGGAAGAGGTGCATGGTTTCCATGACATCAAGTGATAAACGAGTAGGACTCGAAATTATATTTATTGGATTGTTGGGTAAAGACAGGCCAAGATGTTCAACTATAATAGAAACTATGCCTCCACAATGAAGTTGACCACCATTGCTCATGGCATTTCTAAGCATTTTCTGAACTACCCAACACCCGAAATGAGGACTTCCTCGTGCTTGTTAATCATGCAACATAAAACTTCTAATAAGAGAGAAGCAATAATCCGGTGGGTGACCTTCAGGAATGGATGAATAATTCTAGAAGCTTTTGCTGTGCCTGACTGATACTCATCTTCACAAGAGATACTTTTCCAAAACCTTCCCCAGTTTTGCTCAAATATAAATTTTGTCTGCCCTTTACTGTATATACATCCCTTTTCGCTTTTGGAGCACCAATAATATCACAGAGAGTATCAGCATGAATCTTGTGGGATTGATTGAACAAACGGAAGGTGAGATTGTGTGTTTGGTAATCGAAGGTTATGGATGAGAAGAATTCCAACATTGGTGTTTGATAACTTACAACATGGAGATTCAATAACCCTTCCCAACCAATGTTCTTCAAGAGCTTGTGGACACCTTTATAGATATGAAGGTCCTTGAGGGCTTGGATGTCCACAAATTTTTGTGCCTCTTTTACCCTTTGAATAAGGCTTGCATACAACATCTCTTGTTGATTGGACTAAAAAATAAGACCAAATTCATAGGGGTTTTCCATGGGTTGTTGGTCTTGTTCATCATTGGTTTCTTGACCACTCATATGTGAGGTCCCAATTCTAGCCCTTTTTCCACGGGAGGCCATTGTCCAATTGAGTTCAACAAAGTTTTGCACACAATGTAGGACAATTTAAACTCTAGAGTGTGCACAGAAACTAGCAATATCACCAAAATCACCCCAAAATCTAACTATATGCACAAGTAAAGAGTTTGGAACAATTATACCGATTTGTGCTTGAAAATGGTGGTAGGGTGATGTCCAATGCTTCCCCAAGCTTTCCCCAAGCTTATCTTACAAAAAATTTCAAGCATTAGGTCGAGATTTAGGGACCCAAAAATTCTAGGGTTTGCTCAAAACCCCCAAAATCGGCCATGAAAGGGTGAATTTGAGATGCAAGACAAAGAAGATGAAGAAAAGAGAAGAAATTCATACCTTGGAGCTTGATTTTTTTATGCAAAATTGAGGACGATGGAGTGTTTTTTAGGGTTTTTTCGAAGGGGGCAGTAGGGAGGAGAAGAATCGCAGGTAACGTGAAAAGAATGACTTGAAAAAATGGAGATTCAAGCTTAAAATCGCACAGCTCTGTTTTTACGTTTACACGGCCCATGTAAACTAAAGGGTAGCATTTACACGACTGTGTAAATGAGGCGTCTGATATGAGCTGGTCTGGTCGTTTACACGGCCCGTGTAAATTGTAAGCATACATTTACACGACCGTGTAAACTTCTGTAAAGGGCAAAAATTGTGATTTTTTCATTTTTTGAAATTGCAACCCGCTACTCCACTATTGCCCGAAAAATGATTTTTTACCCACTTTAATAATGAAAAACCACTTGGAAACTTAAAAATGAAGAAAACACGATGAAAAATTGAGAAATGACAAAAATACCCCCGGGTTGCCTCCCGGTTAGCCGCCCCTTTTTAATGTCGTTGGCTCGACTTGGACCCCATCTATTTGTAAATCTTGGTACTTTGGATCCATTACTTCCTCCACTTCTTCATTTTTGACTTGAAATCCTTCATAATAAGGCTTCAAACGGTGACCATTTACCTTAAAGATCTTCCCGGTTTTTTCACTTGTGATTTCTATTGCACCACACTCAAAAACATTAGTTACAACAAATGGTCCCACCCAACGGGACCTTAATTTACCAGGAATAAATTTAAAACGAGAATGGTAAAGTAGTACCTTTTGACCTTTTTGAAATACCTTGCGTGTAATCATCTTGTCATGGTATTCTTTGGTCCTTTCTTTGTAAAGAACCTCACTTTCATAGGCTTCATTATGGATCTACTCAAGTTCTTGTATGTCCAGCTTCCTCTTCTTTCCCGATTCACTTAGATCCATGTTGAACTGCTTGATCGCCCAATAAGCTCTATGCTCTAACTCAACGGATAATCGACATGGCTTTCCAAAAAATATGTGGTATGGAGACATTCCAATTGGAGTTTTGTATGCAGTGCGCTACGTCCACAAAGCATCATCAAGGCGTGTACTCCAATCTTTCCTTGTTGTATTCACGGTTTTCTCCAAAATAACCTTGATTTGTTGATTGCTCACTTCGTCTTGTCCATTTGTTTGTGGGTGGTATGCTGTGGAAACTTTATGAGTAACACCATATTTCTTCAAAACACTCCCGAGCATATGATTGCAAAAATGTGTACCACGATCACTGATCAAGGCCTTTGGAACACCAAATCTGGAAAAGATGTTAGCCTTCAAGAAATCTATCACAAGTTTTAAACCGTTAGTACGGGTAGCCTTTGCTTCCACCCACTTGGAAACATAATCCACAGCCAAAAGAATATAAACAAAACCCGAAGATGATGGAAAAGGTGCCATGAAATCAATGCCCCAAACATCGAAAATTTCAGAAACTAAAATGGGATTTAGGGGCATTTGATTCTTTGAGCTTAAAGAGCCCATCCGTTGACATTTATCACAGCTTGAACAAAAGACATAAGAGTCATGGAAAATACTTGGCCAATAGAATCCACTCTCTAATACTTTTCTTCCAGTTCTTTGAGGACCAAAATGCCCTCCACAAGCATAAGAGTGACAAAATGCTAAGATAGAAGGTACCTCATGTTGATCAACACATCGTCTAATCATTTGATCAGCACAGTATTTCCACAAATATGGCTCATCCCAAATATACCTCTTGTCTTCTTTCTTGATCTTGTCTTTTTGCCATCGAGTCAAATGTGGTGTAAATTGATTTGTAACAATGTAGTTCACAATATCGGCATACCATGGAGCAACTTTTGCTGAAAATAGGTTCTCATCGGGAAATGCATCATGAATGGGAGTCGAGTCATCGGGAGAAACAATCCTGCTAAGATGATCAGCTACAAGGTTTGACTTTCTGCTCTTGTCCTTGATTTCAATATCAAACTCTTGTAAGAGTAATACCCATCGAATGAGTCTAGGCTTCGAATCCTTCTTTGCAAGTAGATACCTAATTGCTGCATGAAAAGAATAAACAATGACTTTAGAACCTAACAAATATTGACGAAATTTCTCTAAAGCAAAGACAATAGATAACAATTATTTCTCAGTTGTTGAGTAATTGTCTTGTGCACTATCAAGTGTTTTTGAAGCATAATAAATGACATGAGGAACTCGGTCTTTTCTTTGCCCCAACACTGCACCAACTGCATGATTGCTAGCATCACACATGATTTCAAAAGGAAAACTCCAATCCGGTGATTGAAGTATTGGTGCTGATATTAACAACTTCTTCAACTGATCAAAAGCTTGCTTGCACTCCTTGGAAAATTCAAATTCTGCATCTTTTTGTAGGAGCTCACACATGGGACGAGATATCTTGGAAAAATCTTTGATGAATCTTCTATAAAATCCTGCATAACCAAGAAATGAGCGTATCTCACGAACACAAGTGGGATAAGATAAAGATTTAATGACTTCTATTTTTGCTTTGTGTACCTCTAACCCCTTAGAAGACACAACATGACCAAGTATGAGACCTTTATCAACCATAAAATGACACTTTTCATAATTCAAAACAAGGTTGGTCTCAATACATCTTTGCAAAAAAAAATTTCAAATTGGCCAAACATTCATGAAAATAATTACCATAAATTGTGAAATCGTCCATAAAAACTTCAATGATCTCCTCAACATACTCTGAAAAAATACTTACCATGAACCTTTGAAAATTGGCAGGAGCATTGCAAAGTCCAAAAGGCATCCGCCTATATGCACATGTTCCGAAGGGACATGTGAAAGTGGTTTTTTCTTGATCCTCGGGTACAACGGGTATTTGATGAAAACCAGAATACCCATCCAAGCAACAATAGTGTGTTTTTCCCGCTAATATTTCCAACATTTGATCAATGAAGGGAAGTGGGAGATGGTCTTTCTGGGTTGAGGAATTGAGTCTTCTATAATCAATGCAAACTCTCCACCCGTTTTGCACACGGGTGGGGACTAACTCACCTTGGTCATTCTTTGTAACGGTAATACCTGTCTTTTTAGGTACAACTTGGACTGGACTTACCCACTTGCTATCCGATATAGGATAGATCATCCCCGCATTCAACAACTTTAATATCTCTTTTTTCACAACCTCCATCATTGGAGGATTCAAGCGCCTTTGAGCTTCTCGGGAAGGTTTGTAATCTTCCTCCATAAGGATCTTGTGCATGCAAAGTGAAGGACTTAGTCCTTTGATGTCGGCTATAGTCCACCCAATAGCTTCCTTATACTCCTTCAAGGTGGTGACAAGCTCTTCTTCTTCTTTTGTTGATAACTTTGTGGAGATGATCACTGGTAAAGTCTCTTTCTCTCCAAGATACGCAAACTTGATATGCTCGGGTAAAGTTTTGAGTTCCAATTCCGGTGCCTGCACAATAGAAGGAACAAGTTTCTCATTAGACATCGGTAATTTCAGCTTTGGAACATCAAACCTCATTTTCTTCTTTTCATCCATCCAAGATACAACTTCCAAAATCTCTTCATCAATTTTAAATTGCTTGGCAAGTTTTTCCACTCTTTCCTTTTGAAGATTCCTGTCTAAAATGAGAGCTAACACATCGAGATTAGACAAATCAAAACACTCTTCAGTTAATGGTTCAATATCATCCACACAATTCAATGATGAAATATCACTTGGATATCTCATAGCATCATAGATGTTGAAATTTATCACCTCTCCATCAAATTCCATGGATAATGTACCATCATAAACATCAATTTTTGTCCTGGCTATTTTCAAAAAGGGTATTCCTAGAAGAATTGAGCTCAAATTTGGTGAGTCATCATCATCCATGTCAAGGACATAAAAATCTGTTGGAAATACTAACTCATTCACTTGGACTAACACATCTTCTAGCACACCTTTTGGATGTACTAAAGATCTATCAGCCAATTAAATGATTACCCCAGTCTTCTTCAATGTGCCAATATTTAAGGTTTTGAAAATAGAATATGGCAAAACATTGATAGAAGCTCCAAGGTCTAGCATAGCTCGTGGAACATGAAGATTACCTAACTTGCAAGGAACCGTGAAAACACCCGGATCCTTACATTTTTGAGGTAATCTTTTCTGTAACACTGCAGATACATTTTCACCCACTTTGACAGTTTCATTTCCTTTCAATCTTTTCTTTGATGTGCATAATTCCTTAAGGAATTTAGCATACCTAGGGACTTGTTTGATGTCATCAATAAGAGGAATATTTACCTCAACCTTTCTGAACATCTCCATGATTTCATTGTCCTCCCTTTCACGCTTTGACTTGCTTAACCTTGTGGGAAATGGAGGAGGGGTGACTTTTGCTTCAATGGGAACTTGTTTTGTAGGTGCTTTTGACTTCTCTTATTCTTTTTCTAACTACATCTCTTCTTCTTCTTTAATCATCTTTGGACCTTCATATTCTTTGCCATTTCTCAAAGTGGTGGCACATGCACTATGCTTTGGATTCTTTTCGGTTTGTGCCGGTAGTTTGCCTTGTGACTCCAATTTACTCACAGAAGTGGCGAGTTGAGTCATTTGTTGCTCCAAAGTCTTGATACTCGCCTTGGTCTCATTTTGAAATGTTTAAGTACTTGTGGCGAAACTCTTGACAATGTCTTCCAAAGACATTCCCGATCCGCTTGAACTGCTTCCTTGTTGCATATTTTGAGGTTGGAATTGAGATTGATGAGGAGGTTGATTTGGTTGGAAATGTGGTTGATAATTTTGTTGATGATGCATTTGATTTTGAAATGGAGGTCTTGCTTGAAAATATGGTGGCCTTGGCTGAAAATTGGCATTGGGTTGATGCCAATTTGGATTGCTTCTTGGATGAATGTTTCCTTGCTGTTGACTAGAAAATCCCATAGCTTGAACGGACTCTACATCTTCTTGTAACATTGGGCACATATCGGTGGGGTGTCCAACTTGTGTACAAATACCACAAGGTCTAACAGCTGGTGGTTATACACCCTTGTCCTTAGCAAGCATCATCACTACTTTAGTCAACTCAGAAAGTTGACTCTCAATTTTTGGGGTAGAAATTTCTTTCACTCCTCTTGGTGCATCGCTGTACCATTCTTCTTCTTGATTTGTATGCTTGGACTCTTCTGCCATGTTTTTGATAAGAGCTCTGATTTCTGTTGGAGTTTTATCAGCTATTGATCCACCACTTGATGCATTGAGTAATCTCCTATCCCAAGATGACATTCCTTCACAAAAATATTGCAACAACTGATACTCTGAAATCCCATGTTTTGGACATCTTGAACACAGTTTATTGAACCGTTCCCAGTAAGTATGCAAGGATTCTCTCTTATGTTGCTTGATACCAATTATTTCTCTGCGTAAAGCTGAAGCTCTCATTTCTGGAAAATATTTATCCAAAAACATCCTTGCAAGTTCATTCCATGTTGTGACTGACCCCGGTGGTAAGTCATATAACCATTCCTTAGCTGAATCTTGTAAAGCAAAGGGGAATGCCCTTAACTTGATTTGATCTTCTGTAACTTCATGTGGCTTCATACCCACATAGACAACATGAAATTCCTTAAAGAATTTATGTGGGTCTTCATTCTCAAGACCACAGAATGAAGGTAACAAATGGATGAGTCCAGACTTGAGTTCAAAGTTTATTGTTGTAGGGTAATTAACGCACAAAGGTTTTTGGGTGACATCTTGAGTGGCCCATTGTCTAAAGGTTTGTTCAGGTGGTGGGTTTGGAGGATTTTGGTTTCCTCCATGGTTTTCTGCCATGGTAGGAGTAGGTGAAGATGGTGGGGTGGTACTTTTGGATGTTGGTGAAGATGTGGTAGATAGATTTGATGAAGAAGCTCCAGATTGTTGTTTCTTTAAAAGTTTGGCTTGCTTCCTTCTTTGTTTTGGATTTTTCTCTATCTCCAAATCAACTGGTAAAGGTGTACCTGTGCAAAAAGATCTTGGCATAAACAATTAGTACTACTGTATCCCCGGCAACGGCGCCAATTTGTTTGGTTGTCAAACCAACAAATAATGGGATAAAATAATAACAATAAAACTAAAATCACCACTACTTCATACACTAAAGATAGTATAGAGTAAGCAGGGTCGGTCCACAGGAATACGGGACTCCTTATTTAGCCATATTCTCACACATTATACAAACAATATTAAAATGGGGGCTTATGTTTAAACTAAAATTGAAATTCATAAAGAAATAAGATTGAAAACAAAATTCAGTAAAAGAAATACATTTCTGATTCTGATTGCTATATATGTATTATGTTGAAAGATGTAATATAGTTATGACTCATGTTTAATCTAGGTTGGTAATTTAGATATTAATAAACTCTAATATCTAAGTTGATAAAAGTGTTTTATTCAAAACATGTTCCTCAAATAAAACATCATTTAATTGATTCAATTCAAATAAGTTCTTGCATCAAATCATTAAATGACATTGAGTTCTTGCAACAATTACAAACAATGTTCAACATTCCTCTTAAGGTTGGGTTATGAACATTTAATCTTTGATTACACTTATCTTGATCTAAATACAACCAATCAAGTGCATGTTACTAACATCAAATCATAAAACATATACAAATTTTATAATTTAATTAACTAGATTGATAAGAACCCTAATTCATTGATCAACTGAAAAAGAAAACCAATCAAACACATAATTAAGATCAAATCAAAGATTACTAGATGTTAAACATAAGTCAAGTGTAAATTACAACCTAACAACAAATACTTAAGAATTCAGAATCAGAAATGATAAAGAAATTAGCCACACATGTCTAAATTAAACTACAAATTCAACAAGTTTTAATCCTCAATTTGACTTACAAAATGCAAATTAAAGTGTTTCCAAATGTTAATCAACTTCCAAAATCTCCCCAAAATCCTTTCTCTTCTTCCAAAATACGACTTAACTTCCTCTGGAACTGGATGTCTCTCTTGTACAAAGGATGAAACTGTTTTAAAACTGACGACATGTTTACACGGCCCGTGTAAACTAACACTGACCATTTACACGGCTGTGTAAACTCTCGAAGTAAAATGCTCAAATCTGCCAAGCCTTCGAAGTACACTGCTGGTTAATATGCGTTTACACGGCCCGTGTAAACTCAAGGCTTTCATTTACACGGTCGTGTAAACCTCTGTAAAGCCAAAATCTTCATTTCTTCATAACTTCCTCCTCGATGCTCCAATAGTCCCGAAACTTCGTTCACATCTTTTATTCATCACTTCAACTAAGATCCTACCTTCAAAAGTCCCTGAAATATTACAAAAGTATGTGAATAGAATTGCATCATGAAAAATCCCGAAAAATATGGAAAATGCATGAGTTTAAACCTAAATGCAATGCACTTTTATGGATTAAAACTACAAAATGAATGCATGAAATGCACCTAACAAAACCACTACATAGAATGCCAATAAACTGATAAAATAAATTACAATCATTATTTATAACTATAAAAGAGTTATAATACCATAAGATAAATTAAAGTCTCAAAGATTCTATTTATTTTGATATCCAAAGATTTACAAACTCGCAAAAACCCTAAATGCCCTAAAAACCTAAATTTATGAAATTTAACCATAAAAATTCTATAAAAATAGTTATGAACCTTATAATATGATCTTATAATAATTAAAATTATGAAAATTCACTCAAGGAAAAGAAAATTTAACTCATTAACATTTACTCTTAATTTATAAATCAAAAATCAAGGTTTTATGAATAAAAACGTGATTTTAGTGCACATTTTATATAAAATTTGAGATATTTTATAAAAGAATTTAAATTTTATAAAAGAAAATGAAAGATAAAGGGGTATTACACCTAAAAAAATCGGCCCCCTCTCCTCATTTCACTCCCATTCTCGAACACACACACATCTCTTCTTTCTCTCTCTAGAAAACTTCTCTCCTACTTCTCTCTAGAAAATTCGAAGATAGATGCAGACTTTATGGGAGAGATTTTTCCAGTCGATAATTCATGAGTCAATATGCATCTCTGCATTTTGGTGGACAATTATGGTGGAGAGAAACCCCAAAGAGATGAAGAGAGAAATTGGGTATCCAGAGAGATGAAATCTTTCTTTTCTCTCTTTTCTTCTCTCTAAAACCCCCCATTCCTTCTCTTCCTTTCACCCACAAAAATTTCAAAAAAAACCACCATTTTGCATAAAAAATATCCTTCATCCATAAGGACTCATCAATGTAAAAACACCTAACTAAATCATGCATGCAAGTTTCGACTGTTTTCTTATGATTTTATGTGCATATTACTGGAAAAACCGACTTCTACTTCTTCATATTCTTCAAACTTGTTTTATTTTGGTTAAAATGGTTTTTGTAACATCATGGATGTTTGTAACACCATGCATGTAGAAAAACATGGTTGCATGTTCATGATCTAAGCAGAAAAATCGGTTTTCAAGTTATGAACATAAAACTCATTTTTAAGAGTTCTTGAGAAATAAGATTTTTGTATTTTAATGCATGTATGTAAATTATGATTTTTAAATATATTTGATCTCTGGAAACATGACCATAACATGCATGGATCATGATTTCATAAAATATTTCAAGAGATTTACTCAAAGAAATGATGAAAACTCACTTTTCTAACCAATCATCATGTTTGCAATCTGTCAGATTTCTTTGCCTGACTTTGAACTGCCATATCTCACTTATTTCTTAACCAACGTTCGAGATTCTTTTTCTGAAATATAATATTGTGAGTTAGCTTTCAAACCCATCTGTTCTCACTGGAAACTTCCAATATTTCGATTTTTATCAAGTTTTACAAAACTGTTGATCAAACAGCACTTTCCTTATGAATATTTATTTTGTCTTGCATGTTCAAAGGACATATTCATCACTAAAAATCCTTAAAAAATTATTTTGAACTCTTAACATCATATATTCAGAGGGACAAAAAGATATTCAATCAAAAGTCTTGATAAAATGTTGCAAAATTTGTCAAAGTGACATCAATAAACTTTACCAAAATCACAAGAACCAAGTTTTTTTCTATAATACGTTGAGCCTTTAGGCATGTTTATCGAAATCCAAATTAAGAAAACGATTTTTCATTGTTATTAAATGGTATGAAGATGCATTCTGGAAATTTTCAGCTCAATATATATTTTCTTTATTTTTACATGAAAATAATAAGAAAATAACGTGTTAAAGCGTATAAAATACTTACACTAGTAAATAAATTCTGGAAACATTCATAAATTACCTATACTGTAAAAAACATCCCCCATGAAGTTTGAGAAAATTTTATTACTATTTACTATTAGTTTTTATTTTATTGTTATTAAGCAAAAATAAACAACAAAAGTCGGGTTACAAGTTATAAAAATCATATTTATTATTTCTCGAAGCTTCTATATATTATATAAGCATCACAGAAAAAATTTGATGAATTTTCCGTAACCTAATACTATTTTTCCAAGATTTAATGTATATTAAAAGAATTAAATAAGTGAAAAATATTTAAACTTATCCAAAATTCACAAAAGCTTACTAAGAACTCGTTTATTACATTATAACCATAAATCAAAATTTTGGGGATTTATCTTAACTGTTTACTACTTATTTCTATTTTCTTTGTATTAAACACACTTAAATTCTAAAAATAGGGATTTTCTGTTCAAAAATGACTCTCAATAATTTTCCCAGATTATGTACACTGTATATGAAGTTTCCAAAAAGTTTAGTAATTTTCCTTAACTGTTTAGTAATTATTCACGAATTAATTCTTATTTAAGTTAATAAAACAAAGAAAATATCTAAACTGTTTGGAAACCAACTTTTATATTTTTCCCAGGTTTTATATATGTAATAACACTAGTACAAAATGTTTGGGGAATTTTTGAAACTGTTTTCTATTTATATCTATTTTGATAGAATAAATACACACAAAGAAGAAAAATCAAGTTAAACTGTTTGAAAATACATTTTATTATTTTTCCCAGATTATATAAAATGTAAAACAGTTACACAAAATATATAAGAATTTTTTCATGATAACTTACTATTTTTCCATGATTTTACGATTATTCAAGGAATTAAAATGGTGAAAAATAGTTAGACAAATAAAAAATTCAGGAAAAATTCAATCATTGGAACACCTCCTAAAATATTAAATTTTAACATTTCAATAATGGGAAATTCCACTTGAATTTGTTATACAACAAATTGATTCATAGAAATCTAAATTTCATAGAAAAATGTTTGTAACCCATAAATATTAAATTTTGACACAATATTGGCATAATTCTAATGTAGTAGTAACTATACTAGTGTTAGATTTCGATTAGAGACTCACTAGCGTATACCATTATTGTAGGAATCGGTAGTGGTACAAGTGGAAGTAGTTCAAGGCACCATTTGCATCATCTCAATGCATTGTGAGTATTCACGACTCTCCCTATTTTCGGTTTTTATGTTTTGGGGTGGAAAAGCATGTCCGAAAAACTATTTATTGTTCGTTGTATTTAAATTGACTTGTATCAAACTAAATTGCTATATTTTGCTATGTACGTCTATCCAACTTGAAACATGAGGCCCTATCATCTTTAGTCCCTTCCCTTAAACTTTACTCCAATAATTAACTCTTTGAGCCAATGGTCATTATGGATAGCACTATTAGGAATCGACAACTCCTCACTCGCCCGATTGCTTGAGTGCATGATACCATATTAATCTATGGAACGATAAGCATAGATCTTGATAAGGAATCAATCATAGGCTTGGTTGTGAACTCATTGTTTGCTCATCTACATACAAACTCGCTTATTAATTATAGCAATGAACTTTGTTTCTCATTATAGCAATAAACTTTGTTTCTCATTATAACAACGAACTTTTGTTACTACAAACTTATTTACTTGTCTTAACGAACTTGTTTGCTCATTGTAGCAACGGAACTTGTTTACTCGTTTTAGTAACGAACTTTATTTCCCATAAGAACATGAACGTTGCATCTCATTTGGGCAACATACTTTATTCATCATGATGACAAAGAACTTTGTTATACAAACTTATTTACTCATTTTAACAATGTACTTTTATTTATGGAAACTTCCATCAAAACTTTGATTACATTTCATTAAACCAATATTATTTTAAACCTGTGAGTACTGACCAACTATTTTTATAGTTGACGCTCATTTTACATGCTTTTTCAGGAATCATCTAGTAAGAGGCACGTAGAGACACAACACTTGTAGGAGCATTTGCATGTGTTGACTTTTAAATACATTGTAATTTCTTTTAAAAAGTTGTTCAAACTCATTGTAAATTTGCAATGATTTTTAATACTATGGTTGGTGTTGTCTTTTAACTTTTTCTATGAGACCCTTTGTACAGCCACGCCTCGTGTTTTCGATTTAGCGGGGTGTGACATGAGGTGGGATCAACAGGTGTGGATGAGATGACTTGGGAAGAGTTTGAGAGGAGGTTTGATCTGGAGTTTGCACCATCCATCGAGGTGCTGTTAAGAATAAATCTTGAGTGATCGATAGATTCAAACATGTAAATAAATCAAGAACATAGAATGAAGATCAAATATGTAGAATGATTAATAAATCACAAGCCTTAGAAGAGTTCGATGAAGAACTGCTACTGTAAAGGTTGCGTAGGGTTTACAAAAGTGATGATTACAAGATACGGTGCATGCATGCACATTAAATAGTAAAACCCTAATAATAATTAACGGGTGGATAGGCCCAAACCGGATACAAAACAGACTAAACTAAAAGCCCACAATGACGCAACACTTAAGACCCAACAATCTCCCCCTTTGCGTCAATTGAGGCAGGATACCTTCACTGTGGAGGTCGCTTCTAAACTTCAAAGAGTTTCATAATAATGCTCAGCAATGCCTTGCGAACTTGGATATAACACAGGATCATATCCACGAAGCACTTCTTATCTCCTTTGTTGTTCCCTCTGCGTTTACCCATAAAGTCCAGGATATATTGTAGGAAAGAAGTGGTGTAGAGATGCTTATAAGCAAGATAAAAGCAAACTTTGTGAAAGTTAGCATCAGTTCGTAGGAAAGAAGTGGTGTAGAGATGCTTATAAGCAAGATAAAAGCAAACTTTGTGAAAGTTAGCATCAGTTCGCTCTTTCATTTGAAATGCCATACACCAGCCATCCTTTCGTATCTTCCCCGGCTTCATTTTATCAACGTCTTGTAGAGCTTCTTTGGGGAGAGCAGACGGCCTCTTTCGCAGAACGGATGCAATTTCAACATCCATTTTGCCAACCTATTGAATGTATGAGATTAACATTCGTTTGAGATGAGCAACAATGGGTTCGTACTTCTGTTCATCCTTGAGCAGCATGTTGAACTGCAGAATCCAATCGTACGGGTTCAGGAAAGGTAGATCAGCAAGAGTGAATTCGCACACCTGACTCGTAGAACCTCTAGCAACCTTATAAGGAGCGTTTGGGAAGCTCTCAGTTTCGATTGGACCTCAAACTTTCACGACTGTTATCTTCTTCACACTCCGGGTTTCGTACTGAGGCTTCATGTGCTTCAAGTAGCACTAGAAGAGCAAATGGTCTGCATCGCTGTCTGTCAGAGGGACGTTCACAACTTTAATGAAGCTACGAAACTTGAAGGCTTTCGGAGTGATTGGAAGATCCAGCTGCGAATCTTGTGAGTTCTGCAAATCGAAAGATGCAACTGGCTCTAACCAATACTGGCTTGGAATATCTACAGCTTCGCTCATAATTCACTCTAAAGTCTATAATGGAAATAAAATCTTTCGTCTTTCCAATGTGACTTGAGCTTCTCGTTCGGCCTTCTCTTTTTCTTCTGCTTCTCTCACAATTCAATTGTGTTCGTCGATCTGAGCTTCACTAGCTTTCCTTCTTTTTAGCTCATGCTCATCGGGCTCTTCTTCTTCATTATCATCAACGATTCTTCCATCAGTGAGCTTCTCTTTACCTTTCGAATCCAAAGGTACATTATCCTTTGGTTCGTGTTCTGACTTTGGCTTCACTGGTGGCTTCACAGTTGTATTGGTTGGTTTTGGGGTTTTTTTCTTGGATTGCTTCACAGTTTCTCCCCCTTCTTTCGGAAGTGAGCTTGACTCCGAAACAACATCAAGCCTGTTCAGCATTATGAATACAGACCTAAGTTTCTCTGCCAGATGCTTCTTTACAGTAATCGTGATCAGAGAGTCACGAGTCTCGATTATGTCAGATATTAAAGAGTTCACAGCTGCAATACAACTCTTCATAGCAGCCTTTTCAGATAAGAGTTCGTTGATCGGTTTCTCGGCTTGTTCCAACTTGACAGTCAGAACTTTCACCTTTTTAGTCTTGATTGCGATATTGTCCATGATTGCGTTCTCAATCGCCAAGTCTTCATGAAGCTTGTCGATCTTTCAAGTTATGGAGGAGTTGAGCTCTGCGTGTTTTGATTGGATGTCAGTGCGAACCATTTCCAGTACATCCTTCTCAGTGCGAAGAGTTGATCCAAGGCTGGAGATTACTTTATTCTCCTTCGCAGTATTTGACTCGAATGAGTTCTGAAAAGTGCTCATAAAGGATCGAGAATCAATACGTTTCCTTGCATACAAAAGCTGAAGCCTCAACAACTTTATTGGTCTTGTCATGGTTCGCAGAATGATCATTCGTCATTGTTTTGAAGAAGGCCTTGACTGTTTCTTGTGAGTAGTCACTCCGAGAGGTTGATTTAGTGGATTCAATCAAGGAATCAAAATTTTCAGATAGAGCCTTTCACTGCCCTCGGGTGACTCAAGCTTCATCATCTCTTTATGTTCGGATGTTGAAGGGGCTGTAGGTGAAGCCTCCAAAGTCCTCTTCATCGTCATCATAAATGGTATTTGGATCGTCCTGGAGAAATGTTGAGATGGGTGATGTTGAAGGTCCAAAAGTGAAACGTGAAGCACCTGCCCCCGCATCAGATGCGTTGACAGTCACTAGAGGTTCACTCGTGGTAGTGGTTGTGGTTGTTGTTGATTCTGTAAACAGTGGGGTTGATTGTGCGAGAGAAGTTTGGGTCTGTGAAACTCCCATATATACAGGTGGGAAAGGAGCAATAGTAATCGGAGTGGAGACAGTAGAGGTGGGTGAAGGAACGGACAAATCATGGAAAAATTCTTCTGTGATCGAAATGGAAGTAGGTATTTGAAAAGATACCTCAGGGTTCATTGTTGCAGGCTCTCAAACTTGTGGTTGAGATGTAGCAACAGTATCATCATGTTCATTGTGAACATCTTTTGGGACTGGAATCTCCGAAACCATGTTGGACTGCGAATCTTCATGGTCACTTGGCGTTGGAGTATGTGGCCTGCGAGCCACTCGCTTGATCCTCTTCTTTGGCTTTTCGGCTTGATCAGATGGACCAAATTTCACACCTATTTTCTTTCCTCCCTTCATTGGTTTGTCTGCCTCTTCAAGGATCTTTCGTACTTCATCATTCATTGGGCGATGAGCGGAGACTGGCAGACTTCGATAGGTTCACATAAGTTCACTCGCTGCCGGTATGTTGCAGCCATACACTAATCTTCTAGGACCATAATGTTAAGCTGATCAATGGCCCTTTGAACCAATATAGTCCAAAAATGAGCACAGGAAATCTCACTGTGTCGTGTAGTGGAAAGGCTACTTTGGACCAATTGAGCCCAAAGCACAGAACCATAATAAGGATTGATACCAGAAAATATACTGTATATTATTGTCATGAAAAGCTTGATGGCACAGTCAGAACCGGTAACCCTCTTAGAGAAACTTTTGAAGATGAGTTTGAACAATCCATTCCACATCGGCGGAAAATTGGGCTTCTTGAACTTGTATACTGCAGTCAAAAGTTCCTTGTATGCCATCTGATAAAACATCTCCAAGATGGCAGAGTTGGACACAGTCTCAGGGTCAACCAGGTCACGACCATGAGGAAGCCCTAGCAGGCTATAGAATCGTAATTTCATGATTTGGGTTTTCTTGTTAAAGATCTCGTATGTAATCATCTCCTAACCTTTTCGGTAGCTAACTGTTGAGTAGGCCTTGGACAGATGAACGACGGGAACGATTTTCGATTTCTTCAGTGCTATCACCATTGGGGAATATCGGAGACACTCAACAAGAGGTTGAAGAAAACTGTCATACTTGGCCGGACCAAGGTCCAGAATGAGGTTCTGGTTTGCCTTGATGTTGAGAATCGATGATTGTGCCATTTGTTCTGCAACGGAGGGGGTTTCTGATGAAGCTGTAATGGAAGCTTGATGAAGACGATGATGAATAGTAGAGAGAATAATCGCCGGGAGGATTTTGATTTCATTTGAAAGTGGTAAGTAATATTGAATCGTCAAAAATCCTTTTATACCGTATAGTAAGAGATAGAAATTTGGCGGTTGGTTGTATTGAGTACTGAAAAGTCGCCTAAAAAGGCGTGAGTGACAGCTGTGACGTGTGTCAGACGAGTTCAAATCAGCGTCTGTTTCACATTTTCAAGCACCCAAATCTTATCCTTTTAAAATGTTGTTTCAGTTACGCCCTTTCGCAACCAATTTAGATACACCCTTTCATAATTAATTTCCATCAATAGATCTTCGAAACTGAAAGTAATCATGAGTACCATGAACCAGACTTTGGAAAATCACAAGGATCTTCGTGCGAGAGTGTGCCAAAGATAAATAAATAAATCAATATTATTCTAAGGGATTCCAGTGATGTCTATTAAGACACGAAGCAGATGGATCCTGGGCAATGATCTCTTCCTTCGGAGTCAAGAGAGACTCTAAAGTGTCTATGTGGTGTCCCGTTGAATTACGATCATCTGTTTGTTGACAAACAATGAAAGGCTTCTTTTCATTAAGTTTAAAGGGTGGCGTCATCTTCAACCAAACTACGAAACTTGACATAAGTCCGAACGTTCGGATGAAGTACTTGTCTGACCAGTGTAGCCATAAGAACAAGTATGATTTGGAATTATTTTAAGTGACTTGGATAATTATAGAAATCTCAATAAAAAATAAAAATTGGATCTATTGGGAAGAAACATCTTAGGACCAGAACGTCTCATTAAGATCACACAAAAAGAAAAAGAGATTTTGTGGTACTGACCACGAAGGTGGACATTTGTTAATTCCTTGGCGAATAAGCTAGAACATTTAAATTGTTCAGCGTCAATTCGTAAATATGTGTTGGATTTTGGGTTTCACTCAGTTCGTGGTAATAACGAATCTAATATCATAAACACATAATTTGTTGCAACCATAAACATGAGTGGTAATTTTGAGAGTCTCAATGGTTACATTCATGAATGCGAAAGTGATGGAGAAGTAGTGGTAGGTGGTTCTAAAGAAATAATGTACCTCTGCTATGCGAAAGTGACCAAGCAGTCAGTTCTTAACTCAATGTGAGAAGAGTAAGGTAGCTCTTGACTTATGTGAATGAACAGCCTTATTGGGAAGAAACGATTGGTGTTATCGATTCATTAAGGCTTCAACATAGAGTCTCTGAGGCTTCGGACTACATACAACAACATGCTTCTAGGGATACTTAACTAGTGCATAGATTAGAAATTTTATACTTGCCCCATCATTCATAATTGAGATCATAAAGATATTAGCCTTCAAACTTGTTCAATTATCTAATATTTTTGGTATTTTTGATTATTTTACGAGAAGAAATAAGTAACGAAAATAAAGAAAATATTTTTTTATTTTTGTTTTTCTGAAAAAGAAATAAAAACAGTAAGAAATAAAATATTTTTTGATTTTCGATTTTCTGAAAAAGAAATAAATAAATATTTTTGGGTTTTCAAGTTTTCTGAAAAAGAAATAAAAACCGAAATAAGAGAAAGTAATAAAGAAAATGTACAAAGGATACATGAAGTCCCGAACCACGAATGAACAGTATACTGCGAGTCACTACGACCATTCGCACCAATTCGCAGTGTGAACAGTTGACTACGAGTTATTGCGTGCGTTCGCACCAATTCGCAGTGTGAACAATGGACTGCGAGTTACTGCGAGCGTTGGCACCAATTTGTAGGTCTATCAAAACCTTATGACTGCGAAGGTGGTTTCTGAACAGATTCAGCCCCTATCATTCCTAATACTTGAAGAATGCCATTAAAGGTTTGTTGTGGTAAGGCTTTCGTGAAGATGTCGGCCAGCTGATCAACGGATCTAACAATGTGTATCTCGATATTTCCATCTTCCACATGATCTTTGATGAAGTGATACCTCAGTACGATGTGTTTGGTCTTTGAATGTTGCACTGGGTTGTGACATATGTGAATGGCGCTCTCTGAATCGCAATACAAGGGGATTCGCTTCATATTTATGCCATAGTCACGAAGCTGACTTTGAATCCAGATAACTTGTGAAGTACAAGAGGCAGCGGCTATGTACTCTACTTTAGCAGTTGATATGGAGACGCAAGTTTTCTTTTTAGATTGCCAACTTACGAGTTCGCCATCAAGGAATTGGCATCCTCCCGTTGTACTCTTTCGATCTAAACCGCAACCACCGAGATCAGCATCCGAAAACGCTTGCACAAAGAAACCTGAACTTGAAGGGTACCATATTCCTAGCGAGGATGTTCGTTTGAGATACCTGAATATATTCCTAACAGCAGTCATGTGGTGTTCGCGAGGATTCGATTGAAACCTGGCACAATAGCAAACAGAAAACATGATATATGGACGACTAGTAGTCAGATACATCAATGAACCTATCATTTGACGATAGAGTGTCATATCAGCAGTTGGTTTGCCCAGAGACGGTGTTAGCTTTGTTCCGATTTCCATTGGAACCTTCACCTTTGAATCACCTACCATTCCAAACTTACAGAGTAAGGTCTTTGTATAAGCCTTCTGATTGATAAAGATACCTTCCTGACTTTGTCTTATATTCAAACCAAGGAAAATGTTAATGGGACCCATGGAGCTCATCTCAAATTTAGTTTCCATCAACTTTCGAAACTCAACAGTTAAGCTGGGGTTAGTTGATCTGAAGATGATGTCATCAACGTAAATTTGGACAATCATCAAGTGGTCACCATCTTTCTTGCGAAAGAAGGTTGGGTCGACCGATCCTTCTTTAAATTTAGCCTGTTTTAAAAAGCGAGTAAGAGTTTCGTACCAGGCTCTTGGAGCTTGCTTTAGACCATACACTGCTTTGTCCATAATGTAACTGTGGTTTGGATATTTTTCATTTATGAACCCTGGTGGTTGTCCCACATACACTGTTTCTTCTAGTTCCCCGTTCAGAAATGCACATTAAACATCCATTTGGTATACTTCAAAGTTCTTTTGTGCTGCATACGCCAGAATGATGCGAACAGATTCCAACCTCGCAACTAGTGTGAAGGTTTCTTCGTAGTCAATCCATTCTTCATGACTATACCCCTTAACAACAAGTCGCACCTTGTTTCTTATCATATTTCACTCTTTGTGTAGCTTGTTACGAAACACCCATTTTAGACCAACAACGGATGCATCATTTGGAGTGGGAATATTTCTCTAGACCTTCTTTCGTTCAAATTCATTGAGCTCCTCCTGCATTGCTTGCACCCAATCAGAATGATCAAGAGCAATTTGAACATTTTTAGGTTTAATTTTGGAGAAAAACAAGTTGAACATGCAATATTCCACTTTAGAGAATAAAGCAGTCCGCTTTGCTTTTTGTTGTGCTCTCGTAAGAACTCTTGAAGACGAATCTCCTATTACTTGGGTTTTTGGATGATCTCTGGTCCATTTGGAAACGGAGGGTAATTAGGATCATAGGTTGGATCCAATTAAATATTTATAGCTTCAAACTTTGATTGCACATCCGAATCATCATTCGTATTTTCATTCTCCCCATCGAATGATGTATGTTCTTCTTCATTCGGAGTCTAACCCTCCTCCTGGAGTGGTGGTTCAATGCTGATTTCAGGGGTTTCGTTATCCCCCTGAACAGTTGTATGATGTGAGGAGGTTGAAGTGAAACCCTCCCCCTGCATTGTAGCATTCGCACCTTTTGATTGAGACGGAGTTTTAGGGTCTTTTAGAGTGGGGTGCTCGTGTTCCATTTCTTCCTCAACGTCATCAATAATTTTCTTCAGTTCGTCTTCCTTGTTATCCACTACTTTGGATTCTGAGGAGATTGCCTTTTCCGGCTCATCGAATAAGTTCATGAACTCCTCGTAGAGATTGGAGAGTGGAATTATAGCTCGATTCAGCTTGGGAAAGATCTCCTTTGATTGACTGTCATTCTTCTGATACTTCTTTAAATAATTTTCATCGAATCTGACATAGTAAGTTTCTTCTATCTTTTTGGACTTTTTGTTGAGAACCCTATATGCCTTAGAAGTCAGAGAATACCCCAAGAAAATACCTTCGTCGGTCTTCACATCGAATTTGTTCCTCTGCTCCTTAGAATTGAAGATAAAGCACCTTGAACCAAAGACATGGAAAAACTTGACATTAGGTTTTTGATTATTTATTATTTCATAGGGAGTGACAGAGAATCGCTTATTGAGGATTGATCGATTTTGTGTAAAGCAGACAGTTCCAATACCATCCGCCCAGAAGCAAAGCGGTAGATTCGCGAATGACAACATAGTTCTCGCAGCTTCGCACAATGAGCGGTTTCGTCTTTCAAAGACCCCATTCTGTTGAGGAGTATAAGGAGCCGAAAAGTTGTGAGTTACTCCTTTTGCGGTTAGAAATTCTTCAAATGCTTGGTTTTTTATCACTGCGAATGTTACGAACCAGCTTTCGCAGTTGTATCTCGATTTGCTTTATAAAATCGTTGAGCTTGGGAGTGTCTTCTAATTTCTGCTTAAGAACATGCACCCAGGTAAATCTAGAAAAAACATCAATAATTACAAGTATATATTTGTTACCACCAATGCTTTCAATTGAAGATGGACCACAAAGGTCTATATGCAAGAGTTTAAGTGGTTCTATGACTTTCGTATTCATAATTGTTGGATGACTCTTCCTATTCTGCTTCTCAATTCGCAGGCTGCACAAAGATGTTCTTTGTAAAACTTCAGGAGTGGAATTCCTCGTGCATGATCACCAAGAACAAGTTTATTGATATCTTTAAAATTGAGGTGCAAGAGTCTTCGGTGCCACAGCCAACTATCATCTGTAGAAGCTTTCGTAAGTAAGCAGATGGCAGGCTTCCCTTTGATGCGGTTCAGATTGAGTGGATACAACTCGCCCTTGCTCTTTGACTTTAGGAGCACTGTTTTTGGTATCCTTTTCGATGATCTCATACCCCTCATCGACGAATGAAACTTTCAATCCGGTACCAACATCCAACTGCGAAACACTTATGAGGTTGTGTTTTAATCCTTCCACGTATGCGAGTTGCGAATGGAAAATTCCCCATATGTGATCATTCCGTATCCCTTAATTTCTCCAAGTGAATTGTTTCCATATTTCACTCTTCCACCGTCTTTTAATGCTCGAAACTCTCTCAGCTCTTCCTTCCTTCCTGTCATGTGACGCGAGCAGCCACTGTCAATGTACCATTCGGAGTCAAACTGCTCGTCACGAATCACCTACAAAAATCAAAGAGATTTAGGAACCCAAAGTTGTTTGGGTCCACGTGAGGCTTTCACAGAATTTGAAGTTTTCGAACTAGGGAAGAAGTGAGACTTTGTCTTTTCCATAGCTTTCTCATGATTTGAAAAAGATGGTTTTTGAAAAACTTTTTGTTTTGAAACCTGTGGAGATTGAGACTGAGTTCGTTGAAAAATCCTAGGTTTCACATGTGAAGAGACTTTCACATTTGGATTGGATGATTTTTCTTGATAAGCAAAGTTGGGATTTTTGGATCTCCATAATGCTTTCTCTCCTTCAGATTTTTGTTTTATCTTGCATTCCTTTGATGTTTTTGAGCTGCGAACTGCTCATAGGATTTATGAATATTTGCACTATATTTTGGCTTTCTAAGAGGAG
This sequence comes from Lactuca virosa, assembly GCF_052849685.1. Taxonomy (NCBI): domain Eukaryota; kingdom Viridiplantae; phylum Streptophyta; class Magnoliopsida; order Asterales; family Asteraceae; genus Lactuca; species Lactuca virosa. The sequence goes on from NC_136429.1 coordinate 209,227,067, forward strand.
TTTCGGTCTGAACCTATGAAGTATCGCTTGGAACATTTCCACTTGGACTCCCTTTTTCATAGCTCAAATTGACTTTGTTCAGTGGTTCTGCTACGTATATGCTCTTCGTTTTCCAAGAGGTCATTTCAGATAGACCTTTGGTTTCGTCTGCATTCTCGATAGGAGCTAACCAGAAAAATTCAACACATCCATCTTTATTGTCGTCTTCGACCATGGACGTTAGTTCTACAGTTTGATTTTTAATCAGTCCCTTGGTTGCGAAAACTTGATTAGGAACAATTTGAACCTTTGGAAAAACAGTTATTTTTTCTTTTAAAACTTTTGATTTAACTTGAGAAAAACGTGCAAACTCAACTGAGTTTTCAGAAATTAAGACTTTTGCACGTTCTGGTTCGCTTTTGACAAATTTAGGGCAATCAACCTCATCCTCCAAAGAGATTTCACTCATATCACTATCATCGTCGAATTCAGATGTATTTTCAACATTAAGTTTGTTTTCTGAACTAAACTTAGTGTTTAATGAATCAAACTTCTGTACAGTATCAGATTTGATTTTCTCTTTGTCGTTTTCATCCAAAAGTTGTTTCAACATGTTTTTGTGATCTTTGGACTTTATTAAAGATTCAATTTTGTCCAGTCCTATTCTGTAAGCATCCGAGACTTCGTCAGATGAGACGATGGATTTGCACCTATAAAAATCTGTGTCGACTTCGTCCTCTTGCAATTCAAGAAAGGGCAAAATCATCTTATGGAATTTCTTTCCAATTTCACAATCAAGATATAACTGAGTGATATTAAAATAAAATCTTTTAGAAATTAAACAAAAAATGTTTCACTGTTTTAAAAGCCCCAAATTATCGCTTTGCAAATAAATCAACTCATCCCTACACCTAGACAGATCCAACTCCAACTTTTCAATCCACATTCGTCTCTCTTCACTTTTTTTCGAAACCCTGTCGAGTTGATCAGTTAAGTTAGAATTATTCAAACGAGTTGTTTTTAAACTTTCACTGAAACTAGAGACTATATACTTTAGATCATCTAATTCAGTTTCATATTGAGAAAAAAGAATATTTTGAGATTTAAGAATAATGTGTACCTTTTTTATCACCTTCTCGCACTTGTTGATCTGCTCAGGGACAGGTTTCGCAGCGAAACAGCCGTTGGAGATATGATAACCTTCAGTAGCGTATCCTCTAGGCTCTAAACCTTCATTTGTCACCATGAAGCACCTTCCATTGAAATACGAATCATCAACTTTCACAACGAAGCTTCTCCCGTGAGTTGGACCACAAACCTCATCGTCCTCGGAGTCATTTGACCACACTTCGACTCTACGAAACTCATCATCATGTTCCTGCAAAATTAAAGCAAGTTTCATGTCATCAACACTTTTCTTCTTCTTGATTTCCTCCAGCTTTCTAAGGAAATAAGACTCATCATCTTCCTCTTCTTTCTTCTCATTCATCATCCACAACATGCACTCTTTTGCTAGATGATCTTTGTCATGACAATAATTACAGTCATAGTCGGAGTCACCTACGAGCTTCTTTTCCTTCTTCGCTTTTTCCTTTTGAGAGTTATTCGTACTCTCATCCTTCACCTTCTCGGAACTATAACTCCCCTGCCAGTTTTGGTTTTTGTTGCAACCAAAATTCTTCTTTGCGAACCTCTTTAGGTTGGACACCATCAAGGAATAATCTTCCTTGGAGAGTTCACAATCGGAGAGATCTGACTCCGAACCATCATCAAAAACTTTCTTTCCCTTTGCTACAAGAGCCAAAGAGCTCATTCCAGAAACAACATTTCCATCACTTGTCACTTCGTCTTCATGTGACGATAGAATACCAACGAGCTTTGCCAATGAGTAATTTATGAACTGTTTGTGTGCTTTGACTGTCGACAACTTTCCACTCAGACCTTAACCTGTTGATAAAGGTTACCTTCTGCTCTATCAGCTCACGTTTGATCTTCTGCTTCACCATCCTGCTCAATAGATGGTTGTAGCGGTTGAACGTTTGGTCCAGCTTCTCCTCATGCTTCTGAACGAAAGCTCCAAACTCTGAAAGCAATAGCGTCTGGATGGAATGTTCAAGATCAGTGTCACTTGAGTATAGCTCTCTGAGCCTATCCCATATCTCTTTCGTAGTTTCACAAGAGCTTACTAAGCGAAACGTGTCGTCCGGTAAAGCAAAATGGATGATCCTTATGGCCTTAACATTGCTGATTAGCTTGTCTTTTTCAACTTTAGGAACATCATCAACTTCAAGAAGAAGATCGTTGTACTCAGCTTGAGTCTTGATGACTCTATTTGTACCAGTTTGAGCAAATGTCTCCTTAGTAATGGCATCCCATATCAAAGATCCATTATCTTACGGACCCAACATGTTATCTTCAAATTGCAATCCACACACTTCATAATCGTTTGGAAACAAAATAGGGATCCTTGTTGTAGATCCGATACCGCTTGATAGATTGATTGAATTAGCGTGAAAATCATCGGGCTTGTTGATGTCGATTTGAGAAAAACCTATACAAACCAGATGTGTAAACCTAAAAATGAGTTTAGGGTAAAATAAAGATCAAGATTCAACGTCTGTAAATGACGAAATCAAAGAAGACGAAAAACTTCAGATCCTATTAAAACGGAAACCCTAATAGCTCTATAACAGAAGATATGCGTATGGATTACACAGTCTCCTGCTCTGATACCAATTGTTAAGAATAAATCTTGAGTGATCGATAGATTCAAATAGGTAAATAAATCAAGAACATAGAATGAAGATCAAATATGTCGAATGAATAATAAATCACAAGCCTTAGAAGAGCTCGATGAAGAACTGCTACTGTAAAGGCTGGGTAGGGTTTACAAAAGTGACAATTACAAGACATGGTGCATGCATGCACATTAAATAGTAAAATCCTAACAATAATTAACGAGTGGACAGGCCTAACCCGGATACAAAACGGACTAAACTAAAGGCCCACAATGACACAACACTTAAGAACCAACAGGTTTAACGTTTAGTGTGAGAGTTCTAGGATTTATAGCAGACTACCGAGACTGTGGCGGAGATCACCGCCAAGTTTTGAGAGAGGGCATTATTAGTTTCGCATTACGCTGCGGATGAGGTGATGAAGAAGACAAGGTATAATTCCATGTTGAGGGGTGACATTTTGGAGTTTGTGAGCTTTTCGTGGTGCAAGACCCTTAATGACATGGTGGAGAAGGCATTAGAGCGTGAGATTGAGTTGGAGCTCCGGACCAAGCGGAAGTGGGAGCAGGTTCAACCAGCAGTAGGTCAGGCCAAGAAGCCTAAGACCTCCGATCCTCCTAGCAGGGGCCAGCAGGGTCGTGGCCGGTGTGCCAAGTATGATAAGCCACACAGTGGATCCTGTCAAGCAGCAAGATCGATATGTTATTGTAACACTAGTCAAAATAGGTCAATAACAATCACATGTGATTATACCAATCATGTAATGTGATTTTGTTAAAATAGTAATGTGATAAATGTACTATGTAGTTTATGTTAAATTCTAATACAAATATGAACTTTATTTATGATATAACTCAAACTATACGTCCATACGATTCGAAAAAAATAGAGAACATCTAAATCTGACTTCGCGTGCAGAAGTTATGATAAATTCTAACGCTATAATTCCTTATAACAAGAGGGATTTAAAATAGACTTAGAATTAGCTATTAGAGTCTAAAAGAAAGTCGTAGTACTCGGAATTACCTACGCATGCATATAAAGAACGCCGAAAACGGAGTTCGTATGCAAAAGTTATGGCCTTCCGAAGATGCAGCTGTCAGAAACCCTAATTTTACTGAACTCACGACGTGAGCATAAAAAATTCACGACGTGAGGAGTCAACAGACACTAATCGGAGCTAGAAAACACGCGTTAAGGCTATGGGATGACTCATGGAAGTTCACGACGTGAACCTATCATGTTCATGACGTGAATGGCCCCAGAACACCCTATAAATAGCGATCAAAGGTCATTCAATCCTTACACCTTCTCCTTTCATTCTCTCTCGTTTCCGAAGGCCGTTTTCCCTTCTCGAGCCTGACAACGACGAGCCTCTGACCCTTTAGATTCTATAATCACGCTACTAAGGTGAGTTTCACGGCCCCACTCTCTAATATTTTCGGGGGGAAACGCATGCTAAATATTGTATATACGTTATTATTATGTCTATATGATAGTATATTAGTATCAACACAGATAGTTGTAATAACCGGGATATAGTTATTTCGTATCTGAAAATATACAACTATCGTAAAGTTGTTAGCATGTTATTGTTATAGTAGTATACTAATGTAGATCTTGAGTTATACTTAGGATTCTATATATATGTTATGTGCGATATAGTTCCAGAGTTATACTCGGAAGTTCTATATGTTAATTGATAAGTATGTTGTTATTATTGGTTTTATGTCAAGATAAAACCTGGTTTTAATTCTAATTATAGCTGTTGTACTACCGCAAGGTGTGATCCTTGTACTACCGCAAGATGTACTCCTTGTACTACCGCAAGGTGTGATCCTTGTACTACCGCAAGGTGTAATCCTTGTACTACCGCAATGTGTGATCCTTGTAATAATAATAAGAGGTATAAAACTAAGTCATATAGTCGCAGCTATAGACTTATGGTAGCACAACTTTAGAAGCATTATACTTTGTTGATATACAAGTATGAATGTTAAGTATAAGTTTCCCAAAGACTTATACTCTAAGTATAAGAATCTAGTAGGTATGTTATTTGTATATTAAGTAGATAATTATACCTAACACACATACTCGTATAGAATTGAAATAGATTTATACGTAGCGGTTTTACTCGTATAGAATTGAAATAAGATTTATACGTAGCAACTTTCGTTTGTATGGAATTACAAACACTTATATTCATAGTATATGAGACTTATAGGTAAACTACTTATTTGGTAAGTAAAAAAATTTATACCTAGGATATATATACTAAACGTTGGAGAGTCAAAATGATACTTTCAAAACTATACTTTTGAACTTGGAAAATGTATTATTTTATGGAGTCAAAACCTTTGAACTCACCAACTTTATGTTGACGTATTTTTAAATGCATGTGTTTTCAGGAAGTTGATAACTATGATACGAGAAATGACGTTACATCGCCCGGTGTTTCCGCCGACGGCCAGGGTGTGACAGATTGGTATCAGAGCTATTAACTATAGTGAATTAGTACTTTCTTAGGAAAGCACTACTATAGTTTAGGGCTTACTCTGTTAGGTTTAGGTATATCCCTTAGCCTACAATATAAAGTATTATTAAATATTCTACCAAAGGACTACTTACGGGAGCGGTGACAGGATAGACATGTCGATTTGGGTTGCTGGATTTCAGAACGGCTCTATGCTAAAATGATCCTGCCCTTCGACTGTCCTGACTGGCCGGTGCCTTATCAGATAGACCTGAAGTAACAAACAATAATTAATAGAGCATGAATAAAACAAATAATAAATATAGAGTCATATATGAAGACTCGGACCCGCGATGAGAATACACCTAAATACCCGGAATGTTTTTGATCTCAAGGATTTAGATCAGATATTCCAACTAAAGTTCATATGTGCATAGATCTTATCACAACTAGGTGTAGGTGTACAACTATATTTTATTATGATCAGATCATATGAACTATTTAAATTTGCAGTAATATTTGATAGACTAAACACTTGGTGATCTAAAATGTATAGGAACTAAACAAAATGCCTAGAAGAAGTAGCGCTCGTCTAAACCTTAACCAACGACCAGAACCACAACAACAACAACCGCAACCACCACCACCAGAAACAAACCCTCCAATAAGTTCAGCAGAACTTAAAGAAATCATAGCTCAGAGAATCGCTGCAGCTCTTGCTAATATCACAAGAGGAGGAGTTAGAAATGAAGGCAATGTAGGGACCGCCAGAATGTGTACCTACAAGGATTTTATGAATTGCAAACCTAAGAGCTTCCATGGAACGGAAGGGGTTGTTAACTTGACCCAGTGGATTGAAAAGGTAGAATCGGTATTTCAAATAAGCTTCTGTCTGGATGAATGTAAGGTACGATTTGCTGCGTGTACCTTCGTTGATGCAACACTTACATGGTGGAATAGCCATGTGAATACAACGGGTATTGATGCTGCCAATTCCATGCAATGGGAAGAGTTGAAGAGGATGCTAGTAGAGGAGTATTGTCCCAGGGAGGAAATACATAAGCTGGAACAAGAATTGTGGACCCTAACCATGAAGGGTTCAGAGATAAATGCTTATACCGCTAGATTCAATGATCTTGCGGTGATGTGTCCAGCACTAGTAACCCCAGAGTATAAGAAGATCGAGCAATATATCTAGGGTCTAGCATCATAAATCAAAGGAATGGTGATCGCATCGAAGCCTACAACATACTACAGTGCAAAGCGTATAGCTCATCAGCTAACCAGCACAGAAATCCAAGTAGGATTTATAGCTGAGTCTCCAAAATCTGGAACAAACAAGCGTAAATTTAATGGGAAGAATCCCATACAATCATCTGAGGAGAGACAAGATGTGCCAACTAGTTATGCAGCCACAACAACAATACCCATACAACCAAGGAAGTATGCTGGGAAACTCCCATGGTGCACTCAGTGTAGTCGCCATCATCTAGGTAACTGTTCATGGTGCAGTCAATGCAACCATCAGCACGCAGGTCACTGTTATATTTGCATGAAGTGCAAAAAGAAGGGACACACTGCCAGTTACTGTAGGAGCACAACACCTACAACAGAAAATCAAGGAACAAACATTGGAATAGGCTATGATAGAGGAAGTGCATGTTTTGAGTGTGGTGAAATTGGGCATATCAAGAGGGAATGTCCGAAGTTAAGGAGTCAAGGAAGTTAGGCCGTGGTAGGACATTCGTAATAGGAAGTAGGGAAGCTATCCAGGACCCTGCAGTGGAACCTGGTACAAAATAAATTTCGGGACGAAATTTACTTCAAAGGAGGGAGAATGTAACACTAGTCAAAATAGGTCAATAACAATCACATGTGATTATACCAATCATGTAATGTGATTTTGTTAAAATAGTAATGTGATAAATGTACTATGTAGTTTATGTTAAATTCTAATACAAATATGAACTTTCTTTATGATATAACTCAAAGTATACATCCATACGATTCGAAAAATATAGAGAACATCTAAATCTGACTTCGCGTGAAGAAGTTATGATAAATTCTAACGCTATAATGCCTTATAACAAGAGGGATTTAAAATAGACTTAGAATTAGCTATTATAGTCTAAAAGAAAGTCGTAGTACACGGAATTACCTACGCATGCATATAAAGAACGCCGAAAACGGAGTTCGTATGCAAAAGTTATGGCCTTCCGAAGATGCAGCTGTCAGAAACCCTAATTTGACTGAACTCACGATGTGAGCATAAAAAATTCACAACGTGAGGAGTCAACAGACACTAATCGGAGCTAGAAAACACGCGTTAAGGCTATGGGATGACTCATGGAAGTTCACGACGTGAACCTATCATGTTCACGACGTGAATGGCCCCAGAACACCCTATAAATAGCGATCAAAGCTCATTCAATCCTTACACCTTCTCCTTTCATTCTCTCTCGTTTCCGAAGGCCGTTTTTCCTTCTCGAGCCTGACAACGACGAGCCTCTGACCCTTTAGTTTCTATAATCACGATACTAAGGTGAGTTTCACGGCCCCACTCTCTAATATTTTCGGGGGAAAACGCATGCTAAATATTATATATACGTTATTATGATGTCTATATGATAGTATATTAGTATCAACATAGATAGTTATAATAACCGGGATATAGTTATTTCGTATCTGAAAATATACAACTATCGTAAAGTTGTTAGCATGTTATTGTTATAGTAGTATACTAATGTAGATCTTGAGTTATACTTAGGATTCTATATATATGTTATGTGTGATATAGTTCCAGAGTTATACTCGGAAGTTCTATATGTTAATTGATAAGTATGTTGTTATTATTGGTTTTATGTCAAGATAAAACCTGGTTTTAATTCTAATTATAGTTGTTGTACTACCGCAAGGTGTGATCCTTGTACTACCGCAAGATGTACTCCTTGTACTACCGCAAGGTGTGATCCTTGTACTACCGCAAGGTGTAATCCTTGTACTACCGCAATGTGTAATCCTTGCAATAGTAATAAGAGGTATAAAACTAAGTCATACAGTCGCAGCTATAGACTTATGGTAGCATAACTTTAGAAGCATTATACTTTGTTGATATACAAGTATGAATGTTAAGTATAAGTTTCCCAAAGACTTATACTCTAAGTATAAGAATCTAGTAGGTATGTTATTTGTATATTAAGTAGATAATTATACCTAACATACATACTCGTATAGAATTGAAATAGATTTATACGTAGCAGTTTTACTCGTATAGAATTGAAATAAGATTTATACGTAGCAACTTTCGTTTGTATGGAATTACAAACACTTATATTCATAGTATATGAGACTTATAGGTAAACTACTTATTTGGTAAGTAAAAAAATTTATACCTAGGATATATATACTAAACGTTGGAGAGTCAAAATGATACTTTCAAAACTATACTTTTGAACTTGGAAAATGTATTATTTTATGGAGTCAAAACCTTTGAACTCACCAACTTTATGTTGACGTATTTTTAAATGCATGTGTTTTCAGGAAGTTGATAACTATGATACGAGAAATGACGTTACATCGCCCGGTGTTTCCGCCGACGGCCAGGGTGTGACAGATTGGTATCAGAGCTATTAACTATAGTGAATTAGTACTTTCTTAGGAAAGCACGACTATAGTTTAGGGCTTACTCTGTTAGGTTTAGGTATATCCCTTAGCCTACAATATAAAGTATTATTAAATATTCTACCGAAGGACTACTTACGGGAGCGGTGACAGGATAGACTTGTCGATTTGGGTTGCTGGATTTCAGAACGGCTCTATGCTAAAATGATCCTGCCCTTCGACTGTCCTGACTGGCCGGTGCCTTATCAAATAGACCTGAAGTAACAAACAATAATTAATAGAGCATGAATAAAACAAATAATAAATATAGAGTCATATATGAAGACTCGGACCCGCGATGAGAATACACCTAAATACCCGGAATGTTTTTGATCTCAAGGATTTAGATCAGATATTCCAACTAAAGTTCATATGTGCATAGATCTTATCACAACTAGGTGTAGGTGTACAACTATATTTTATTATGATCAGATCATATGAACTATTTAAATTTGCAGTAATATTTGATAGACTAAACACTTGGTGATCTAAAATGTATAAGAACTAAACAAAATGCCTAGAAGAAGTAGCGCTCGTCTAAACCTTAACCAACGACCAGAACCACAACAACAACAACCGCAACCACCACCACCAGAAACAAACCCTCCAATAAGTTCAGCAGAACTTAAAGAAATCATAGCTTAGAGAATCGCTGCAGCTCTTGCTAATATCACAAGAGGAGGAGTTAGAAATGAAGGCAATGTAGGGACCGCCAGAATGTGTACCTACAAGGATTTTATGAATTGCAAACCTAAGAGCTTCCATGGAACGGAAGGGGTTGTTAACTTGACCCAGTGGATTGAAAAGGCAGAATCGGTATTTCAAATAAGCTTCTGTCTGGATGAATGTAAGGTACGATTTGCTGCGTGTACCTTCGCTGATGCAGCACTTACATGGTGGAACAGCCATGTGAATACAACGGGTATTGATGCTGCCAATTCCATGCAATGGGAAGAGCTGAAGAGGATGCTAGTAGAGGAGTATTGTCCCAGGGAGGAAATACATAAGTTGGAACAAGAATTGTGGACCCTAACCATGAAGGGTTCAGAGATAAATGCTTATACCGCTAGATTCAATGATCTTGCGGTGATGTGTCCAGCACTAGTAACCCCAGAGTACAAGAAGATCGAGCAATATATCTAGGGTCTAGCATCACAAATCAAAGTAATGGTGATCGCATCGAAGCCTACAACATACTACAGTGCAAAGCGTATAGCTCATCAGCTAACCAGCACAGAAATCCAAGTAGGATTTATAGCTGAGTCTCCTAAATCTGGAACAAACAAGCGCAAATTTAATGGGAGGAATCCCATACAATCATCTGAGGAGAGACAAGATGTGCCAACTAGTTATGCAGCCACAACAACAATACCCATACAACCAAGGAAGTATGCTGGGAAACTCCCATGGTGCACTCAGTGTAGTCGCCATCATCTAGGTAACTGTTCATGGTGCAGTCAATGCAACCATCAGCACGCAGGTGACTGTTATATTTGCATGAAGTGCAAAAAGAAGGGACACACTGCCAGTTACTGTAGGAGCACAACACCTACAACAGAAAATCAAGGAACAAACATTGGAATAGGCTATGATAGAGAAGTGCATGTTTTGAGTGTGGTGAAATTGGGCATATCAAGAGGGAATGTCCGAAGTTAAGGAGTCAAGGAAGTTAGGCCGTGGTAGGACATTCGTAATAGGAAGCAAGGAAGCTATCCAGGACCCTGCAGTGGAACCTGGTACAAAATAAATTTCGGGACGAAATTTACTTCAACGGAGGGAGAATGTAACACTAGTCAAAATAGGTCAATAACAATCACATGTGATTATACCAATCATGTAATGTGATTTTGTTAAAATAGTAATGTGATAAATGTACTATGTAGTTTATGTTAAATTCAAATACAAATATGAACTTTCTTTATGATATAACTCAAAGTATACGTCCATACGATTCGAAAAATATAGAGAACATCTAAATCTGACTTCGCGTGAAGAAGTTATGATAAATTCTAACGCTATAATGCCTTATAACAAGAGGGATTTAAAATAGACTTAGAATTAGCTATTATAGTCTAAAACAAAGTCGTAGTACTCGGAATTACCTACGCATGCATATAAAGAACGCCGAAAACGGAGTTCGTATGCAAAAGTTATGGCCTTCCGAAGATGCAGCTGTCAGAAACCCTAATTTGACTAAACTCACGACGTGAGCATCAAAAATTCACAACGTGAGGAGTCAACAGACACTAATCGGAGCTAGAAAACACGTGTTACGGCTATGGGATGACTCATGGAAGTTCACGACATGAACCTATCATGTTCACGACGTGAATGGCCCCAGAACACCCTATAAATAGCGATCAAAGCTCATTCAATCCTTACACCTTCTCCTTTCATTCTCTCTCGTTTCCGAAGGCCGTTTTCCCTTCTCGAGCCTGACAACGACGAGCCTCTGACCCTTTAGATTCTATAATCACGCTACTAAGGTGAGTTTCACGGCCCCACTCTCTAATATTTTCGGGGGAAAACGCATGCTAAATATTGTATATACGTTATTATTATGTCTATATGATAGTATATTAGTATCAACATAGATAGTTATAATAACCGGGATATAGTTATTTCGTATCTGAAAATATACAACTATCGTAAAGTTGTTAGCATGTTATTGTTATAGTAGTATACTAATATAGATCTTGAGTTATACTTAGGATTCTATGTATATGTTATGTGCGATATAGTTCCAGAGTTATACTCGGAAGTTCTATATGTTAATTGATAAGTATGTTGTTATTATTGGTTTTATGTCAAGATAAAACCTGGTTTTAATTCTAATTATAGCTGTTGTACTACCGCAAGGTGTGATCCTTGTACTACCGCAAGATGTACTCCTTGTACTACCGCAAGGTGTGATCCTTGTACTACCGCAAGGTGTAATCCTTGTACTACCGCAATGTGTGATCCTTGTAATAATAATAAGAGGTATAAAACTAAGTCATACAGTCGCAGCTATAGACTTATGGTAGCACAACTTTAGAAGCATTATACTTTGTTGATATACAACTATGAATGTTAAGTATAAGTTTCCCAAAGACTTATACTCTAAGTATAAGAATCTAGTAGGTATGTTATTTGTATATTAAGTAGATAATTATACCAAACACATACTCGTATAGAATTGAAATAGATTTATACGTAGCGGTTTTACTCGTATAGAATTGAAATAAGATTTATACGTAGCAACTTTCGTTTGTATGGAATTACAAACACTTATATTCATAGTATATGAGACTTATAGGTAAACTACTTATTTGGTAAGTAAAAAAATTTATACCTAGGATATATATACTAAACGTTGGAGAGTCAAAATGATACTTTCAAAACTATACTTTTGAACTTGGAAAATGTATTATTTTATGGAGTCAAAACCTTTGAACTCACCAACTTTATGTTGACGTATTTTTAAATGCATGTGTTTTCAGGAAGTTGATAACTATGATACGAGAAATGACGTTACATCGCCCGGTGTTTCCGCCGACGGCCAGGGTGTGACAGATTGGTATCAGAGCTATTAACTATAGTGAATTAGTACTTTCTTAGGAAAGCACGACTATAGTTTAGGGCTTACTCTTTTAGGTTTAGGTATATCCCTTAGCCTACAATATAAAGTATTATTAAATATTCTACCGAAGGACTACTTACGGGAGCGGTGACAGGATAGACATGTCGATTTGGGTTATGCTAAAATGATCCTGCCCTTCGACTGTCCTGACTGGCCGGTGCCTTATCAGATAGACCTGAAGTAACAAACAATAATTAATAGAGCATGAATAAAACAAATAATAAATATAGAGTCATATATGAAGACTCGGACCCGCGATGAGAATACACCTAAATACCCGGAATGTTTTTGATCTCAAGGATTTAGATCAGATATTCCAACTAAAGTTCATATGTGCATAGATCTTATCACAACTAGGTGTAGGTGTACAACTATATTTTATTATGATCAGATCATATGAACTATTTAAATTGGCAGTAATATTTGATAGACTAAACACTTGGTGATCTAAAATGTATAGGAACTAAACAAAATGCCTAGAAGAAGTAGCGCTCGTCTAAACCTTAACCAACGACCAGAACCACAACAACAACAACCGCAACCACCACCACCAGAAACAAACCCTCCAATAAGTTCAGCAGAACTTAAAGAAATCATAGCTCAGAGAATCGCTGCAGCTCTTGCTAATATCACAAGAGGAGGAGTTAGAAATGAAGGCAATGTAGGGACCGCCAGAATGTGTACCTACAAGGATTTTATGAATTGCAAACCTAAGAGCTTCCATGGAACGGAAGGGGTTGTTAACTTGACCCAGTGGATTGAAAAGGCAGAATCGGTATTTCAAATAAGCTTCTGTCTGGATGAATGTAAGGTACGATTTGCTGCGTGTACCTTCGTTGATGCAGCACTTACATGGTGGAACAGCCATGTGAATACAACGGGTATTGATGCTGCCAATTCCATGCAATGGGAAGAGCTGAAGAGGATGCTAGTAGAGGAGTATTGTCCCAGGGAGGAAATACATAAGCTGGAACAAGAATTGTGGACCCTAACCATGAAGGGTTCAGAGATAAATGCTTATACCGCTAGATTCAATGATCTTGCGGTGATGTGTCCAGCACTAGTAACCCAGAGTATAAGAAGATCGAGCAATATATCTAGGGTCTAGCATCACAAATCAAAGGAATGGTGATCGCATCGAAGCCTACAACATAGTACAGTGCAAAGCGTATAGCTCATCAGCTAACCAGCACAGAAATCCAAGTAGGATTTATAGCTGAGTCTCCAAAATCTGGAACAAACAAGCGTAAATTTAATGGGAAGAATCCCATACAATCATCTGAGGAGAGACAAGATGTGCCAACTAGTTATGCAGCCACAACAACAATACCCATACAACCAAGGAAGTATGCTGGGAAACTCCCATGGTGCACTCAGTGTAGTCGCCATCATGTAGGTAACTGTTCATGGTGCAGTCAATGCAACCATCAGCACGCAGGTGACTGTTATATTTGCATGAAGTGCAAAAAGAAGGGACACACTGCCAGTTACTGTAGGAGCACAACACCTACAACAGAAAATCAAGGAACAAACATTGGAATAGGCTATGATAGAGGAAGTGCATGTTTTGAGTGTGGTGAAATTGGGCATATCAAGAGGGAATGTCCGAAGTTAAGGAGTCAAGGAAGTTAGGCCGTGGTAGGGCATTCGTAATAGGAAGCAAGGAAGCTATCCAGGACCCTGCAGTGGAACCTGGTACAAAATAAATTTCGGGACGAAATTTACTTCAACGGAGGGAGAATGTAACACTAGTCAAAATAGGTCAATAACAATCACATGTGATTATACCAATCATGTAATGTGATTTTGTTAAAATAGTAATGTGATAAATGTACTATGTAGTTTATGTTAAATTCTAATACAAATATGAACTTTCTTTATGATATAACTCAAAGTATACGTCCATACGATTCGAATATAGAGAACATCTAAATCTGACTTCGCGTGAAGAAGTTATGATAAATTCTAACGCTATAATGCCTTATAACAAGAGGGATTTAAAATAGACTTAGAATTAGCTATTATAGTCTAAAAGAAAGTCGTAGTACACGGAACTACCTACACATGCATATAAAGAACGCCGAAAACGGAGTTCGTATGCAAAAGTTATGGCCTTCCGAAGATGCAGCTGTCAGAAACCCTAATTTGACTGAACTCACGACGTGAGCATCAAAAATTCACAACGTGAGGAGTCAACAGACACTAATCGGAGCTAGAAAACACACGTTAAGGCTATGGTATGACTCATGGAAGTTCACGACGTGAACCTATCATGTTCACGACGTGAATGGCCCCAGAACACCCTATAAATAGCGATCAAAGCTCATTCAATCCTTACACCTTCTCCTTTCATTCTCTCTCGTTTCCGAAGGCCGTTTTCCCTTCTCAAGCCTGACAACGACGAGCCTCTGACCCTTTAGTTTCTATAATCACGCTACTAAGGTGAGTTTCACGGCCCCACTCTCTAATATTTTCGGGGGAAAACGCATGCTAAATATTGTATATACGTTATTATTATGTCTATATGATAGTATATTAGTATCAACATAGATAGTTATAATAACCGGGATATAGTTATTTCATATCTGAAAATATACAACTATCGTAAAGTTGTTAGCATGTTATTGTTATAGTAGTATACTAATGTAGATCTTGAGTTATACTTAGGATTCTATATATATGTTATGTGTGATATAGTTCCAGAGTTATACTCGGAAGTTCTATATGTTAATTGATAAGTATGTTGTTATTATTGGTTTTATGTCAAGATAAAACCTGGTTTTAATTCTAATTATAGCTGTTGTACTACCGCAAGGTGTGATCCTTGTACTACCGCAAGATGTACTCCTTGTACTACCGCAAGGTGTGATCCTTGTACTACCGCAAGGTGTAATCCTTGTACTACCGCAATGTGTGATCCTTGTAATAATAATAAGAGGTATAAAACTAAGTCATACAGTCGCAGCTATACACTTATGGTAGCACAACTTTAGAAGCATTATACTTTGTTGATATACAAGTATGAATGTTAAGTATAAGTTTCCCAAAGACTTATACTCTAAGTATAAGAATCTAGTAGGTATGTTATTTGTATATTAAGTAGATAATTATACCTAACACACATACTCGTATAGAATTGAAATAGATTTATACGTAGCGGTTTTACTCGTATAGAATTGAAATAAGATTTATACGTAGCAACTTTCGTTTGTATGGAATTACAAACACTTATATTCATAGTATATGAGACTTATAGGTAAACTACTTATTTGGTAAGTAAAAAAATTTATACCTAGGATATATATACTAAACGTTGGAGAGTCAAAATGATACTTTCAAAACTATACTTTTGAACTTGGAAAATGTATTATTTTATGGAGTCAAAACCTTTGAACTCACCAACTTTATGTTGACGTATTTTTAAATGCATGTGTTTTCAGGAAGTTGATAACTATGATACGAGAAATGACGTTACATCGCCCGGTGTTTCCGCCGACGGCCAGGGTGTGACAGATTGGTATCAGAGCTATTAACTATAGTGAATTAGTACTTTCTTAGGAAAGCACGACTATAGTTTAGGGCTTACTCTTTTAGGTTTAGGTATATCCCTTAGCCTACAATATAAAGTATTATTAAATATTCTACCGAAGGACTACTTACGGGAGCGGTGACAGGATAGACATGTCGATTTGGGTTGCAGGATTTCAGAAGCTAAAATGATCCTGCCCTTCGACTGTCCTGACTGGCCGGTGCCTTATCAGATAGACCTGAAGTAACAAACAATAATTAATAGAGCATGAATAAAACAAATAATAAATATAGAGTCATATATGAAGACTCGGACCCGCGATGAGAATACACCTAAATACTCGGAATGTTTTTGATCTCAAGGATTTAGATCAGATATTCCAACTAAAGTTCATATGTGCATAGATCTTATCACAACTAGGTGTAGGTGTACAACTATATTTTATTATGATCAGATCATATGAACTATTTAAATTTGCAGTAATATTTGATAGACTAAACACTTGGTGATCTAAAATGTATAGGAACTAAACAAAATGCCTAGAAGAAGTAGCGCTCGTCTAAACCTTAACCAACGACCAGAACCACAACAACAACAACCGCAACCACCACCACCAGAAACAAACCCTCCAATAAGTTCAGCAGAACTTAAAGAAATCATAGCTCAGAGAATCGCTGCAGCTCTTGCTAATATCACAAGAGGAGGAGTTAGAAATGAAGGCAATGTAGGGACCGCCATAATGTGTACCTACAAGGATTTTATGAATTGCAAACCTAAGAGCTTCCATGGAACGGAAGGGGTTGTTAACTTGACCCAGTGGATTGAAAAGGCAGAATCGGTATTTCAAATAAGCTTCTGTCTGGATGAATGTAAGGTACGATTTGCTGCGTGTACCTTCGCTGATGCAGCACTTACATGGTGGAACAGCCATGTGAATACAACGGGTATTGATGCTGCCAATTCCATGCAATGGGAAGAGCTGAAGAGGATGCTAGTAGAGGAGTATTGTCCCAGGGAGGAAATACATAAGCTGGAACAAGAATTGTGGACCCTAACCATGAAGGGTTCAGAGATAAATGCTTATACCGCTAGATTCAATGATCTTGCGGTGATGTGTCCAGCACTAGTAACCCCAGAGTACAAGAAGATCGAGCAATATATCTAGGGTCTAGCATCACAAATCAAAGGAATGGTGATCGCATCGAAGCCTACAACATACTACAGTGCAAAGCGTATAGCTCATCAGGTAACCAGCACAGAAATCCAAGTAGGATTTATAGCTGAGTCTCCTAAATCTGGAACAAACAAGCGCAAATTTAATGGGAGGAATCCCATACAATCATCTGAGGAGAGACAAGATGTGCCAACTAGTTATGCAGCCACAACAACAATACCCATACAACCAAGGAAGTATGCTGGGAAACTCCCATGGTGCACTCAGTGTAGTCGCCATCATCTAGGTAACTGTTCATGGTGCAGTCAATGCAACCATCAGCACGCAGGTGACTGTTATATTTGCATGAAGTGCAAAAAGAAGGGACACACTGCCAGTTACTGTAGGAGCACAACACCTACAACAGAAAATCAAGGAACAAACATTGGAATAGGCTATGATAGAGGAAGTGCATGTTTTGAGTGTGGTGAAATTGGGCATATCAAGAGGGAATGTATGAAGTTAAGGAGTCAAGGAAGTTAGGCCGTGGTAGGGCATTCGTAATAGGAAGCAAGGAAGCTATCCAGGACCCTGCAGTGGAACCTGGTACAAAATAAATTTCGGGACGAAATTTACTTCAACGGAGGGAGAATGTAACACTAGTCAAAATAGGTCAATAACAATCACATGTGATTATACCAATCATGTAATGTGATTTTGTTAAAATAGTAATGTGATAAATGTACTATGTAGTTTATGTTAAATTCTAATACAAATATGAACTTTCTTTATGATATAACTCAAAGTATACGTCCATACGATTCGAATATAGAGAACATCTAAATCTGACTTCGCGTGAAGAAGTTATGATAAATTCTAACGCTATAATGCCTTATAACAAGAGGGATTTTAAATAGACTTAGAATTAGCTATTATAGTCTAAAAGAAAGTCGTAGTATTCGGAATTACCTACGCATGCATATAAAGAACGCCGAAAACGGAGTTCGTATGCAAAAGTTATGGCCTTCCGAAGATGCAGCTGTTAGAAACCCTAATTTGACTGAACTCACAACGTGAGCATCAAAAATTCACAACGTGAGGAGTCAACAGACACTAATCGGAGCTAGAAAACACGCGTTAAGGCTATGGGATGACTCATGGAAGTTCACGACGTGAACCTATCATGTTCACGACGTGAATGGCCCCAGAACACCCTATAAATAGCGATCAAAGCTCATTCA
This sequence comes from Lactuca virosa, assembly GCF_052849685.1. Lineage (NCBI taxonomy): Eukaryota > Viridiplantae > Streptophyta > Magnoliopsida > Asterales > Asteraceae > Lactuca > Lactuca virosa. The sequence continues at coordinate 209,245,462 of NC_136429.1, forward strand.
ATCCTTACACCTTCTCCTTTCATTCTCTCTTGTTTCCGAAGGCCGTTTTCCCTTCTCGAGCCTGACAACGACGAGCCTCTGACCCTTTAGATTCTATAATCACGCTACTAAGGTGAGTTTCACGGCCCCACTCTCTAATATTTTCGGGGGAAAACGCATGCTAAATATTGTATATACGTTATTATTATGTCTATATGATAGTACATTAGTATCAACATAGATAGTTATAATAACCGGGATATAGTTATTTCGTATCTGAAAATATACAACTATCGTAAAGTTGTTAGCATGTTATTGTTATAGTAGTATACTAATGTAGATCTTGAGTTATACTTAGGATTCTATATATATGTTATGTGCGATATAGTTCCAGAGTTATACTCGGAAGTTCTATATGTTAATTGATAAGTATGTTGTTATTATTGGTTTTATGTCAAGATAAAACCTGGTTTTAATTCTAATTATAGCTGTTGTACTACCGCAAGGTGTGATCCTTGTACTACCGCAAGATGTACTCCTTGTACTACCGCAAGGTGTGATCCTTGTACTACCGCAAGGTGTAATCCTTGTACTACCGCAATGTGTGATCCTTGTAATAATAATAAGAGGTATAAAACTAAGTCATACAGTCGCAGCTATACACTTATGGTAGCACAACTTTAGAAGCATTATACTTTGTTGATATACAAGTATGAATGTTAAGTATAAGTTTCCCAAAGACTTATACTCTAAGTATAAGAATCTAGTAGGTATGTTATTTGTATATTAAGTAGATAATTATACCTAACACACATACTCGTATAGAATTGAAATAGATTTATACGTAGCGGTTTTACTCGTATAGAATTGAAATAAGATTTATACGTAGCAACTTTCGTTTGTATGGAATTACAAACACTTATATTCATAGTATATGAGACTTATAGGTAAACTACTTATTTGGTAAGTAAAAAAATTTATACCTAGGATATATATACTAAACGTTGGAGAGTCAAAATGATACTTTCAAAACTATACTTTTGAACTTGGAAAATGTATTATTTTATGGAGTCAAAACCTTTGAACTCACCAACTTTATGTTGACGTATTTTTAAATGCATGTGTTTTCAGGAAGTTGATAACTATGATACGAGAAATGACGTTACATCGCCCGGTGTTTCCGCCGACGGCCAGGGTGTGACAGATTGGTATCAGAGCTATTAACTATAGTGAATTAGTACTTTCTTAGGAAAGCACGACTATAGTTTAGGGCTTACTCTGTTAGGTTTAGGTATATCCCTTAGCCTACAATATAAAGTATTATTAAATATTCTACCGAAGGACTACTTACGGGAGCGGTGACAGGATAGACATGTCGATTTGGGTTGCTGGATTTCAGAACGGCTCTATGCTAAAATGATCCTGCCCTTCGACTGTCCTGACTGGCCGGTGCCTTATCAGATAGACCTGAAGTAACAACCAATAATTAATAGAGTATGAATAAAACAAATAATAAATATAGAGTCATATATGAAGACTCGGACCCGCGATGAGAATACACCTAAATACCCGGAATGTTTTTGATCTCAAGGATTTAGATCAGATATTCCAACTAAAGTTCATATGTGCATAGATCTTATCACAACTAGGTGTAGGTGTACAACTATATTTTATTATGATCAGATCATATGAACTATTTAAATTGGCAGTAATATTTGATAGACTAAACACTTGGTGATCTAAAATGTATAGGAACTAAACAAAATGCCTAGAAGAAGTAGCGCTCGTCTAAACCTTAACCAACGACCAGAACCACAACAACAACAACCGCAACCACCACCACCAGAAACAAACCCTCCAATAAGTTCAGCAGAACTTAAAGAAATCATAGCTCAGAGAATCGTTGCAGCTCTTGCTAATATCACAAGAGGAGGAGTTAGAAATGAAGGCAATGTAGGGACCGCCAGAATGTGTACCTACAAGGATTTTATGAATTGCAAACCTAAGAGCTTCCATGGAACGGAAGGGGTTGTTAACTTGACCCAGTGGATTGAAAAGACGGAATCGGTATTTCAAATAAGCTTCTGTCTGGATGAATGTAAGGTACGATTTGCTGCATGTACCTTCGCTGATGCAGCACTTACATGGTGGAACAGCCATGTGAATACAACGGGTATTGATGCTGCCAATTCCATGCAATGGGAAGAGCTGAAGAGGATGCTAGTAGAGGAGTATTGTCCCAGGGAGGAAATACATAAGCTGGAACAAGAATTGTGGACCCTAACCATGAAGGGTTCAGAGATAAATGCTTATACCGCTAGATTCAATGATCTTGTGGTGATGTGTCCAGCACTAGTAACCCTAGAGTATAAGAAGATCGAGCGATATATCTAGGGTCTAGCATCACAAATCAAAGGAATGGTGATCGCATCGAAGCCTACAACATACTACAGTGCAAAGCGTATAGCTCATCAGGTAACCAGCACAGAAATCCAAGTAGCATTTATAGCTGAGTCTCCTAAATCTGGAACAAACAAGCACAAATTTAATGGGAAGAATCCCATACAATCATCTGAGGAGAGACAAGATGTGCCAACTAGTTATGCAGCCACAACAACAATACCCATACAACCAAGGAAGTATGCTGGGAAACTCCCATGGTGCACTCAGTGTAGTCGCCATCATGTAGGTAACTGTTCATGGTGCAGTCAATGCAACCATCAGCACGCAGGTGACTGTTATATTTGCATGAAGTGCAAAAAGAAGGGACACACTGCCAGTTACTGTAGGAGCACAACACCTACAACAGAAAATCAAGGAACAAACATTGGAATAGGCTATGATAGAGGAAGTGCATGTTTTGAGTGTGGTGAAATTGGGCATATCAAGAGGGAATGTCCGAAGTTAAGGAGTCAAGGAAGTTAGGCCGTGGTAGGGCATTCGTAATAGGAAGCAGGGAAGCTATCCAGGACCCTGCAGTGGAACCTGGTACAAAATAAATTTCAGGACGAAATTTACTTCAACGGAGGGAGAATGTAACACTAGTCAAAATAGGTCAATAACAATCACATGTGATTATACCAATCATGTAATGTGATTTTGTTAAAATAGTAATGTGATAAATGTACTATGTAGTTTATGTTAAATTCTAATACAAATATGAACTTTCTTTATGATATAACTCAAAGTATACGTCCATACGATTCGAAAAATATAGAGAACATCTAAATCTGACTTCGCGTGAAGAAGTTATGATAAATTGTAACGCTATAAAACGGAATTCGTATGCAAAAGTTATGGCCTTCCGAAGATGCAGCTGTCAGAAACCCTAATTTGTCTGAACTCACGACGTGAGCATCAAAAATTCACAACGTGAGGAGTCAACAGACACTAATCGGAGCTAGAAAACACGCGTTAAGGCTATGGGATGACTCATGGAAGTTCACGACGTGAACCTATCATGTTCACGACGTGAATGGCCCCAGAACACCCTATAAATAGCGATCAAAGCTCATTCAATCCTTACACCTTCTCCTTTCATTCTCTCTCATTTCCGAAGGCCATTTTCCCTTCTCGAGCCTGACAACGACGAGCCTCTGACCCTTTAGATTCTATAATCACGCTACTAAGGTGAGTTTCACGGCCCCACTCTCTAATATTTTCGGGGGAAAACGCATGTTAAATATTGTATATACGTTATTATTATGTTTATATGATAGTATATTAGTATCAACATAGATAGTTATAATAACCGGGATATAGTTATTTCGTATCTAAAAATATACAACTATCGTAAAGTTGTTAGCATGTTATTGTTATAGTAGTATACTAATGTAGATCTTGAGTTATACTTAGGATTCTATATATATGTTATGTGCGATATAGTTCCAGAGTTATACTCGGAAGTTCTATATGTTAATTGATAAGTATGTTGTTATTATTGGTTTTATGTCAAGATAAAACCTGGTTTTAATTCTAATTATAGCTGTTGTACTACCGCAAGGTGTGATCCTTGTACTACCGCAAGATGTACTCCTTGTACTACCGCACGGTGTGATCCTTGTACTACCGCAATGTGTGATCCTTGTAATAATAATAAGAGGTATAAAACTAAGTCATACAGTCGCAGCTATAGACTTATGGTAGCACAACTTTAGAAGCATTATACTTTGTTGATATACAAGTATGAATGTTAAGTATAAGTTTCCCAAAGAATTATACTCTAAGTATAAGAATCTAGTAGGTATGTTATTTGTATATTAAATAGATAATTATACCTAACACACATACTCGTATAGAATTGAAATAGATTTATACGTAGCGGTTTTACTCGTATAGAATTGAAATAAGATTTATACGTAGCAACTTTCGTTTGTATGGAATTACAAACACTTATATTCATAGTATATGAGACTTATAGGTAAACTACTTATTTGGTAAGTAAAAAAATTTATACCTAGGATATATATACTAAACGTTGGAGAGTCAAAATGATACTTTCAAAACTATACTTTTGAACTTGGAAAATGTATTATTTTATGGAGTCAAAATCTTTGAACTCACCAACTTTATGTTGACGTATTTTTAAATGCATGTGTTTTCAGGAAGTTGATAACTATGATACGAGAAATGACGTTACATCGCCCGGTGTTTCCGCCGACGGCCGGCGTGTGACAGTTATGCATGTGCCTAGCTGGGTCACATGAGTCGGGATTGCCCCAAGAAGGGCTTTATTTGTTTCCACTGCAACCAGACCGGTCATAAAAAGGTCGTTTGTCTGAGGTTGGTTAGAGGAGGAGGAGCGGTAATGGCGCCTACACCCGCCACGATGAGGATTGTTGATGGCCGCCCGATCAAGGCGGAAGCTCCTACGGTGAAGAGCCGCGCATTTCAGTTGACTTCAGAGGAGGCCTGAGCAGCACCAGGCGTTATGACTGGTATGTGATCTATTCCTGTCTTATTTATGTTATTGCTTATACTTATATGGTTATGATTTTTTATAGGGACCATTTTGGTCAATGGTCTATCGGCTCATATTCTTTTTCATTCGGGGGCGACCCGATCATTTGTATCTCTTGCGTTCATCAAGAAGTTCTGAGATGCTCCAGGGACTTTGGATTCCCCAGTCGAGGTGGAGATTGCGGATGACCGCACCATGAGTGTTGCATGGGTATTTCGTGGGAGTGTTCTGAATATGTTCGGGGAGAGGTTTCCTATCGATTTGGTTCCGATTCCCTTGCGAGGATTTAAGGTGATCATTAGGATGCCATGATAGATTGCGAGGGTCAGCTGGTGAGAGTTCGAACCCCAAGTGGGGGAGAACTGGTTATTCATGGAGACAGAGCCTCGCATGGGCCAGCTCTCTGTTCGGCTATGAGAGCTACGAGACTCCTTCAGCAGGGTTGTTCTAGGTTTTTGGCTTATGTTTCAGATACGAGGATGGAAACCACGCCAGATATGAGTAGGTTACCAATTGTGCAAGATTTTCCTAATGTACTTCCATAGGAGTTGCCTTGGGTGCCTCCCGAGAGGCAAGTGGAGTTCCGTATTGATTTAGTGCTTGGCGCGGCTCCTATAGCCAAGGTGTCGTATCATTTAGCTTCGCCCAAGATGCATGATTTGTCTACGCAGCTTCAGGAGTTGTTAGACCGAGGATTCATTTGTTCGAGCAGTTCCCCATGGGGAGCACCTATCGTGTTCGTGAAAAAGAAGGATGGGTCATACAGGATGTGTATTGATTATCGGTAGTTGAACAACTTGACAGTGAAAACTCGCTATCCACTTCCGATGATTGATGATTTATTCGATCAGCTTCAGGGTGCATCTTGGTTTTCCAAGATTGAACTTCGGTCGGGGTATCATCAGATGAGGATTAGGGATGAGAATATACCGAAGATGGCATTCATGACTCGTTATGGTCATTACGAGTTTGTGGTAATGCCATTTGGACTCACCAATGCTCCAGCAGTGTTCATGAATCTCATGAACCGGGTTTGTAGACCGATGTTGGATCTGTTCGTGATTGTTTTTATTGATGATATTTTGGTCTATTTTAAGACCAAGTAGCAGCACGAGCAGCATTTAAGGGAGGTATTGGAGACCTTGAGGAAGGAGAGAATTTATGCCAAATTCTCGAAGTGTGATTTTTGGTTGCGTGAGGTGCAGTTTTTGGGGCATGTCATCAAGCAAGAGAGTATTTTGGTTGATCCGGCCAAGATTGAGACGATAATGCGTTGGGAGGTTCCGAAGAACGTATCCGAGATCCGGAATTTCTTGGGTCTAGCAGGGTACTATCAGATATTTATTCAGGATTTCTCCAAGATCGACGTACCTTTGACCCGTTTGACCAAGAAAAGTGTGACCTTTCGGTGGGGCCCAGATCAGCAATTGGCTTTCGAGATCTGGCAGAGATTATGCGAGGCCCCGATTCTAGCACTACCCGAGGGATTGGATGATTATTTAGTGTATTGTGACGCTTCTGTTTTGGTATTAGGAGATGTTCTGATGAAGATGGGACATGTGATTGCTTATGCCTCGAGACAGCTGAAGCCTCATGAGGTGAATTACCATACTCATGATTTGGAATTTGGGGCGGCTGTGTTTGCCCTCAAGATTTGGAGGCACTATCTATATGGGTTCTGATGCACCATTTTTACTGATCACAAGAGTTTGAAGTATTTGATGGATCAGCGTAATTTGAATATGCGACAAAGGAGATGGCTGGATGTAGTAAAATATTATGATTTTGAGATTTTGTATCATCCCGGTAAGGCCAATGTGGTAGCCGATGTCTTGAGCCGTAAAGCGGAAAGTGCTCCAATCTGACATGTCTGCTTGAGGATGATGGTGATTTAACCTTTGTTGGATATGATCAAGGAGGTTTAGGTGGAGGGTTTAAAAATGGAGAACTTGAAGATTGAGTGAATTTGGGGTCAGATCCCATTGTTTATTCGAGATAGTCAGGGTTTATTGACACAATGTGGTAGAGTTTGAGTTCGAAAATTTGGGGTGTAAGACAAAAGATCTTAGAGGAGGCGCACAATTCGAAGTTTGCTATTCATCCAGGGGCCGAAAAGATGTACCGAGACCTGAGATTGAGTTATTGGTGGCCCTGCATGAAAAGAGAGATTGTGTGGTACGTCGAACGGTGTTTGACCTCTAGGAAGGTCAAAGCCGAACATCAGAGGCCTCACGGCAAGGTGCAGTCGCTACCTATCCCCATGTGGAAATGGGAAGAGATCACCATGGATTTTATCACGAAGTTACCTAAGACGGTGCAAGGTGTGGATTCCATTTAGGTTATTATGGACAGGTTGACAAGAGTGTGTATTTTATCCTGATTTCCGAGAGTATCTCCGTCGAGAAATTAGCAGATATCAATGTGCGGGAGGTGGAAAGCAGGCACGGGGTGCCGATATCTGTGATCTCGTACTGTGATGTACATTTCACCTCCATATTCTAGAGGAAGTTCCACGAGGAGTTGGGTACTCAATTGCATTTCAGCACCGCTTACCACCGCCAGACAGATGGTTAGAGTGAGCGGTCGATTCAGACGCTCGAGGATATGCTTCGGGCATGTGTATTAGACTTTGGAGGGAGTTGGGATACTTACCTTCCACTACTGGAGTTCTCATATAACAATAGTTATCATGCTTGTATTGACCGACCCCCGTTCGAGATGTTGTATGGTCGGAGGTGTAGAACTCCAGATTGTTGGGGTGAGGTTGGACATCGAGTTATGGGAAGCACTGAAGTAGTGCTTAAGACTACTGAGTTGATTCAGCAGGTGCGTGACAGACTGCGAGTAGCGCAGAGCCGTCAGAAAAATTATACTGACCAGCGTCATTCGGTTATTGAATTCAGGTGGGAGATTTTGTTTTGCTAAAGGTGTCAGCTTGGAAGGGTGTCATTTAGTTTTGGAAGAGGGGCAAGCCGGGGCCCCGATTTATTGGACCGTTTAGGATCTCTGCCCGAGTCGGCAGGGTCACTTATCGAATGGATCTTCCGGATGAGCTGAGTCAGATACATAACACCTTCCATGTGTCTCAGCTCCAGAAGTGTGTATCAGATGAATCTGTAGTCATTTCCTTAGATGATATTCAGGTTGATGGGAGCCTGAATTATGTAGAGAAGCCCATTGTGAACCTGGACAGAAAAACAAAAGCCCCTCGGAACAAAGAGGTGAAGCTAGTAAAGGTGCAGTGGCAGCACCTGAAGGGCTCAGAATGGACGTGGGAGCCCGAGGAGAATATGAGGGAACATTACCCAGGATTGTTTGAGGCGGCGGACTTCAAGGACGAAGTCTGATTCAAGTGGGGGAGCTTTGTAACGCTTGGTTCTCGTATGAACTTATTCCCGTAAATTATTGATTTTTCATGTTAGGCCCGGCGAGTTGAAAGCTTCTACTCGGTGTGTTGAGTGGACTTTGGCCGCGGGGAATTAATGAACCAACTTGGCGAGTTGAGGTGCCTCAACTCGGCGAGTTGGCGGTTGGGAAGGAAACCCTAATTTTAGGGTGTTGCACCGTATTTAAATGCCATAAGTCTCTTGGTGGGCCTCCTTACCGGCCTTCTCTGTCCAGAAAACCCTAAAAGCGTATATCAACGTCCTTGTGAGTGTGTGAGCTTGTGGAGGGCCTTAAGTGCTGATATTTTGCACACGTTTGGAGAATTTTTGAAGTTGAAGGTACATAGCTTGGAGGGAAGTCTTAGATCTAGAATCTCCTGAATCATTTCAGTCAGTTGGAGGTATCAAGTTTATACCTTGCTTTGTTATTGTTTAGATCTCTTTGTTTTGGGGTTTTATCTTCATTTTGGGCTAATGGTTGAGTTGTCTAAGAAGCTGAGTGTCTAGGGGTTGTCATGTTAGATCTAGCCATTTATGTCCTCATTGGCTTAAAGTTGCAAACTTTACTAGGTCCTAGGTCCCATTTATCCAATAAGTCCTTTATTAAACCCATATTGAGCCCTAGAGTTTCTTTTAGCATGCATGGACGTAAAGTTGGAAACTTTACGTGATTTTACAGCCTTTGGAGGCCAGATCTACATTTTGGGATTTTGTTTTGAGAGTTTAAGGGCTTGATGGGTCAAGCCTCACTCTAATGAGTTTAGGGTTTGGGTTTGACTCACTTTGGATGGTTCCTAAGGGTAAATTTGGAAAGTTTACCCTTCTAGACATCATTTTGAAGGATATATGAGAACTGGATTTCCTAGATTCGATGGAAACAACTTAATGCATTAAGTTGTTTTATTGATGGCTAACTCGGCGAGTTCACTAGTGAACTCGGCGAGTTGATGAGAGTTTTCCCTATCTGTGCAGTTAATGTAGAAACTCGACGAGTTGAAGAACAACTCGGCGAGTTGGGTCAACTCGGACCTTTGACTTTGACCTTTGACTTTAGTCTTTGACCAAGTTTGACTTGTAAAGAGTTTTAGGGCATTTTGAGTTGTATTTAAGGAATTGTTTCGGTTTAGGGTTTGAGTAGAGTTGATATTCGGAGCCAGGACCTAGTCAGCAATTGTTCAGTATTCAAGGTGAGTCTTCTCACTACACTCATGGGTCAAAAGCACCAAGGCCGGCCCATTAATTAATATGAAATGTTTAGTCATGGATTATGTAATGGTTTCTATTTGATCTATATGTGAATTATGAGAAGACCATGGGAGGAGCCCATGGTACTTGGCAAGACCATGGGAGGAGCCCATGGCTCGGGGATATAAGACCATGGGGGTAGCCCATGGCATTCCAATTGAAGACCATGGAGGGAGTCCATGACAACCTTATATGTATGTATGCATGGCATTATGTGATTATTTCTTTTGTGTGTTTTGGGAAACTCACTAAGCATATGCTTAGAGTTTTGTTGGATGTTACTGGTACTTCTAGCTCTAAGGGCAAGGGCCCGGCTTGATGGTGCGGCGTGCACTCTCCAACATTTTCCCCACTAGTTATTATGGAAATTCTCATCTTTCTGAATAATTTGCTGATGTATTGTATTTTGGAAACAACTTATGATGTGAATGTCTAATTATTAAACATGGATTGTTAATATTTAAATGAAAATTTTTACTTGTAATTTTGGGCTGTTACAGTCACTTATCTGACTCTCTGATGTTAGCCAGGGTATCTCCTCTATGACTGAATAAAGACATTCGTCTTCACTCTCCATCTCCCTCTCCTTCTCCTCAACCCATTACTCAGCATGGATCAACTCCTCTACAAGATGATCCATCCATTCCACTGGCATCTCCATCGAAACCTATCCCACAGCATAAGATAACACCACCACTCGCTGATACATCTATTTCCCTTCTCACTAGTACCACTCGTCCACAATCATCTCCACTTCATGCTGATGCAACTAGTGTTACCTCTACACAGTCTACTCCCCTTCAAATTGTTGCTACCTTACACGGGGAGTCTAGTGCATCTGATTTTCAGTCAGTCGTTCTCTCCAAGCTTACACTGCTGGTTAACTTGACTGAGTCATTTGTACAGCGTCTGAATAATCTTAAGGCAAATATGGCTCACATAAAGTGCATCGTCTCCATGGTAGAAGACGCTAACGATATAGTTGGTTCTCGCTTAGGATCTCATCACGGTGATCTGTTGGATTAGGTGTCTAAGCCCATAACTATAATTGGTATATACTTGAATTGATAGAAGCATAAGTCCTTTTGGGTTGCCTTCACTCTTTCAACTTGACAGGATGACTTTTGGAGAGAAGTTGAATTTATTATTTGGAATAATAAATTGAAATGAATTATTTATTAATATCTTATGAGAATAATATATTAATTAGAAATCATGTTATTTAATTAATATTTAATCCGAAAATAATTTGGAATTAATTTTGGGATTAAATGAATTTATTAAATATACAAGTGTTGTTTTGCAATTAATTAATTGTTGTGCAGTTGGGTTCTTGGACCCCTTGGATAGGAGTGAACGAAAATTATAAGGAGGCCCTCTAAGTTTTTGTCCAAAGGCTTCTTATTAGGGTGTCCATGGGCTGCTTAGACCATACGTAGGAAATTAGGGTTTCCACCTGAAAACCCTAGCTTTGGCACTAAGCAACCACAAGTATATAAGGAGAGTAGCCCCTTCGATTTTTGGATATATGCAGTTAACCCTACCAGAGCCGAAAATTCTTGTGTGCCTCCTACTCTCTCTCTTCTCATCCTATTGCAAAGAGTGTTTGTAACCCATTAGAGGTGTCACATTTGAGGCACTTGCTTTCAAGAGTTCAAGAATCAACAATGATTAATTATTATTACTACATAACAATTGAGGTACGTATCTAAACCCTATATTTAGGTTAATTTCTTTTTTCATAGATGCATATGAGGGTTTCTCTTTTGTATTCAAGTTTGCATGTTCAACTAGTGAAAACCTAGATCCTTAATTATAGGGTTGCATGAACACATAGGATTTGTAGTTATGCTCAAAACTCTTCAGTGATATCAGAGCCTAGGATGTTTTTCAGTTAAACTTGATGCAATTGTGAATCGTTCAAAGGAGAAGGGGGCAGAATCGTCATTCTGTTCAGAGAACTCGACAAGTTCATACGTGGAACTCAACGAGTTGGCCTAACTCGACGAGTGCATTGCACAGACTCGACGAGTTGACCTGTCAGATCCCTGATTTTTGGATTTTGATAATCTTGGCTTGATTAGGATTTTTACCTTAATTCATTTTTCTGCTTAAAATCGATTTTTTTATTAAAGGTAATTGTATATCCTTATCAAATTTAATGATTTGGTTTAATTTTTGAAAAAGATAAAATTAATGGTTAATTTAATTATTAAAAATTTAACCTAGTATTTCTAAAAAGTTTTAAAAATACACCCTTTGGTTTTATAATTTAAAATTTAATTAAATAGTTTAATTTTGAAATCTTAAATTTAAAGAACCCTAGTATTTTAAAAGGTTTAAAGTACAACTTTATGAATATTATTAATAATTTAATTAAGTGTTTAATTAAAAGATAATTAATAAATCCATAAAAGGTTTAAATTTAATCAACTTAAAAGTTTAATTTATTAAAAGATTAAACCCCTAGTATTTTAAAAGTTTAAAATACACTCTTATATATATATATATATATATATATATATATATATATATAATAAAATTAAGATTTTAATATTATATATGTATAAGAAAAGTCATTCTTACCGTTAGTAGGCCTCATTCACGAAGATGGTCTATAAGGGGAGTTTAAGGATGCGGCCTATAAAATGACTGTCATTGGGTATCCACTCTTACCCACCGCTCTTTTGACTAGTGGAGTGTCCTTAGCCGAACGGGTTTGATATGACACTTAATCATCATTAAAAGTATAGTGATAACATAACTAAACTATTTTCTAAAATATCATTCTTAGTTACTTTAGGAAATATGTGAATTTGATGCTAACCCATGAAATTGCACATTGCCCCTTATTGGTCGTTAGTGGAGCGTGTGTGGTTAACTGACACACTACTGTGGGACTAATATTGTTGGCAAGGGGTGTCTCGTAAATTATCATTGATCGATGGAGCGTGTGTGGTTAACTGACACATTGATTGGGTGATAAATGATATCGAGCGTACAAAGCTAATTTTCATGGTTATTCACACCTTGTTTGTGATCCTCGGTATCCCAGTCACAAATGGAAACGGCATAATATAGATTAAACATGCCATTTAATAGTTCAATGAATCTTAAAGATCTAGGAGTTTCATTAGATTGAAACTGGTAAATGCTTTCCTACGTAAACTAGATTCGAATTTGATTACGGCATCCCTCTTTAGAATTCAAATCGAAAATATGGATCCTAGCCTTAATTTAAATTTTGGGTTAATAATTAAGGATTAAATAAATCAACTAACTTGAATTTTCTCCCTTTATAGATGTCAAGTTCTGACAACAATGGTCTTCCTCGTCCTTTTAGAAATGGCTTTCCTTCTGTAGATGAATTTCCACGTGTCGATCAAGGTGAAAGAACGTTCCCTTCTTCGAGTATGGTGGAACTGGAAATCATACTTCTCTAACTCTTCCTCCACCTCCTCCAGTGATTCTCCTTGACCCACGTTTTCGTGAAGTTGAAAAGTTCAAAGGTACTCAAGCCCTTTTGGCATGCAAACACCTAGATGGATTTTCCGTGTGTGCGCTTATTCTGAAAATGAAGTCGCACATTGACAAATTGGGAATGTTGGGTGTCGTTTCCTAAGGGAGCTGGCTGTTGACTTGGTTCTTCACTCGCTTCCTGAGTCATATACTCAGTTCGTTAAGTACAATTATATGACTGACCATGACGTGACCCTAATTGATCTAACATATTTTCTAATTGCTACTGAAGCAGAAATGCTAAAGAGAACTGGTCAAGCAAATGTGTTTGAAGGATTTGTCTCCCAAGTTTCCATGGACATTAACTATGGTAACATTGGTAGCCTAGAAAAGGTTTCTCTTCCCAATGGAAAGGGATCGGCCAAGGTCAAACCATTTGACCATATGGTAAAGAGAAAGGCCAGTTTTGAGATAGCTCCATGTGCCATTCCTGAAGAGTCCATATGTTTCTATTGCCAATTAAAGGGACATTGGATGCGAAGCTGACCTGTGTACCTGAAAGAGCGTAGAGATAGTAAAGTCAAGTTGTATGACTCTATTTCAGGTACATCCACTATCTAACTCTATTAAGTTCCTATTCATAGATTCTTATTACATGATGTGATAGTCACATTTTTATGTTTTCCACAATCTAAGAGAAAGAAGGAAGCTTAAGAAGAGTGAGTTGAATCTGATGGTGAGAGGTGGATTTCGATTGCATGGTTCGAGGATCATATTTTTGAGCTACTGCTTAGGAGTTATGATAGATTAATAGATTGCTTAGGAAATGTCTAGAAACATAGTTTTTATATTTGCATTGTAAGGACAAAATTTTCCGCATTTTATCAATAAAGTGAATTTTTGTTACTTTATATTTCCTTGCAATGACATTTATGAATATTTGTGATGCTATTTCGATTATTAGCAATGTTAAATATGGATTTGATTCTTAGTTATGTCGTTTGTGGAAATGTCATAATCAGCCAAGTGAAATGGAATTCTCATCACCCAAGTTTCAGTTGGATAGAAACTTGGAGTCATACAATTCAAATTTTGTGTTGTATGAGAATCTTGATCATTGGAAGATTATGACTAATTCGTTGATCACATGTTTGTGTGAGTCAAAGTGAGGGACTAAAGGATCTAGTACATAATGATGTGGACTATTTAGATCCACCACAAAGGACATAAGTCTAGTCGTCATGATTTAGTGATGATTCAATAAATATGGTTATGCTTATAAGATTAAGTGTAATTCTGATTCTTTGAAAAGTTTCAAAGAGTAGTAGAACGAACATGAAGAATCTATTAAGCAGAAAGATAAAAGTTTCTCCGATCTGAAAGGAAAGGAGAGTACTTTGGTATCATGTTTTGTGATCATCTTAATGGCTATGAAATCATGTCACAATTGATCCTCTAAGGACATCTTAGTGCATTTATATGACTAAGAAGAGGAATCGGATATTGTTGAAATGGTTTAATCGAGAGATGAGTCATACTTCGTATCAAATCAAGTTTTAGAGTCATACTCTAGTAACTTCGAATCGTATCTTGAAGCTTATTTGAAACTAATTAGGTTTATAACACCTCATGATATGTGGAGTAGAAAAGTTTTCTTACTTTGGAACATTTTAAATTGGTAGTTGTGATGTTTTGGTTAAAACAAAGATAAACTAAGACCAATTAAATGAAGTGTTATCTTGACAAGAATCCACACTAACCTTTTGAATATTTGTTTTAGTTTGTCAAGGAATGTTCCATAAAGAAACAAACTTATATGTCAAGAAGACAGTGGGAGTCTAATTGACCTTGAAGAGTTTCAAGAGTAAATTAACAATAAACCTTTTAGTAATCACTAGCACACGACTAAAGGTTTATAACCTGTCGTGTTGACACATTCTTGTTTTTGTGCACCTTCCAGTTGAGTTGGCAATTCTTATAATTTCTATGGTTCTCATTTGACTGCAAAAGGCAGAGCACGTTGGTCAGTGATGGAACATTGGTCAATGGGAGTGATCTGCTTAAACAACATGGAAGCATTGGTAGGCCCTTGTGCTGCCAAAGGGTAAGAAATTAAGAATAAGCAAAGTTCAGTCCATGAAAGGAAAAACAAAATTTTGGTTTTGGTTTGTCCTCAACCTTATCTTATGATTGTAGGTTGGAAAATTATAAGATTCACATGGATAGGAACACATACACCATAAAATCTAGGTGGCAAAAGGTTTCTCTCTAACTCATGAAAATGATTGTGAGGAAACACTTTCGCTAGTAGATTTTAAGTCTGATTGATATCATTATGGTTAGCAGTTGTGATAATTGAGTTCTCAAATCTGTATATGATTACGACATCCATTTTCATAGTTCGAATTGTCAGAAATGGAAAATGATTGTTTGAATGTTCAAGACTTATTGTTGTAAGTTCTGAAAGGGTTTAAACACAGACATGTGCTATCTAATGAAAGGTGTATGAGATTGAGAAGTCTAGATGAAGACTTATCAAAGCATCACGTATCATAAATTTGAACTTTAGAAAGAAAGTCATTAGTATTGATTTCTAGAAATCCAGTTGATTTTTGGGTACATGTCATAGCTAGTGGGAGCATAATTGTTACGCGAATAGAAGCATACTTATTATGCTAGTAGGAGCATAGTTGTTATGCTAAGTGTTGCAGGTTTGCAATACTATTGGTAAGAAACAAAGTTTTCAATTTTCAAGTTGCAATGTTTGAAAATTGTTTCACTATAATAAGCTTAGGGGAGAGGGCACTCATACTTCATTTCAAATCTAAAAGTTTAATTGACGGATTTTAATGTAACTTAGTCATGAACATATATGAATATCGTGTTGAAGTGATTCAACATAGGAAAATTCGATATATGGAAATATTATAGCAAGAGACTGATCAAGTATCAAATCCCATATGCTTCAGATATAGGATTGATTACATATGCTATAATATTCACTTGTTCTGATTTTTTCAAATGCATAAGGCATTGACAGGGAAAAAGGACTAGAACAAGATATGACTAAAGTTGTTAATCAACTATCAAGAACAGTCTGAAGTTCGCTAAGGATTGGTTGCTTATGGACAGTTGGAAGTATAGTATTTGGACGAACCATATTGACATGTTTCTGATTGGGATAATTCTTGATCAGAATCGATAGTCATATGGGAATATGGAAATGTTTCCATAATGGGAGTTGGTTATTAAAATCTACATATGATTTAGAAACCTTAATGCAAGGAAGGTGTTCAAGGAGTTACCTTGAATTTGATACTTCATTACCATGAAATTGTTTTATTAACAAAGTTTCAATGGAGCATTTTGTGATATCGTTGGCTAAGTCTCAGTGACTTTGACGCCACGTCATCACAAAAGGATATTTCATGCAAGGTTAGACTCTAACACATATTTAGTGGTGAAAAGAATTTAGAATTCTTATACTTATAATAAATATTTGGAATTGTGAAATGAGCATCATTGGAATTATATCCAATTGATCTGTTCACAAAGGAAGGACCATAGAGAAACATAGTATGCATGTTTAAGAACATGGCATGACTGATGTTTAATTCAAGAATATTAGTTGATTAATGGAAACATTATACAATTAATAAATTCTAATTAATATGGTAATTAAATAAAATGAGTTTTATTTATATTCAATAGTTTTGAGACCATAGTTAATTAGGTTATTATTGTGTTTCACTTCGCATGTTTTACTTCCCGAATAATTAGATTATTCAAAACATCCACAGTCGATCGTACTTTTGGAAGTAAGTAGTGAATTAAGACTTTCATGAATTGAATTGTAGATGTCTATGGATTAGACACAGGAATGGTTTTGCTGCAATGTTTATGAGTACTTTTGAAATGGGGATTTGAGTATTGGATTATGTGACACCAGTCAAATTTTGGTCAAAAATTAATTGATCAATAATCGTAATTCGGATGAACCAAGTGGTAGAGTTTGTAACAAGGTTTCCAAAAATATAAAGAACACTGAAATCCGAGTTATAACGAAGAAGTTATGACCAATCGAAAATTCGCGGTAAAACCGGCAAAACACTATTCATTGTAAAAAGCGAATTTTCGATAAAAGGATTTTTAGCCTTAACAATCTAAATGAAACTTGTAGAATATGTTAAGCCGAGAACGTTCATAAAAAGAACGTGAAAATCCGACTTCGTATGAGGAAGTTATGATTTTTCGAAGTTTCGGTTTAGCAGTAGACAGCTAAAAATTCGAAATATAAATCGATCGATATTTAGCCGACACAACTTAAACGAGAATCGAAGGTCTCGTCAAAAGTAGCACAACCGTAAAAAGACAGACGAAAACGGACGTCGGATGAAGAAGTTATGAATTTTTAACGGATTCTCGTCCCGGTCTGTTTAAAATAATAATATTAAATATAAATTCAAAATTAGCCGATGAAGTCGTAGAGTATGATTTTACCTACGCGTGCATATAAAGAACGCCAAAAACAGAGCTCGTATGCGAAAGTTATGATTTTTGCAAGTTTGGCGCAAAAATAAAGAAAAAATGGGAAAAACCGGGCAATTTCGCATGCCACGTCACCCTCGCACGTGGCAGCTGCTGAGTGGACCGAACCCATGCGTGGCACCTCCTGATTGGACCGCAGCCGAGGTCCACTTAGAAGCGAACAGCTTCGCATGAGACACCCCGGAGACACCCCCCTTCGCATCGTGGCACCCACCCATTGGACCGAAGGCTGGTCCTATCCGAAGCGGCCAGCAGCGAACCGCCTGACCGAGCCCTCGCCACCTGTCCGAATCGAGACACGCGTCTGCTTCCTTCGATGCCACGTTGCTGATGACTAAGCTGCTTCGGACCGAGGCTTCGGACTATAAATAGCCCGCGAGACCCTCCGGATTTTTACACCTTTTCACCCCATTTTTGGTCCTCTTTCACCCCTTTCACTTCCATAAACTCCCAAACGACCCCCGAAGGCCCCGGTATCGAGTCTAAAGCCTGAAGCAAGCCCCGGAGCCCCGGAATTCTCGAGAATTCATCCTCTCTCCTGTCGAAACTCTGCCCGGTTTGAGCCGGTTTTTCGGCAAACAAACTCTTTTCCGGGAAACAAAACGCTGCCCGAATCACCGCTTATCAAAGTGAGTTCATACCCCTATAATATACCTTTTTAAATGGTTTTATATGCTTTTTAGGGGGGGGGGGAATACAATTTTAACACAATATTAAATTGTGTTAATAACTGTATGTGATAATAATCACACAAAGAATTTCCGTATGCTTTTAAGAATTACCAAATACTTTCAAAATAACGTGAAGCCATGTTAAATCTTTAAAGTCATGTAAAAACTTCGTTAAATTCTTTGAAAAATGTTTTATACGTTATTTCAAAGTATAAATGCCAAAATCATGTTTATATATGTATAAATATATAAATAAGATTTGAAGGGCTTAGGACTAATGAATTATCCTATATCCTTTTCCTTGTTTGGATGTGGAATTAGGGTTGTATTATTTGTCCGAAGGTCGTTTCCTTCTTAATTATATATATATTATACATATATGAGTCTAAAAGGTTACTCCTTTTAGTATCATTACCTTTGTATCAGGCTGAGTAAAGGTGATATTCCATGAGATTTCATGCTAATCAGATAGAACATATAAATTATAATAGGTATAATTTATGATTCAAAACTAAATATACAAGTCTGATTCATGACTGTATACTTTCCAAGGAAATTATCAAAATACATTTAACTATACCAAGATATGTATAATACCTTTAATATAAAAACAACATATTAAAGAAGTAAAGATACATCATACCTAGTTTGCATTAACAAAGGTACTATACAGAGTACCAGGGTTAGCAAACACGTGGTAATGCCGGGTTTGCATTAGCAAAGGTACTATACAGACTACCTGAGTTAGCAAACACGAGGTAATAATACATTCTGCCGGGTTTGCATTAGCAAAGGTACTATACAGAGTACCCGAGTTAGCAAACACGAGGTAATAATTCATAATTCAAGTATACTAGAATACACTGTTTTACAAGAAACCAGGATTTTGATTCAAAACAAATCAAGGGTTTACACTTATCAAATACATGTTTGGAAAACTAAGAATATACTGTCAATCATTATTTCAGAATGATTGGGTTTTCAAAACTAATATACATGTAACGTTTAATATGCTTTTTATGAGACTCTATATTCAGGTTGTTTAATTCATTTTAGACAACATAGGAAAGTCCTGACATTATAACCAGAATCTCCAGCCGGGGATCGAAACAAGTGTGTGTAGATCTATATCGGGATTGACAACCCCGCACTCAGGCTGCTAGCTACAGTTAGATGAGTGACAATTGTTATCACCAGTTTAAACGCCCACAAAGCGTTTGTTTCAGGCCATCCGTCATAGTATGGTTATAATAAAAACTACTCATTAAAAAGGTATTAATAATACGTTAGTGTATAAACAAATAAACGAAAGTACACCTTCAAAGTACCAGTTTATAGAATACAAAATACAATGGTTTAATACAGTTTTCATTAACATGTGGTGGAGCCAGGCACACTCTCAGTTTCAAGTTTTCATAAAGGAATACAAATATAAAACAGTAATACAAAGAGAACGGTTTATGGGATTAAACCACTTATCCAATGGAACTTATTCACTCAATCTTGGTAAACTAGTGTAACATAAAAGACCTTTAGTGGTTAATTCTATAATTCCTTAGTTATTACATCAGAGTTGTACATAAGTAATGTCCGATTGACAGTGAAATGTGTGACTTCCGCCTTACTTCCTGTTCCTTATTTGGTTGTGGGCTTAGGGCAGATACACCCATTTAACTGTCCATTCGATATTGTGTTATGTATAATCAGTATAAACTAAGTAATTACAGAGGCAAACTATTGAGGTTATCAGTTAATCACCTCAGGAGATATAGGATTTCCTGGAGAAACCAGTGAACTTATTCAAAGAACGTAGGGTATACTTAACAGAACTAAAATACTTATGAAATCACCAGCTTAAATGTTGATCTACTCTTTCCAAATAACTTGTATTCTCAGGAATCCAGTAGACAGGTACACTCTCGAAGCTTTTGAGAAGACTACCTAATACCGTACTGTGACTCTTGTCTTCTCTTGTACCTACTTCAGTGTTTGAATATGTAATGTTTAAACGCTTATGTAAAACTTATACTTATTAATGCAATGGTTGTTTGTACTTTGATTACTATGTTACATGTGTTGTGATACTTACCTTAAGTCCTCCGCCCCCGAACGTTTCCGCCGTTCTGGTTTGGGGGTGCGACAGATTGGTATCAGCGCAGTGTTTATAGTGAACTCAGTATATCAGTCATAAAAGATATACAACTATAAACCCATTGGGATAAAAACACTCTGACCAAGAGTTATACTTTAAAAATATATTAATATTTTATAAAAGTATAAGTACATGCAGAGTATATATATACCAGAATGAGTATCACAAGAAGAACAAAACTAAAGTATTTAGATGTTGAACATTGCAGTTAAACCTAGACAGTGACGTAATCATATCTGGGATCAATATAGCCTGATCAACTATATTCATCCGAGATATGACCAACATGTGTTTAGGGGAGTTATTGTAGTGCTGCAACTGGTCTAAAACTTACCTAAATACCAGAAGAATTCTAGAACCAATCATAAAGACTAAAATACTATGGGAGTATTTTAGGATGCTATAACAAGGAAACTGAAAACTTGTTAAGTTCTTGTATCTAGAAGTCCAAGAATCAAACTCATAACTAAAATAACATGGAGGTATGTTACATACCTCTGGGGAAATGTTAAAAAGATCTTTTCTGATAGGTCTATAATTACTAAGTGGATACGTTAAGGTTATATATAGCCGAGATTTTATGGACTTAGAATATGTGATTTTCACTCTACTTCCTTTTCCTTGTTTGGATGTGGTTTTGGAGTAGGATTACTTATTCAAAGGTCTATTTGATCTGGATTATATATAATCGGTACACACCATGTGATTATAGAAGGACCAGAAAGAATCACCTTCGTAAAAAATTTCTCATAGATTCTTTAGACATTCCCATTCTCTTATAAACCCGTTAGATAAACATAGTTACTCCAGCAATCAATAGAAGAGTCAAGGAGGATCCAACAGAATTTCATTAGGAGAATTCCAAGAAAAAAAACAGATAAACTATAGAAATCATTTAGTGCCTTTACCCTATTAAGGACACCAATGAGATATTCGCATGAACTTCCGAGATTCAAAATCTTCATTACGAAGTAATGGGGATCGGTGTCAGAATCGGAAGTAAGATAGCCCGGGAATTCAATATACCTACAGAGGAGAGGGACACCCTATAGATACCAGGAGAGAACAAATCATTACCATCCAGAATAGAACAAAGAACAAAGGAAAACCACGCATGATTCATGTGAAGTGTTCGAGCACCTTTTCATCTAAGTAATAACTAGTAAATCGGTTCAACCTAGTGAGTTAGTGATTTCATTACTCACATTAGGTTTTGAGCTTATCCTCTTTTCCTGTCACGGCTAATAACAATAAATCAGATCACGGAATCTTAATTGATAGTGATTACCTCTCAAATTCATAAGTCTATTTTATGTAGACATTGTTATGAATTATTTTCGAATATTTTCGAAAATTGGGAAACGATATCCACCAAACGAAGGTAACTTAGTTCGGATGATACTCGGTTCCTAACCATTCTAGAAACTTAATTTCGTTCCTCACCAGGACTGCATCATAGGGATGCAGGTCGAATCATTAAGAACAATATAACAAAATGAATGATTAATACATAGATACAAATGGTTAGAATAGATCTAGAGACACGATAGTCGCTCACGAGCTCATTTCTTATCATGTAACATAATCATGCCTCCAAAGAAATGTAACCAACCCACCAGCAAAACACCAATCCTTCAGATAGATGTGGCTACGTTTCAAGCTGCGGTCACAACAGCTGTAACGGCTGTCATGGCACACCTTAATGCTAACAATGCAAATGTTAGTAGTAATGCTATCGGTAACCCCGATCGTAGTGATGGCCAAGTACATCAACGAGCACCTACTTGTAAGAACACCTCGAACCTTAAGCTTAATATCCTTAAACGAAAGTTCGAGAACACGAAAGGGAGTTATTCAACTCAAGAACCTAATAGAGGGAAACGAACTGGGGCAGTCAATACCCCCATCAGCCCTGTTATTCTAGCACCAACCAAGCCGTACTTAGGAAACCTCCCACACTGCAGCAAGTGCAACTACCATCATCATGGAATTTGCCGAGATCTGCATTGCAATAGATGCAACATGAACGGGCATACCGCCCGCATCTGTAGAACTCCGGTCGAGTTCATCACTTCAACTGCCAATGTTGGAACCATTCCCATATGTCACCTTTGTAGCAAAATAGGACATTACAAAAGGGATTGTCCAACAGAGAAGAACGACGGGGGAGCAGGAGGATTTTGATCCTAATACATGGGAAAACATCAAAGAACCCTGCTATATTTTGGTACGCTTCCAAACCCCGATAATTATCTATAATTACTTATATAAAAATTTGAAACCCTAACAGGTAAGCTATGATAACTTAGTATATACATAAGGGTCATTTATAATTAAGATTTGTAGACTTAGAGTGAGTAATCCCGCCTCATTTCCTGTTCCTTGTTTGGTTGTGGATTTAAGGTAGGGTTGCTCAGTCAAAGGTCTTACCAATCTTAATTATACATGACTTGTATACACCAAGCCATTATAGAGAGACCTAGTAAGGATCGTTTCATGAAAGTTCATAATTTCAAATTGTCAGAACCCTCGTATTGGTAGTACCCGCCAATTTCGAATCAAAAGGGGTTCGTAGCGATAATAACATAATAAAACTAGAAACGCTGAGAACTTAGGTACATAGGATATCATCCTAGTAAGCATTCGTCCCAGAACGACTTAATATCTATTTCGTCGAGAAAATTCTGACATCCTCATTCGACATGGTTTGGCCTAGCCCTTGCCATGTGAAAAATTCTTATGCTGTATAAGAGAACTTTTTCCTTAATCAGCCGTAAGATGAAATTCTTTCAATCCATAACACAAAACCCTTAGGTTGTCTCTCGTTTCAAAACTTCAGAAGTACCCATGCGAAGAGTACACCGCCATTCTAGCCTACTTAGTAGACATGAAACTTCAAACGAAAAGCACCGAAGTAGTCTTAGAAGTCAGTAACTACCGAAGTACCTCAATAGATCTCATAGGAAAATCATTGTACCGTAGGTCAAGTTCAAGAATAGAGACTAAGAACTCATTAAGTTAATCTATCTCTGCTAAGTGTATACACGAGGGTGGTATATAAGTTAGACTTAACAAGATTAAGGATGTGTGCTTCCGCCCTATCTCCTGTTCCTTGTTTGGTTGTGGACCTGGGGCAGAGTCACCCATCCGAACGTCTTGTGAAATCTAAATTATATACGACTTGTATACACGAGGTTATGGTGGATGAGCCAAGTATGAGTCTGATCATGAACTTCGGAGCAAAAGCCTGCATCATATATTCTACCAGGTAGAATTCAACATGAGACCACAACGATGGGTTGAGCTACTAAATGACTATGAATTTGAAATTCGTTATCATCTCGACAAAGCCAATATAGTAGCTAACACCCTAGGTCGGAAGGAGTACCCAGGTCATAGTGCCAATCATGGACTATGATAACTCATTCAAATCTATCCACACAGAGTAAGGAGGCTCAACAGGAAGCCTTGAGACCTGAAAATGTGGCAAGATAACTAGAACGTGTGAGTGTACGATATGTCAATATCTGTTATCTCCACTGAGATAATAGAATCATCTCCCAGTTCAGGCCGTCACTCAAAAACCTCTAGGAACCAGAGTTGTCATGATTCTATGGGACCGGCTATGGTAAAGAATGGTATATCCATTTACCAATTAGTCGAGTCCTTTATCACGCTAGCATTCAAGTTGCTCCATTCGAAACCTTCTGCAGTCTAAAGTGCAGATTCTATCTGCACTGGACTAAAGTAGGCAATACGCAACTAGCTAGAGATCCAATTTCCACACAACACCCTTGCTGATCTGGAATTCATCCGAGAAACTACCAAAAACAAAATACGAATCGGGAATCGCCATAAAACTTCCAGAGTTAACCAGAGAAGCTACGGCTTCGATAAAAAGAAAACCCTTGGAATTCCAGGATTGATGACCTTGTCATGTGAAGGTCTCACTCAGGAAGGACAAGATGCGCTTGTGAAAGCGTGAAATACAAAACTCAAAGTACATAGGACCATTTGAGGTTCTTACCAGAATCGGTCTTGTACTTTTAAACTTAAACTACCACCAAAAACTTAATAACATTCATCCCATCTTTCACATATCTAATCTAAAGAGGTGTCTACCCGCTGAAACACTTGTTATTTCACTCGATGAAATCACGTTAAATAAAAGTCTACGCTCTGTAGAAGAAACAATAAACCATGGATAGGGAAATCTGAAGAACCACGCTAAGTCTTATCCCGTTAGTGAAGGTTCGCTGGATTACAAACCAGGGACCTGGATTCACCTGGGAAGGAAAGATTAGATCTAGTCCATGAGTATCACTTTAGACTTAATTTCGGGACGAAATTCTCTCTAGCGGGGGGATAATGTGACACCAGTCAAATTTTGGTCAAAAATTAATTGATCAATAATTGTAATTGGGATGAACCAAGTGGTAGAGTTTGTAACAAGGTTTCCAAAAACATAAAGAACACTGAAATCCGAGTTATAACGAAGAAGTTATGACCAATCGAAAATCCGCGGTAAAACCGGCAAAACACTGTTCAGTGTAAAAAGAGAATTTTCGATAAAAGGATTTTTAGCCTTAACAATCTAAATGAAACTTGTAGAATATGTTAAATCGAGAACGTTCATAAAAAGAACGTGAAAATCCGACTTCGTATGAGGAAGTTATGATTTTTCGAAGTTTCGGTTTAGCAGTAGACAGCAAAAAATTCGAAATATAAATCGATCGATATTTAGCCGACACAACTTAAACGAGAATCGAAGGTCTCGTCAAAAGTAGCACAATGGTAAAAAGACAGACAAAAACGGACGTCGGATGAAGAAGTTATGAATTTTTAACGGATTCCCGTCCCGGTCTGTTTAAAATAATAATATTAAAAATAAAGTCGAAATTAGCCGACGAAGTCTAAACAAAAGTCGTAGGGTATGATTTTAACTACGCGTGAATATAAAGAACGCCAAAAACGAAGCTCATATGCGAAAGTTATAATTTTCGCAAGTTTGGCACAAAAATAAAGAAAAAATGGGAAAAACCGGGCAATTTCGCATGCCACGTCACCCTCGCACGTGGCAGTTGCTGAGTGGACCGAACCCATGCGTGGCACCTCCTGATTGGACCGCAGCCGAGGTCCACTTAGAAGCGAACAACTTCGCATGAGACACCCCGGAGACACCCCCCTTCGCATCGTGGCACCCAACCATTGGACCGAAGGCTGGTCCTATCCGAAGCGGCCAGCAGCGAACCGCCTGACCGAGCCCTCGCCACCTGTCCAAACCGAGACACGCGTCTGCTTCCTTCGCTGCCACGTTGCTGATGACTAAGCTGCTTCGGACCGAGGCTTCGGACTATAAATAGCCTGCGAGACCCTCCAGATTTTTACACCTTTTCACCCCATTCTTGGTCCTCTTTCACCCCTTTCACTTCCATAAACTCCCAAACGACCCCCGAAGGCCCCGGTATCGAGTCTAAAGCCTGAAGCAAGCCCCGGAGCCCCGGAATTCTCGAGAATTCATCCTCTCTCCTGTCGAAACTCTGCCCGGTTTGAGCCGGTTTTCGGCAAACAAACTCTTTTCCGGGAAACGGAACGCTGCCCGAATCACCGCTTATCAAAGTGAGTTCATACCCCTATAATATACCTTTTAAATGGTTTTATATGCTTTTTAGGGGGGGGGGGGAAATACAAGTTTAACACAATATTAAATTGTGTTAATAACTGTATGTGATAATAATCACACAAAGAATTTCCGTATGCTTTTAAGAATTACCAAATACTTTCAAAATAACGTGAAGCCATGTTAAATCTTTAAAGTCATGTAAAAATTCGTTAAATTCTTTGAAAAATGTTTTATACGTTATTTCAAAGTATAAATGCCAAAATCATGTTTATATATGTATAAATATATAAATAATATTTGAAGGGCTTAGGACTAATGAATTATCATATATTCTTTTCCTTGTTTGGATGTAGAATTAGGGTTGTATTATTTGTCCGAAGGTCGTTTCCTTCTTAATTATATATATATATTATACATATATGAGTCTAAAAGGTTACTCCTTTTAGTATCATTACCTTTGTATCAGGCTGAGCAAAGGTGATATTCCATGAGAATTCATGCTAATCAGATAGAACATATAAATTATAATAGGTATAATTTATGATTCAAAACTAAATATACAAGTATGATTCATGACTGTATACTTTCCAAGGAAATTATCAAAATACATTTAACTATACCAAGATATGTATAATACCTTTAATATAAAAACAACATATTAAAGAAGTAAAGATACATCATACCTAGTTTGCATTAACAAAGGTACTATACAGAGTACCAGGGTTAGCAAACACGTGGTACTGCCGGGTTTGCATTAGCAAAGGTACTATACAGAGTACCCGAGTTAGCAAACACGAGGTAATAATACATTCTGCCGGGTTTGCATTAGCAAAGGTACTATACAGAGTACCCGAGTTAGCAAATACTAGGTAATAATTCATAATTCAAGTATACTAGAATACACTGTTTTACAAGAAACCAGGGTTTTGATTCAAAACAAATCAAGAGTTTACACTTATCAAATACATGTTTGGAAAACTAAGAATATACTGGGAATCATTATTTCAGAATGATTGGGTTTTCAAAACTAATATACATGTAACGTTTAATATGCTTTTTATGAGACTCTATATTCAGGTTGTTTAATTCATTTTAAACAACATAGGAAAGTCCTGACATTATAACCAGAATCTCCAGCCGGGGATCGAAACAAGTGTGTGTAGATCTATATCGGGATTGACAACCCCGCAGTCAGGCTGCTAGCTACAGTTAAATGAGTGACAATTGTTATCACCAGTTTAAACGCCCACAAAGCGTTTGTTTCAGGCCATCCGTAATAGTATGGCTATAATAAAAACTACTCATTAAAAAGGTATTAATAATACGTTAGTGTATAAACGAAAGTACACCTTCAAAGTACCAGTTTATAGAATACAAAATACAATGGTTTAATACAGTTTTCATTAACACCTGGTGGAGCCAGGCACACTCTTAGTTTCAAGTTTTCATAAAGGAATACAAATATAAAACAGTAATACAAAGAGAACGGTTTATGGGATTAAACCACTTATCCAATGGAACTTAGTCACTTAATCTCGGTAAACTAGTGTAACATAAAAGACCTTTAGTGGTTAATTCTATAATTCCTTAGTTATTACATCAGAGTTGTACATAAGTAATGTCCGATTGACAGTGAAATGTGTGACTTCCGCCTTACTTCCTGTTCCTTGTTTGGTTGTGGGCTTAGGGCAGATACACCCATTTAACTGTCCATTCGATATTGTGTTATGTATAATCAGTATAAACTAAGTAATTACAGAGTGAAACTATTGAGGTTATCAGTTAATCACCTCAGGAGATATAGGATTTCCTGGAGAAACCAGTGAACTTATTCAAAGAACTTAGCGTATACTTAACAGAACTAAAATACTTATGAAATCACCAGCTTAAATGCTGATCTACTATTTCCAAATAACTTGTATTCTCAGGAATCCAGTAGACAGGTACACTCCCGAAGCTTTTGAGAAGACTACCTAGTACCGTACCGTTACTCTTGTCTTCTCCTGTACCTACTTCAGTGTTTGAATATGTAATGTTTAAACGCTTATGTAAAACTTATACTTATTAATGCAATGGTTGTTTGTACTTTGATTACTATGTTACATGTGTTGTGATACTTACCTTAAGTCCTCCGCCCCCGAACGTTTCCGCCGTTCTGGTTTGGGGGTGCGACAGATAAACCCACGCTCAGAGAATTACTTCATGAATTTTATCATGAATAATTTTGAGACAATAATATCTTATATTCTTGAAACGGAGATATATTATTTGTTGTTTACCAATCAGTTATGCATTGATAATACGTAAATGCATCAGTAACTTGATGTTATAAAGTGTATTGTTGTGCGTGATTTAATGAGTGAATAGTGCAAGCATATGAGTCGAATTTTTCCGTTCCTTTTGCCCTAATGGGGAAAAGCGAGATGTGTGGGCCCCTCGAAGATTTGATGATGACATCTAAAGCGTTTGGCCAAGCCTGGACTGAATTGATGTGTTTAATTAGTTGTTTGATTTCAGTCATCATAAATCAGAAATCAGGAAACAAACCTTGGACAGAGAGAATGATTATAATTCATGTCTCATGTTCATACGATATCTTGTAGAACGGAGGAATATTTGATCACTTATCTAAGGAAACATATCTGACTAGGTCAGAGTTCGACAACGACATTTGAAAGCTACAATGTGCTGGTCAATTTTTGAAGTTGTACTTGCAATTATAGTTATTAGACTTAGCCAAGTGGGAGACTGTTGGATTAGGTGTCTAAGCCCATAACTATAACTGGTATATACTTGAATTGATAAAAGCACAAGTCCTTTTGGGTTGCCTTCACTATTGCAACTTGACAAGATGACTTTTGGAGAGAAGATGAATTTATTATTTGGAATAACAAATTGAAATGAATGATTTATTAATATGTTATGAGAATAATATATTAATTAGAAATAATGTTATTTAATTAATATTTAATCAGAAATTGATTTGGAATACTTTTGGGATTAAAGGAATTAATTAAATATACAAGGGCAGTTTTGATATTAATTAATACTTGTGAAATTCGGCTCTTGGACCCCTTGGATAGGAGTGGACGAAAATTATAAGGAGGTATTATAAGTTTTCGTCCAAAGGCTTCTTATTAGGGTGTCCATGGGGTACTTAGGCCTTAATCGGGAAATTAGGGTTTCCACCTGAAAACCCTAGCTTTGGGACTAAGCAACCACAAGTATATTAGGAGAGTAACCCCTTAGATTTTCAAATATATGCAATTAACCCTACCAGAGCCGAAAATTATTGTGTGACTCCTACTCTCTCCTCTCATCCTATTGCAAAGAGTGTTTGTAAGCCGTTAGAGGTGTCACATTTAAGGCACTTGCTTTCAAGAGTTCAAGAATCAACAAGGATTAATTGTTATTACTACATAACAATTGAGATATGTATGTAAACCCTATTTTTAGGTTAATTTCGTTTTTCATAGATGCATATTAGGGTTTCTCTTTTGTATTCAAGTTTGCATGTTCAACTAGTGAAAACCTAGAGCCTTAATTATAGGGTTGCATGAACACACAGGATTTGTAGTTATGCTCAAAACCCTTCATGATCATCCTCCACAACCAACTCCACGTCCGCCTATTGATATCTATCCTATAGCTCCATTTCAACCACTTCCTCTATCAAATCCTCATCCTTCAACTCTTTCTCCACCTCACAGATCTCCTCGAAGTTATTTTCTAGGGTCTTCTCCTTTTGCTGATGATGCACCAAAAAGAGGTAGAATGATAAAGAAATTGTAGTACATGCTAACCATTTTAAAGATGTTGATGACTATCATGATACTGATACTGATGATGAGGAAGACTTTCTGGATACGAATTTCATGTCACGAGATGTGCCTCTGTACATTATTTATCCATAAACTAATCTTGAGGGGGAGATTCCTCAAGGCGTTGATAGTGATGTTGAGTCTGATGATGATCAACTTTTCACAAGAAAAAGGAAGACTGCCTCCTCAAGGGGAGTTCATGACGCTAGTGAAGGCTCTTCTGCTCCTCCCAACAAGAAAAGGAATTTCACGGCCAATCTAGATGCTCTGCCTAGGGACTGGATATTGCTAGTTGAGGAAGTTCGACAAATTTACACTGAGCATAATGACTCTAAGAGACAGAAGAATGATGAACGTCGTTCTTCTAAGCTTGCACCGAAGTATACTTCTGCTGATGGAGGCACCAATGTACAACTGTCAAATCTCCTGTGATTTAACAATCTGGTCACCAAATCATATTGATCGAAAGAATTTTGAGAACGTTCTAGCTCGAAGAATAAAACATGATCCTATAATCAAGACTAGGAATACTATACCCCAAGATCAAACACTAAAGGTTCACCTGTTCTGAAAGAAAGATGATTATGAATACACCGGAATTGTGTTTTCTCGTGAATTGGTCAAGTATGGTTACCATGAGTGGACTCAAATTCAAGATTTAATTTCTACGCATAAAGGTATTCATGCTCAGGAGCTGAAATTGGCACTGCAACAAATGATCAATAAAGAAAAGAAGCTGAATTTAGTGCCTTTAGTTCCTCCTCCTTGTCCCTCTACATCAGCATCAAAATCAAAGCAAATGCAATCCAAATATGCCAAGTTCCTTCTTCATTTTGGCACTGTCTACATCAACAACATGTTGCCAGTGGGTGTTGATCCTATTTATCATATGTTCATTCGTGAGTCTGAACATGGTATTTTCTACTTTAGTTTGTTATTGTGTTTATAGTAACTATAGCTGTTAGATATTTGATCCAATATCTTGGTGATGAGGATCTATTCATATTATAGATTAGATACAATCCCATTAATGTGGGATTTATGTAGTCGTATTTAAATATATCCTTGTAGTAGAGTTTAACCCTAATAGCCGCTTTGTGTATATCGTTCTCTTTTTGAGAACCATTATTAGTGAAAACATATTTGTGATAATCATATTGTTTTTACTTGTTTGTATCTGATCATCGAACCTACATATCTCTTTTTTTCTTCATCCTCTTTCTTCTTTCCAACTTTGACACCTATACAATATAATATCTCAATGTTTCATATTTATTAAAAACAAGATAACAAGTGTGTGGAAATGAGGCTGATTATTTCTTAAAGTGGGGGAGGGGGAATGATATGACGTTAAGTTGGAGTGTCAAAAAGCAGAGGATTATCCCATTCACTATTTTCATTACTATTTTTTTGATCACTTATTACCACTGGAGGTAATAGTTTTTTGTTTTTGACAACAATTGAATAATCAATATATTTTTATGTTTTGTGTATCTAATCCCTCATCTTTTAATTATATATCATTTTATCTGTTAGTTATATTTTAGTTTTAAATATTTGTATTTCCTTACTAAATACATATTCTATTTAAAATACTTAATAACAGTATAAATTATATAATGATTATATAATAATTTTAATTTATTTTTATTTTTTTAATTATGACGTAATAATTATTTGTATTTATAAAATAAAGACCCGGCATCATAGGCAGATTCACATGGGTGCACGGGGTAGCCCGTGTGATCCCTTAAATTTTATTTAGAAGCATGAAATTTTTCATAATTTTTTTTTATATTATAATGCTATCCTGGTAAATAAATATGGGCTACCTTATATTATAAATCCAAAATATTTATAGTCCAAATTTAATAGTTAACTCTTTTAAAATAGTCCAAAATGTTTAAGCCCAATTTGAAATAAGAGATAGTTCAATGTCCTATCCATTTGATAAAAAAGAAAAAGTAACGTGAAATATAAATAGAATGTTGATTGATCATCGACGACGCCCCTTACTACTGCTCACTGAGTTGCTGTGCTTCCGGTCCGTCATTTAGTATTGCTGCTCACTGAGAATGTTAAGATTGAAAATATATGTACTCACTTTTGGAAAATTAAAGAGCAAAGATGTGAACTTTAAAGTGTAATATATATTCTATAGTTTATTTTGGGGAAATCTTCGGAAAAGTCCCAATATTTTACCCTAATTTACGAAAAAGTTCCAAACTAAAATTTGTTTACGAAAAAGTCCCAATTACCGGTAAAAACGACAATTTGGTCATATTTTCCCGATTTACCGGTTTCATTAATTATCGGGTTTTAATAAAGTCCCATTATTTTACCATAATTTACGAATAAGTCCCAAATTATGGTAAAATAATGAGACTTTAATGAAAATTATGTTAAAATAATGAGACTTTAATGAAACCGGGTAAGTATTGAAACCGACAAACCGGAAAAAAAAAGGGTTAAATCGTCATTTTTTCCGGTAATCGGGATTTTTTCATAAACCAATTTTAGTTTGGGACTTTTTCGTAAATTAGGGTGAAATATTAGGATTTTTCCGAAGATTTCCCGTTTATTTTGCCACCTTGTTATATCTAATGAAATTGCGATTTTTATCTTTCTTTTATTGTATATTACGCGGATTTTTTTATTACCCATTACTTTGACCCTAGCTCAAGTCACGACATAGTTGTATTTATACTTTTTTTTTTGTGATATTTTAAATATGGTGTATTTTTATAATAAAAAAAAAAGACCAATTTATTGGGTTTTTTTGGAACATTTCATATTTCAATAGATTGGAATAAATTTATTAATTTTCAACAAATAAAACATTGAAAGAGGTTAACTAGCGAAGATGTTTAAAAGTTAAGGTTAAATGAATGATTAGTACTTAACAATTATGTTGAGTTGTATAACAGGTTAATCACCGGAGATATTCTAAATCCAAAAGAAAATTCCATAACTTTCTTAAATAGTTGGATTGAGGTAATTGTAGATTTGTAGCTACGGAAACCCTAATTACTAATTTCAAGAGTGTTTACGAATGAAAGCTTTTATATATGTGTCATGTTGATTCATGCTTAACTTGTATAAATTCTTTGTCCTTCCGATGTATACCTTGAAACGGAATTAAACGATTATAAAAATTATGATTATTAAAAGGAAGAATAGATATACTGATATGCCATGTCATGCAAGTCGTCACTAACATTTTGGTAGCTACTTATATATAAATAAAATTTGTAGTTATTTATAATTTATAGTACAGTAAGAAGGTTGTCTTGTATGACGGATCCAAACTTAATACTAGGGTTTCAGCATCTTTTTCAATTAGGGAATATCAACAACCATATCAATCAGAAGCTACAAGTCAATTTTTTAGAGTTTTATATCTGATATAATATCAGATATATTAGGACCTGTTAACATCTTTTTAGTGTATGCTTATTAGCTCGAAAGTCCGTACGGTTCATCTATAGGGGGCTTTATTACAACCATGTTTGCTAGTTGACCAAAAGAGTTCTTTTTTACAATAATTACAAAACCATCCAAACAACTATTATATATAGAAAAAATTACAGAAACGGTGTGTCATCTGTGTTATTTACAAAGTAGAATACAAACGGTGCCTTTGAGAATTGTGTTATAGGTGGTTCATGAGATTTTTAAATCATGCACTGTGATTCGTTATGACTGACTTAGTTTGTTTTCACCGTTTAGCTAAGACACGTGCCCCTCACATGAGGGCTCTTTTTTCATTTTCATAGACGCTCATTTAATGATAACTAGATGTGTTGCCCATGCTCCGCATGGGCCGTCTGCGTCTGATTTGAGTGTTGTTTTTGTTAAAAGATGCTGGTGGGATAATCCCTAATTTTCACAGACGGAGACGGATAGATAAAGGCAGGAAAAAAACAAAAAAATAAATATGCGAACCACTATATAAAAAATATACAAAAAGAAGAAAATGACAGACGGCAGAAAGTGCAACGGACGGGATAAAACAAAAAAAGTTAAATATGAGAACAAACCCGGACTTTGACCCGGACCGTTTTTTGTGTTTTTTATGAAAAAATATAAAAGTTTAGACTGTAACGACCAAAAATGTCAAAATGACTAAAGAATTAAAGAGTTGAAATTAGCAAGTTTTTAGAAAAGTGGCCAAAGTTGTCAATTCCTTAAAGTTTTGTGGCCAAACTTTGAATGTTAAAAGGTTTCTAAAAAATAAAGGACAAAAGGTGTCAAAATGACTAAAGAATAGGGGACAAAATTGACAAAAAGCATATATATATAAGAAGGACCATTTTTGTCAAATCCTTAGCAAAGTTAAAATAAGAGACAATTGAACATGTATATATAAAGGAAGGACCATTTTTGCCATATCCTTAGCAAAGTTACTGTAGCTAAGGTAGGAGAATTTTAATATATATATATATATATATATATATATATATATATATATATATAATTAACGCATATTCTTTCAAATATCATCCCTAAATCACAGTTTACTCATCGTCCCTCGTACATATCCTCCTGTATTTTCTTCATCGTTGAGAATCATAGAAACAATTAAGGTTTTCTCGACTACGAATACTAAATTGTGGTTCATATATGGTGGAATGTACGTTTAAAGTTTAAAGTATTCGTAAAACCCCCGATTTGTAAAAGGTTTATGGTGAGTACCAGTTTTGAAAGTTTAATGGCAACTAATTTCCTATTATAACCAATGTGTCTATTGTTGACATTTTCCTATTCCCAATGCTTTTTCATTTTTTTAGAACGGTTGGAGACAGTTTCATCTCCTATTCCTAATGCTTTTTCGTTTTTTTAGAAGGGTTGGAGAACTTCTGCATATTGAATGCTTTTTCTTTGATATACGGGGTATTGATTTTAAGCGCAATTTTCCTTCATCCTTTGAGAACTCATACATACTTTTGGTCGTTGATTATATTTCCAAATAGGTAGAGACAAATGCAACAAAAACTGATGATGCTAAAGTTGTTGTAGATTTTGTCAATGCTATCATTTTATACAGGTTTGGAACTCCAAAATCATTTATTAGTGACCAAGGCACATATTTCAATAACAAGACTTTTGGGTCACTTCTCAATAAGTATGCAGTCCAACATTGGGTGTATACAACTTATTAGCTGCAGAAATCAAATAGAGAAATCAAAACCATACATGAGAAGACTGTGAATACTAATCGAAAGGATTGGAGTTTGAGACTAGAAGATACTTTTTAGGTAACTAAACCGCATACAAAACTCCGTTTGGGATGTCACCATATAAACTCGTGTTGCGAAAAGCTTTCCATCTCCCTGTTGGGTTAGAGCACAAGGCTATTAGGTTGTTAAGAAACTAAACATGAAGATTGATGAAGCTGGTATTCACCGAAAGCTAGATATTCAAGAGTTGGAGGAAATATGAAATGAAGCGTTCGAGAAGTCACGCACCTACACGGATAAGACCAAAGCATTTCACGATAATTACCTCTCCCATAAAACCTTTGAGATTGGTAAAAAGGTATTACTGAAGGTTTGTATCGACCGGATACACTTCAAATATGAATAACAAATAAAAAACTAACTAAGAAAAGATTAAACAGAAAAACAAAGAACACAAGTAATCACAAAGATGCTTTCACTAAGAAAGAATGTTCTCACCAAGAGAATGAAGGTTACAAACATGGTCACTAAGACATTATATTAGCATCTCACCCTACTGTTGAATATATACGATTATAATAACTGAAATACCACTAATTAAGGGATGTAAAACTAGCTAATTAAAGGTCTGATCCTAATCATGCACCTAGATTACAGATCAGATATCTATTTTATATATATATATATATATATATATATATATATATATATATATATATATATATACGTATAACTGCCTAATATAAAAAAGATCACAAATATCATTGGTTCATGTTGACGCTGATAAGATTGTGTGTTAACGCTGGTGCTGGTGTTGACGTTCGCGCTGGTGGTCAGCATGTAGAGTGTTTAACTCATCAAATCATAAGGTGTGACATTACAATCTCCCCTATATGATGATGTCAAAACTAATATTCAGTGAAGTCAATAAGGTCATCATTTGATAATTTTTCAGTTTCAGTTAAGATCTCAGGCTTTAACCATTTGAATTCATCAAGATGAAGATCAGTTAGACGCTTTCTGAGTTCAAAAGAGATCAACATACAATATCCTCTTTCTAGCTCTTTATGTCGCATACTCTCCAGACGAAGACTGAACAAATGGTCAGTGGGAACATTGGGAAGATCTTCAGTGCGTTGAAATCACATTTGGTTCCGACTATCAAGATAGAAAATACCATGTTCTGGTTCGCAAATGAACATGTACTCAATTAGCTCAACACCCACTGGCAGCTTGTTGTTGATGTAGGTAGTGTCCTATGGAAGAAGAAACTTAGTATATTCTGACATTCTAGGCCTACTAGTTCTCTTCGAAGTGGATGGCTGGGATGGACCAACTGAAGGTACTATGGTTAGCTTCTTGACTTTGTTGATCAGGGTTTGAGTAGCCAGTTTTACTTCCTGAGCATGAAAACCTTTGTGTTTAGAAAATTTTTATTCAATATGTATCCATTTTACATAGCCATATTTAACTAGTTCACGACCGAATATAACTTTAGTGTATTCATACTCGACCTTTTTCCTAACAGATGCAATTTGAGAGATACATTCTTGGGTTTGGTGCTTCTGACTTTGTTGATAGGATCAAATTTGTATCTTCTTCCTAGACTTCGATTAATTCAATTAATTCGATCATTCAGCTCCAAGACTCTATTTCATTTGACCACATCAATATTGGAACGTTGAATATTGGTCTTTTTTAGCATCACCTGACGCAAGGTGCTAGGCAAATTTGATATATTGATGTTCCTTTTTTCTTGTTCGAACTGAGGCATTATGTTCCAACATAATTTCTATGACCTCTTCAACAGTCATTTTCCAATCTGCAGTCAAATCCTCCAACTCAACTGTCAGCCTGCCTTTCTTGGAAGGAGGGGTTGAAGAACCACCAGCGGCTGAAGAACTTCGAGCTTCAGCGTCATTTGCTCCCTATGAGAAGGGATCCTTCCTTTTTCTAGGATTGAGGTTTTCATCATTAGACTCAACGTCACTATTGGTTCCTTGAGAAATCTCCCCCTCAAAATATGTATCACGCTAAACAACGCTCAACGGAACAACAGTTTGTGCCATAAACCTCAAATCAAGAAAGACTTCATACTCATCAGTCTCAAAATGTTCACCAGTGTCTGGAATAGTTTGTTCATCATTTGTTGCATCAGTGTATGGTATGGGTTGATCATTTCTCTCTTGTTCAACTATAAAAATTTCTTTTTGATTATCATCCCTTCCTGATTCATACATTTCAGGCTAAGATGTAGTTGTTGCAGTCATCATTGGTTCTTGATTTTTCGCATCATCAGTTTGGAGAGGGGAGTCAGGTGGTGGAGAGGAGTGCAAGGAAGGGGATATGATAGTGGAGGAGGAGGTGGATGTGGATTTGATAAGGAAGGTGGTGGTGGAGGATTATTGCCTTAAGAGCTAGGAGGAGTGTCTTCAATCAACATATCAACATCATCACCAAAAGTCATTGAACAATTTATGGCGGCCGCATCTTTCTTTACTTCGGACAGTCCTTTTCACAGATATTGAGTCATCTGCACCAATAGAGAGAGCTGAAAGAGCCCATTAGTTTGGAAGTTGGCATTGGACTCCCTACAATAAGTAGAAGCGGTCTAAAGAGGTGTTGGCATTGGAGGAAAAATTGCAGCTTAAGGAGCATGAGACACTGATCTTGGAGAACTTACATCCTAAATTAGTGGATCAGTGGTTTCCATTTGAGGTGGAGTTGATCCTCACTGTACAAAATCTTCTACATAAGGAGTTGTGGATGAAGTTAACGATGATGAGAAGCGAATATGTTGGTTCAATCTTGGAGGTGGATTAGTCATTCCTTGAACAAAGGCTTCGTTTTTATCGAAGGTGTTAGGGCAGGATCCCAGAATCATATTCAGGATCCTTAATATTTCTGAAGCTTCAAGATCCTTGAACATATCATAGAATCCGGATTATTATCATTAATATCTCTTAACACTTTTAACGACTATATTTTTCTTTCTTTTTCTCACTTATACAAAATTAGCCAACATAAGACCCATTCTCAACAGAGAACCACTTCCACCAAGCTTAAGACCCAAAAATACCGATTCAAGTAACATGTAAATATTTGTTCAAGGATGATACCAAAAATATCGTACTTCTTGTTATTTAGCTTAGAATATAAATAACACCTGTAAATCGCACACTACACACAGAAAAGGCTCTACTATTTCACTTGTACTCGTATTATCTTCATTATCACTGTAAACCTACTTTGAAATTAATAGACACAACAAGGCGGATGATCATTATCACCTCCCAAATTTTCATAACTTATGAGTTTTAAATAAAGCTTTAAAACTTTTAATGAAGAGACTCTTGGACATCCATAACTTGAGGACAAGTTATGGAGCCATAAAAACTATTTATAAGAAAAGACTCTTTTTTTTTGTAACCTAAGGCATATTTATGAGTTTTTTAACATTCATAGATGTGACTTTTCATATAACTTGACGACAAGTAAGAGAAAAAAACACATTTTATGAACAACTTTTAGATTAATTAGGATTGAAAACAACTAAAACAC
Organism: Lactuca virosa; assembly: GCF_052849685.1. Taxonomy (NCBI): domain Eukaryota; kingdom Viridiplantae; phylum Streptophyta; class Magnoliopsida; order Asterales; family Asteraceae; genus Lactuca; species Lactuca virosa. The sequence goes on from NC_136429.1 coordinate 209,284,047, forward strand.
AATTTTTTTTCCATTAATCTAAACTAACTCATAAATCAAGGAAACATATAACTTTTGGTAATCCATAACTTATGGAGTTAAATGCTTGTTTTATGATGAAACTTTTCATGTTCCATAACTTAAGAATAAGTTATGGAATTCTTTAAAACATTAACACCACATTTTGTAACTCCATAAAAACAATTTTTTTTTTAAAACCTTTTTATATCCATAACTTATGGAGGTTTCAAAACACATAAGATCACAACTTTAAAAAAACTTTTTGAGCTCCAAAATTTTATGACAAAATTTGTAACTCCTTAAAACATTTAGATCAAACTTTTAAAACTAATAAAATAATCATATCATTTTATCTTTTACTAAATTTGACCTAATTCAACTCATATAGTAAATGATTCAAATTTTACAAATAATTAGTTTTTCACAAAACAAGTAATTATCTTAAAATTTGACAAACTTCATGTTTTTTTTTCTTTTTTTTCAACTTTGAAAATCAATCATTTGCATGAATATAACAGAAAACAACCCATGGCTCTGATACCACTGTTGGGTTTTAGTATACTACAACATCCTATGGTGCACATACAACCCTAAATACCTTGGATCTATGTTTTCTCTATTATACATGCAAATATGAAGTTTCCAAGATATTACCCTATACTAGCATACAAATATCATATACTTGGGTAATAAAGTAGATAGAATACATACCTTTTTTTTATGTAACTTGTCTTCATGAAGCTTGAGTGCCTAGTGCCCCAAGTGTGACACCTCAAATGGTTCACACAACACCATGAAAACTTGGAATAACCTTGAGAATAAGGATACTTTGGTTCTCTCTAGTAAAATCGGCCTTGCCCTTTTGTGTACACACACTAGTCCCCATTTCACCAACCAAGGACATCTTTATATAGTGTGGAGATTAGGGTTAAACCCTAATACCCATGACCTTTCATTTCATATGATCCATGGGTTAAACACTCCATGGACTATCCATGAAAGCTTAGCCCAACCTAAATGAACTTGGCCCATCACACACATATATCTTAGAGTCCATATTTAACTAGTTCCTTTTGATCACTTAATTAATTATAAATTAATTCTTGATCAATACTAATTAAATAATATGATTATATATTAATATATTAGAACTTATAATATATTAATATAAATCACTAGTATCCTTTTTCCTCATCTTGTCTATCCAATTGTCCCGATGCCATGCAACCCAAATGGACCATGTCGGGTCGGGTCAAGTCTTACCAATTATAGTTATGGACTTAGACATTAATCCAACAGTCTCCCACTTGGATAAGTCTAAAACTATTATTGTGTATGACTTCAAAAACCAACTGGCAATCGTAGCTCTCAAAAGCTTCTGTCGAACTCTGACCTTGCCGATGAACTCTGACCTTTGTCAATGACTTGTCCATTAGATAAGGGATCATATATTCCTCCATTCTAGATATCATATGGACTGAGACATGGATTATCAATCATTCCCTCTGTCCATTTGTTGTTTCCCGATTTCCGATTTATGATGACTGACTGATTGAACAAATCAAATCAGTCCTGGCTTGGCCAAGCACTCACATGTGTCATCGCTAAATCATCGAGGGGCCCACAGATATCGCTTTTATCCCGAAGGTAAAAGGAATGGATAAACTTCGACTCATATGGCTTGTTCTACTACTTGTTGAATCATACACAAAGGTACGTTTTATAACATCGAGTTACCAATGCGTTTTCATGCAATCAATGTATAACCAACTCATATCTCTAGGTTTTAAGAATATAAGATATTATCGTCTCATGATCACTCGTGATAAAATCCATGAAGTGATTCAAATGAGCGTGGGTTGAATCCAATACTCAGAACTTATGAGCACTCATGAGTGTTGTAGCACCGCTTTGTCCAACATATTAGACCTCTACAAGCCAACCCATGACAGTCTTGATTCATATCTACTTCCAACATATGACCGACTGTGGATAGTTTGAAGAACTTAGTCATTCAGGAAGAATGACCTAGTTTATTCTGGAAGTCAAAACATGCAAAATGAAACACAAGAATAAATGAATCAAATATGGTATCAAACCCTATGAATATAAATAGACCACTTTTATTTATCACCATACTGATTACTCATTATTTCATTGTTTCGGTTTTATCAACTTTATACCTGAGTTAAAAACACTAGTTGTCCCATGCTCCAAGCATGTACACTATGTTTTTCTAAACAATAGCTTTGCCATACACCAAGTATGCACTCTATGTTTGTCTATGATCCTTACTTTGTGAAATAAACCAATTGAACATAATTTCAATGATTCTAATTTCACACTCCCAAATCCTTATCGAAAAATGTGAGAATTTCAAATTCCTATCATTTATCGAAATCTGTTTAAATTTTAAACTTATATGCACTGACCCTCCTGTAATGAATATGTACAAAGTCACAAAGACTTGTCAACAGTCATTATAAGGTATTCCAATGGAGTTCAACTCCATGGAAACTAAATCTCATATTCAAAGTACATTTCTTTGAACATGCTTCTTGCATTAGATTTTCTAATCTTACACAGATAATTTCCACCTATGGAGACAACTCCATATTCTCATTTTGACTATCACTTCTGAACAAGAGATGCCTCTTTTCAGAATATGTCAATATGGTCCTTCTAAAATTAGCACTATACTTCCAACTGTCCCTGAGCAACCAATCTTTGGTAGACCTTAGATTGTCCTCGACAATTGCTTAATCATTTTAGTCATATCCAATTCTAGACCTTTTCCCTTCTTAATGCCTCTGGGCATTTGGAAAAATTTAGAAAGGAAAAATATTATAGCACATGCAATCGATCCTATACCCAAAGAAAATGGGACACGATTCATGATGTCTCACATAAAGACATGATTCTAGACCAGTCTTTTGCTACAATATTTTTATTTGCCATGTTTTCAAAATTTGACTATGAAGGGGGATGTCGTAATCATAATCGAATTTTGAGAATGCAATATATAGAATTTCCTTAAGTTGAACCAATCCAACATGAAATTCATATATATATTCTTGACTAAAGATGATTAAGGTCTCAATCTAAGCCTTTAGAACTGAAATGAAGTATATCATCTCCCTTAATTATAGCAAAACAACTCTTTCAACCACTGCAGCCTCACAAATTGAAACTTTTGTTTTCTATAATTAACATTGCTAACTTGAAACACTAACAATAATTATCATGCTCCCACTAACATGATGATTATTAGCATAACACTTATGCTCCCACTAGCTTTGACACGTAGTCAGAAATCAGCTGGACTTCTAGAATTCAATACTTTACAGACTTTCTTACCAAAGTTCAGATTTATGAGACGAGATTGCCTTGATAAGACTTTATCAAAATCATACACCTTTCCTTAGATAGCATGCATGTGTGTCTAAACAATTTCAGAACTATGAAAAGGGATGCCGTAATCATAGTCTCAATTGTTTAGACCTTTTGCCATCTGCTTCAAATCTACTTGGTGGAAGTGTTTCCTCACCATCATTTTCATGAATCGGAGAGAAACCTTATGACCCTTAGATTTTATGGTGTATGTGTTCTTATCCATGTGAATCGTCAAAACCATAGTCACAAGACAAGGATAATGACAAATCCAAACTCATATGGACTGAACTTATGCAATCTTAACTTCTTGCCACCTGGCAGTACAAGGCCTGCCATTGCTTCCAAGTTGTTATGCAACCAATTGAGAACTTTCAGAACTCCTATGCAAAGCCAACTTTAACTGGAATGGGCACAGAATATGTCAACACGATAGGTTATAAACCTCAAGTCGTGTGCTAGTGAAGAACCTCAGGTTTTATTCTTGATTAGCTCTTGAAATTCTTTTTAGGATCTTTAAGACTCCCACTATCCTCTTGACATATAAGACTATCTTGCCAAATATTCAAGAGATAGTGTGTATTCTAATCAAGACAAACACTTAACACAATTGGCCTAAGTTGGTCTCTGTTTTATCCAAAACATCACAACTTACCAAATTCAAATGTACAAGAGTAGAAAACCTTTTACTCTTACATTTCACTAGTGTTAATAAACCTTCTTTAAGATGTGTCACTCAAGTTATATTTGTGGTGGGCTTGATCAGTGCACAAGAATGTGTACTCGATCCCTTAGTCCTTTACTTGACTCACACATCCATGTGAACAAGTAATTAGTCTTAATTTTCCAATGCTTGAAAGTTCTCATTCATCATACTATACAACTTGCATGATTCCAAGTTTCGGTCCAATTGAAACTTGGGTGATGAGAAACTTTCTTTATTTGGTAAATTTAGACACTACCACAAATGAAAGAATCAAAACCATTTTCCTATATTACTAGCAATGGAATCATATAAACAACAATTTTTTTCACAAATGCCATTGTAAGGATACTTAAAATAAATAAAATCAAAAATTTGTTTTTATTTTAAAACTTTGCGGAAAAACTTATCCTTACAATCCATATGAAAACCTTGTTGTTATATATTCCTAAGCAATGTGTCATAACTCCTAAGTAACAGCTTCAAAATTCTGACGCTATCGAAGTCCATCTTCGCGATCAGAAGCAACATATACTTCCTTTAAGCTTTGTCTCTTTTCTTTGATTCTTATAACATCACCATGTGACTCAGTCACATTATGTAATAAGAATCTCCAAATAGGAGCTTAACAGAGTTAGACAATGGACTTTACCTGAAGTAGAGTCAAACTTATGGACTTTAACATCCTTAGGTAAATTTGGCAACTTCGCAAACAGTGCCCCTTCTTTTGGCAATTTTAACAAATGGACCCTTTGGTAATGGTACATGGGACTATCACAGACTTAGCTTTTCTCTTTACCATTTGGTCAACCGAGTTGACTATGGCCGATACCTTTCCATTGGGAAGAGAATGCTTTTTCTGGATTTCCAGTGTCATCATTGTCAATGTCCATAAAGTTTTGGGAAGTCGATCTTCTAATCAAATTTTCTTTACTAGCCTTCCAAATAATTGCTGATTCAGCAGTACCAAGAAAATAGATAAGATCATTAAGGGTCTTGTCATAGTCTGTTTCATAGGAGTCCCAAAGGAACTCACTATGTGACTTATAAAGTGATTGAACCACCAACTTTCTCAAGACTTTGACACCCAACTCTCCCGGCTTGTCAATATGTGACTTCATCTCCAAGATGTGATCACACCTAGACCTTGCCTTGCCAATAGGGCTTGAGTGACCTTGAACTTGTGGGTTAGGGAGAATAATTGGAGGAGGTGGAGGAAGTGAAGTTCCAAGAGATTTGGGAAGATCATAGATGTCTGAACTAGACATCTTTTGGGAGATATTCAAGTTTAGTTGATTTAAAGTCCTTAATATAACACCCAATATGAAATATTAAGGCTAGGATCCAACAACCTATTTATAACTGGAAGAGGGATGCCGTAATCCGAGTTATAAAATAGTTGAAGGTAGGTAAATGACGATTTACCAATTTCCACCATGAAAAAACGAAATATAATTAAGTTTTAATTGGATTTGAAACTCCTAGATCTTTTGATATTCATTGAACTTTTCAATGGCATGTTTCAATCTCGAGTGTGCCCTGCAGGTTTTGTGACTGGGATGCCGAGGATCACAAAACAAGGTGTGAAGTAACCATGCAAATATACTTGGTACCCTTAATATTTACCCCTCAATCGATGTGCCGGTTAACCACACGAGCTCCACCGATACTATGATAAATATTAAGTTACCCTTTGCCTACCTTGTTAAATCCAGGTTAGTGTGCCGGTTAACCACACACGCTCCACTAACGGTTTAAGCAAAGTGCAAAGTGTAATTTCATGGATTAGCACCTTATTCACATTTTCCTAAGTAACTAAGATTGGGAATTTATAAGTGTTTAGTTACTTAGTATTTATCATTAATACTTTTAATGAAGGGAGAATTGTAGTCCTTGTCCTACCTGTTCGGCTAACGACCCTCCACCAGTCAAGGAAGTGGTGGGTGAGAGTGGACACCCATTAAGCTGCCATTTTATAAGCAACAACCTTATACCCCCCTTATAGACCGGCTTCGTGAATGAGGCCTACTAACGGTAAGACTGACTTGCTCTTATACATATATATATATATATATATATATATATATATATATATATATATATATTATTAACTTATAATATTATAAAGTATAAGGGTTGAATTTTAACTTTTAAAATTCTAAGGGCTTAACTTGGAATTAAAGTATTCATTAGAGATAACTTTTCAAATTAAAAAACTTGAGGGCAAGTTTTGAAACTATTCAAAACTCTTGGATTTTATAACTTATGAGTTGTAAATAAAACTTTAAAACTTTTAATGAAGAGACTCTTGGACATCCATAACTTGAGGACAAGTTATGGAGCCATAAAAACTATTTATAAGAAAAGACTCTTCATTTTTTTTTTGTAACCTAAGGCATATTTATGAGTTTTTTAAGATTCATAGATGTGACTTTTCATATAACTTGAGGACAAGTTACAAAAAAAAAAACACATTTTATGAACAACTTTTTGATTAATTAGGATTGAAAACAACTAAAACACAATTTTTTTTTCCATTAATCTAAACTAACTCATAAATCAAGGAAACATATAACTTTTGGTAATCCATAACTTATGGAGTTAAATGCTTGTTTTATGATGAAACTTTTCATGTTCCATAACTTAAGAATAAGTTATGGAATTCTTTAAAACATTAACACCACATTTTGTAACTCCATAAAAACAAATTTTTTTTTAAAACCTTTTTATATCCATAACTTATGGAGGTTTCAAAACACATAAGATCACAACTTTAAAAAAAATTTTGAGCTCCAAAAGTTTATGACAAAATTTGTAACTCCTTAAAACATTTAGATCAAACTTTTAAAACTAATAAAATAATCATATCATTTTATCTTTTACTAAATTTGACCTAATTCAACTCATATAGTAAATGATTCAAATTTTACAAATAATTAGTTTTTCACAAAACAAGTAATTATCTTAAAATTTGACAAACTTCATGTTTTTTTTCTTTTTTTTTCAACTTTGAAAATCAATCATTTGCATGAATATAACAGAAAACAACCCATGGCTCTGATACCACTGTTGGGTTTTAGTATACTACAACATCCTATGGTGCACATACAACCCTAAATACCTTGGATCTATGTTTTCTCTATTATACATGCAAATATGAAGTTTCCAAGATATTACCCTATACTAGCATACAAACATCATATACTTGGGTAATAAAGTAGATAGAATACATACCTTTTTTTTTATGTAACTTGTCTTAATGAAGCTTGAGTGCCTAGTGCCCCAAGTGTGACACCTCAAATGGTTCACACAACACCATGAACACTTGGAATAACCTTGAGAATAAGGATACTTTGGTTCTCTCTAGTGAAATCGGCCTTGCCCTTTTGTGTACACACACTAGTCCCCATTTCACCAACCAAGGACATCTTTATATAGTGTGGAGATTAGGGTTAAACCCTAATACCCATGACCTTTCATTTCATATGATCCATGGGTTAAACACTCCATGGACTATCCATGAAAGCTTAGCCTAACCTAAATGAACTTGGCCCATCACACACATATATCTTAGAGTCCATATTTAACTAGTTCCTTTTGATCACTTAATTAATTATAAATTAATTCTTGATCAATACTAATTAAATAATATGATTATATATTAATATATTAGAACTTATAATATATTAATATAAATCACTAGTATCCTTTTTCCTCATCTTGTCTATCCAATTGTCCCGATGCCATGCAACCCAAATGGACCATGCCGGGTAAGGTCAAGTCTTACCAATTATAGTTATGGACTTAGACATTAATCCAACAAAGACTTTAAAGGCACTAAAGGAAAACCCTCTCCAATCACTACCTAAGGATTTCGATATCCTCCTATAGTGATTTCCAACAAGGTTCTCTTCACTATGATGAAGGGACTGGAACATCAAGTTAATCAGCAACAAGAAGACAACAAAATGCTGCTCGAGGAAATAAAGAGGATGAGGATGGAGATCCAACCCACCCCCCCAAGAAGTCACACCCTGATATTGTCTGGAGGAGTAGTGGCGGTGCCTGCGCCCGCCACTTTGAGGATTACAGATGGCCGCCAGGGCAAGACGGAGGCTCCTGCGGTGAAGAGCAGAGCATTTCAGCTAACCACATATGTGACTTGTCTCTATCTTTATTGTTTTATTGTTATGCTTATGTTTTTATGATCTTGTATAGGGACCTTTTTGCTCAATGGATTGCCGACTCATGTTCTTTTTGATTCGGGGGTTACCCGATCTTTTGTATCTCTTGCACTCAACAAAAAGTTTCGAGACTCTTCGGGGACTTTGGAGTCTCCTATGGAGGTAGAGATCGCCGATGATCGCACTGTGAGAATTGCGAGGTTATTCCGTAGAAGTATTATGAACATGTTCGGCGAGAGGTTTCCTACCGACTTGGTACCGATTCCCTTGAGGGGATTGAAGGTGATCATCGGGGTTCACTGGTTGGGCCCTAATGGGGTCGTGATTGATTGTGAGCGGCAGTTGGTGAGAGTTTGAACCTGAAGTAGGGGAGAACTAGTCATTTCTGGTGAGAGAGCTTCGCATGGGCCAGCTCTCTATTCAGCAGCGAGGGCTTGGATGCTTCTTCAGCAAGGATGTTCTGGGTTTCTAGCTTATGTTTCATATTCGAGGTTGGAGCATACGGCAGAGTTGAGCGAGGTACCTATTGTGTCGCCGACGAGTCTGCAGTGATCTCTTTAGATGACATTCAGGTGCATGTGCGCCTGAATTATGTTGAGAATCCCATTGCAATTCATGATAGAAAGACGAAAGCTCTGCGTAATAAGGTGGTGAACTTCGTATAGGTGCAATGGCAGCATCGAAAGGTCTCTAAGTGGAACTAGGAGCCAGAGGACGAAATGATAGAGCACTACCCAGACTTATTTGCGTCAGCAGACTTCAAGGACGTAGTCTAATTCTAGTGGGGGAGAGTTTTAACATCCGAAAATCCAGGTAATTTTCATTTGTTTTTATTATTGAGTTTTGGAAAAGGACCCTCCTCTCGTATGTTGGGCGTACTCGCATGTACGCTTAGCATACCAGGGCTCACATCATCGAGCATCGAATCCTCGTACGTGGGGCGTAGGAGGAGGTACACGGGGCGTACGTGGCCTGGATTAGAAACCCTAAATTTGTGGTCTTATGTCCTATTTAAACCCTCTTATAACTTTTGGACCTCACTTGTATCATCCTTCATTGCCTCTCAACGTCCCTATAAACCATAATTGCCTTTGTAAGTGAGTTTGAGCTTGGAGTGTCAATAGGAAGCCATTTTGGGTGTGTTTGCAAAAAAAAAAAGAGTTTGTGGTGCAACACTTCGACGTGGTAAAGCTTCTAGATCCAACATCTCCTTCATCTTAGGAAGATTATGGAGGTATAAACTTCATATATTGTTCATATATTGTTTAGATCTCCTATTGAGCTTGTTTTGGTCTTTTTGGTCCCTTTTGGAAGGTCTTGATGAGTCAAGACCATTTGAGATGATAAAGTTTGTAGATCCAGATGTTGAGTGGCCTCTTTCAACTTAAAAGTGTAAAATTTATGGTGTTTGTGAGCTCCATGCAAGAATTAAGTCATTCATTAAGATCTTTTGGGCTTTTGGGATTCATTAAGCCATGCATGCACGTAAAGTTGGCAACTTTATGTGATTATCTACTTCAAGGAGGTCGGATCAGGGTATTGGAGCAAGTGTCTTAAGAAAATAAGCACTTAATGCAAAGTTGGCAAGTTAGAGGAGTATGTTGGGTGTGCAAGCTCATACGCGCAGCGTACATGCCCTTAAGTGTGTACGCTTAGCATATAAGCTGAGTACGCCCAACGTACTCAGCAGTGGGCTGCAGTACTTTGGGCCTTGGTTGGGTTTGTACCATAATCTTAATTAGGGTATCTTGTATATCTTTTCAATTTGAAAATTTTGGATTGGAGGCTGAGCAGTTATTATTTTTAGCAGACCGAGGTGAGTCTCTTCCCGGTGTTACGAGTCGAAGGCATCAAGGCCGTCCCATTATCTGTTTATGACATATGTTAGTTGTGATTTATTATATGTGTGATCTGGTTGAAATACACCCTAGGGCGGGCCCACTATGACATGATGGGTTGGAATATACCCCAGGACGAGGCCCTATGGAGGGAGCCCATACTTGTGATCAGGTTGGAATGAACCCCACGACGGGGCCCATTGGTTTGTCCAGTATGTTTTATTTTGGGAAAACACACTAAGTGTTAGCTTACAGTTTGTATTGTGATTTCAGGTACTTCCAGTTCTAAAGGAAAGGGCCCGTCTTGATGTCGTATCATTCACTCTCCACTATTTTCCACATTCCCTGTTATTGATACTCTGATGATTTTAAATGATGATTATGTAATGGATTTTGATATTAACTTTATGATTGTAACCTTATTTAAAAATGAAAAATTTTCTATGGTTTTTGGGTTGTTACACCCTCGATATTGCAGCCCAAAATCCTGAACTTTGACAATACAAGAACCTCAGGAAACTGTCGGGAGATAGGATACTCAACATCTGGCCCGACTCCGTATGGGCTGCAACTTTAAACAAACAAACTCATGCGATCTAGGATCCCGGTGAAACCTTCATCACTCCCAATAACAAGTATCCTGGTAACTTTTTCAATAATAATACATTCACTACTAAGTATATGGGTATTGACACAGGAATGAGCCTGATCATGGCCAAGGAACTTTAGCAGTTAAGACAAATGATCTCAAGTGTGCTCGGAGTACTCCAACCTATATCGGAAGTTCCCTTAACAAGCCACATGATTTCAAGATTTGCTCCCGTAATTGTTGACACCGAAATCCCAAAGCGCTTCCAAAGTCCCAGTAGGAAGCCCTACAACAGGACTACGGATCCTAAAAAACATGTGGCACAATACTATGAAAGAATGGAGATCATCCCTATTCCCCCACATTTGAAAGAAGATTGCCTATGAAAGAGTTTTGGTTCGACCCTCACAGATCAGCCTTGTAATGGCTGCTAAATGTTCCTCCTTACTCTATTACTTCATTTGCTCATTTAGTTAATATTATTAACAACCAATTTTCTTGTGGCAGAACATTCGAAAAGATCACTAGTGATCTCTATCAGGTGGTTCAGGATCCTAAGGAATCTCTCAGGGATTTTGTGAACATGTTTGGCAGGGAAGCTCTAAGTATCCCCAACATTGATATGGCAATTTTTGTAGAAACCTTCAAGATGGGCTTAAAGAAGGACTCTCCTTTCTACGAAGACCTTGTAATGACTCCATGTAAAGGAATGGATGAAGTAAGGAGCAAAGCACTGAGGTTTATAAGGCTCGAAGAAGACAAGGAGATCAAAAAGAGGAGCAACCCACTAAACTCATATGATAATCCCAATTGGAAGACCAACTCCTCAGTCCCATGATCCTATAAATCAAAACCATATTCCAAACCTGATCATCATAAGGTTAATGACCTTGAAGATGAAGGAGAGGAAGAAGAATTTCCTAAGATTACTGACTATTGCTTTTCAGTGGATATTTCGGGTTTAATATTTGTTATGCAAGATCTTGGAGACATAGAAAGATAGCCAAGAAAGGGAGAAAAATCCACCAGCTGGAAGGATAAGTCCAAGTGGTGTTGTAACATACACGTTCAGTTATCGTGTTTTGTTAGTTTAAAAATGAATATTATTAAATAATATATGGTTTTGAGCATTGTGTTCTAACAATATAGTTTTATGAGAATTGAAGTAAACTATGTTTAGAATCATTCGAGAAGCATTGGAAGTCTTATGAGATTCCAATCAAAAGTCAAATATTGAAATTAACAAAAATATAAAGTTGGAAATAATTAAAAATGATGTTATTGAAAGTTGTATATTATATCGTTAGAAACATTTAGGCGAAAACCTCATCGAAATCCGAGTTATAACGAAGAAGTTATGACTTATTGAAGTTTCGCGACAGAACCAGCACGACGCTATATGACGGAAAAAGTGAGTTTATGATAAACTACTTATTAGTCTTTGCGATCTAAATAAAAGTCGTAATATTTGTTAAAACGGGAATTTTCATAAAAAGAACGTCCAAATCTGACTTCGTATGAAGAAGTTATGATTTTTCTAAGATTCGGCATAGCAGTACACACCCGAAACTCGAAATAAATATCGAGTGATTTTTAGTCGATACAACCTAAACGAGAATCGAAGATCTCGTTAATAGTAGTACAACGATAAAAAGACAGACGAAAACGGACGTCGGATGAAGAACTTATGAATTTTTAATGGTCGGCCCGTTAAAAATATAACTTAAAAAAAATAATAAAGTCAAAATTTGCCGACGGAGTCTAAACAAAAGTTGTAAAGCATAATTTCACCTACACGTGGATATATATAACGTCAAAAACGGAGCTCGTATGCAAAACATATGAAAATTTGAAGTTTATGGCACAAATTACGAGGCTGGACCGGAGAAATACACACAACGTATTACGAAGACATGTATCAGCCACCAAGCGCCTTCGCATGACGACGCGTGTCCTAACTCAGCCACGTCCGAGCCCGGGTTCCGAACCATGACCACGTCTCGTACGCCCAGCGTACCGAAGTTACGCTCAGCGTAGAACACCGCCACGCAGTACGCCCAGCGTAATGCTGAGCTTCGGGTACTATAAATAGAGAGCGAGGTTCTCTGAAGTTTTGGTTACAACCTTCACTCTTTTTCACCTTCTAATCTCTCTAAAATCACCCTAACACCCCACCCCCCCCCCCCCCCCCCCCCCCCGAAGCCTAGGAATCATCCCCGACACCCGAAGCAAGTCCCGACGCTCCAAAGACCCGAGAAAATAATATTTTCAAGTTGAAACTCTGCCCGTGCAAGGCCCGGTTTTTCAACAAAAATCCATGGTTTCGTCAAAGAGAGTCATTTTTAGAGGCGGAGTGTTGCCCAAATTATCATGTTATCAATCGATTATTTCATGGTGAGTTCAAAATAGGGACAATTGTATGTTATGTGTTATATGTGCAATGTGCTTTCCCGTGTTATTATGATAATGAGCTATACCTTTGACTCGAAGCGAATGACTAAGCATCATGTGGGTATTGGTATGTAGCCTTTGACCATGAAGTGGATGATTAAGCATTCCTTTGGCATTGGCAGAAGGCTAGGCAGGGCTGAAAGCCTATAAATTGCTAGTCAAAATGTTTATTCAGAAATCGTTTATTTTTCCATGCCACATGGGCTGAAGTCTTATTGATGTATATCATGTTGAAATTGTTGTATCTCATTGATTGCAAATTTTGAATCAGATTATTCGTTGATATGGAAAGCATGTCATATGATACTCATCTGCCTTTGTTGTTCTTTGTTCCCCCTTTGCTTCTGTCATATTGATATATATATATATATATATATATATATATATATATATATATATATATATATATATATATATATATGGCATAACATTATATTGTAATTGTTATTGAACTCACTAAGCGTCACTGCTTATCCCTCTCAGTGTTTAATTATTGCATGTGATAAACATCCAGTATACTTATGTATTGTTAGAAGATGTAGAATAGATAATATTATAGCTTTTATATTTTGTGTATAAATTCCTCGGAAATTATGTAATATATAAAACTGTGTACAAACCTCGTTAGTTGGTTTGTATCCAGTCTTTTGTAATAAGACCATATATGTAAAATATGTTTATGAATATGCATGTAGCATGTTTTTGACGTTATGATATTGTTAAGTATGAAATGGATTCTTTCAATCATGGTATCAGAGCAGTAGTTTAAGTGAACTAAATACCACAGATTGGTATTTAGACTTAAACTGTCGGAAGTTCAATATATGAACGGATTCATTAGGAGTATATGGATACAAACCATAGGAAAGAATTAAGTGGAGTATTGGATAATGATAAATCTTAATATTTTAAAGTACTAAGCTACTTCAAAAATTTTAGAGCATTAGTTTAAGCGAACTGGGAATTGTAAGGATTTCTAGGCTTAAACTTGAATTGCTAAGTAATGATGGTACGATGTGTGCCTAGTATACTTTAGGTTGAATACCTCACTTGCTATAGTGTGCACTAGAAAACTTTAAGGGAGATGCCTTATATGCTAATATGTTCTAAAAGATAAATAATATACCCGAAAGCGCGAGCACGACTTGGAGATACGTGGTGCCACTCTTTCTCTTCCAAAGCATCCACTCGTCGATAGAACTGTTTTTGTTTCTTCTATTCCGTCGGCATAAAACTTTTCGAGGTGATAAGGAGACTTATGATAGTTGACATCGAAAACTTCATAAATAAACGGTTGAGGGATATCGTAAAACAAAATCTATCAAGTGATACCGTAAATAGTGTATTAATATCTATAGAGTGGTGTTGTTCATTCAAACTATGTTTGATGAAATAATAACACCTTTGGAGGAATGTTGTGTGTTCAAAGTACATTCAGACGAGACGAATGTTTTGGTGTAATCCATGAAGTTGTTCCACCGCTGACCAAATTGAAGCAGTGATTGCTTACAGAGTTAGAAGAGCTGAAAATGGTGATAAATACTTCGACAATATCGAAATTGATATTGTGCAAGATTTAGAAGAATTCAATGAAGATGAAAGGAAAGGCTAACAAAGTTTTCAGACTCAATAGGCCAAGACCTTGCCTAACATTGTCATATAGTATGCAGTTCGAGTAGTATAGTAAGAGCTGATATGTAACCCTATACAAGATGCTCAGACTTAGTATTTAATAATACTGAGTAACAATTGACTACTATCACATCCTTATGAAAGTTGCATAGTGTGTTAATCCGACTTTAACATACTTGATTAGGATGGTGAAATAAGTCATTTAGTGGAGAAAGGCCGAATGACTTACTAGTCAGAGTAAGGTAGAGTACATAGTTGAAGAAGATATGCACTCATAGTGTTGTATGAGAAGAGAGATTGTTGTTAGGAATGACAGAGAACTAACTCGAAGTTACTAGAACATGCTGAGATGTAGTTAAAAATGTAGACTTCCTAGGATAGATTCATATGAAGTAAACTTAAAAGATACACCTATGAGAAGAAAATTTTCTCATATAAAGGAATGACGATGTCATGAAAGGATAATGAAATGAATAAATGTGCATGGTGACTTGCATGAGTTAGAAAATGATACCGATAGTTGGAGACCATTTGTCTCCACACTACTAGGGTAAATTCTGGTATAGTGTGTCTTGCAGAGTAGACACTACCCGAGAAAGAATTTATATGAAGAATTTGGAAGTGAAATTCCTATCGACCTAGGAAAAATATTAGGATATGCTAGATCGAGCTTATGCATAAAAGAATTCTAGAAGGTGAATTTAAGAAATCCAAGATATGTTTGATAGAAACGTGAAATCCCTAGTTGAGTCTAGGAGAAATTGTTGTATGTACTTGTTTCAACACACTCAGGTATGATAAGTTTCCTTGTGAAAACTTTTGAATGGTGACTTGGGAACTGCGAGACAATACTTGGGACGAGTATGATTAGGTGTGAATAGTAGTAGAGGCCTATACTACTGGAAGCACAGGACTCACACTGGGATCAGGGAAAGTCAGAAGGTTACCAAGAAGCTATAAATTGATTCCGTTTTTGTTCGAGTATGTCATTACCTTCGTTTCGGTGATGACTAAGAAGATGATTTTCGTTCAGACCTTAGTGGTCATAAAGAATCGAGTCCGACTAATATAAATTTGCGAAGTGAGTTGATTGGTTCAGAGAACCATGTCTTGTGTAGCGACGAAACTTCATTCGGAAGATTGAAGAAGGTGATGGTCGAGGTAGTCGTTAAAAGTATAACATCCTTCATGAAAGGATTAAGCAACTATTAGCTACAAATGCTACTAGTTATGAAGACATTATATCACATTAGAACATGAAGGAAGGTTTCTTCTATGATAGTGTTTGACTAATAGAAATAAGAGTATGATTCATTGTATATCTTTTGCATTATGAAATCAAAGGTCATTAGAATATGACCATTCGAGTTGTTGTTGTAGCAAAAGTGAAGACCTTATTTTGTGTTGAGTCTATAACCCAAATTCATGAAGGAGTAAGAGTCTGCAATGAGAATTGATTTTTCTTTAACTCAGAGATTAGGACCGAAGGCCCAATAGAGAATGAAGACCGAGTGCAGATTTGAGCATACCATCAATTAAGAAGTTTGAAAAGTTTGACAATCGTTTAGTTAAAAGTCGTACATTTCAGATTACCATAGAGGAGGCACGCGAGGACCCGAATGTTGTGACTGATTCATTTCTCGTCAACTCTAGACCTACTCATATCTTATTTGATTTTGATGCCTCAGATTCTTTTGTGTTTCATGAAATTGCGCATTCTTTTCAAACTGCTTGTTCTACATTCACTCAATCATTTCATGTAGATACTGCGGGAAGTGTATCATTACTTTCTGATAAAGTCTATAGAGATTGTGTCATAGAAATTGAAGGTTATAGTTTTCTTGCTAACCTGATTCCTATCTCCTTGTCCAACTTTGAAATTATTCTCTACATGAATTGGTTGTCAAAGAACCGCACATAACTTTTGTGTTACGAAAAGATGGTACATATCCCTATCGAAAGGGGGAATCCTATTTATGTCTACGGTAAACAAAGACTTAAAATCGTAAAAATAATCTCTTTCCAAGAAACCTGTAAACTTATATCGAAGGGGTATTTTACTTATCTAGCCTATACAATTGATATCTCAAAAGAGGAGAAGAAAATTGTAAATGATATTCCCGAATATCCTAACGCTTTCGCCGATGATTTGCATAGACTACCTCGGATAGGCAAATAGAATTTTGAACTGACTTTATGTCTAGTGCTGTTCCAATTGCCAAAGACTTCTTGTTGGGTCAAAATATTGGTTTATACTTTGCTTTTCTAGTAGATTGTATTTTTCTGTAATGTTTTATGAGTTTACGGTCAGGTTTATGGCCAAGGGGGTGTTTACGGCCGTAAACCCATTTACGGCCCATATTCCCCAAGTATATATATAGGTGTTAAGGGTGAGGAGTAGAGAATAAACAAGAGGGGGTAAGGTGTTCTAGAGAGAGAAACTAGAGAGAAGTTTTGTGTGTGTGAATCTCTTGTATCTGGATCTTCATTCTAATCAATTCATACATAGATTCCTCATCTTCTTCTTCTCCTTCTCTTATATTTGATCTGACATCATCCAATTGATTGGGATTCCGCACCATTAATTGGATCTGATTGATACACAAGCAGATTGGGGACTTACAATTGGTATCAGAGCTTGGTTGTATCAGTCAATTTTGTCAGATCTGGAGCTTATTTGATCTTATTTTTGAAAGATTTCTGCATTTTTGGATAGATCTCTGAAAATTAGGGGGGGGGTTTGTTCTTCGTGTTTTTGATAAAAAAAAAAGGGTTTTTGATCGAGTTTTGGAGCTACAAAGTCGAAAAAACGCTGTTTTTGGTCGTAACCTGCGAGGGGGTGTCGGCGTGTACGGCCAACAGCTAGGGTTTCCGAGGAGTTTACGGCCGGAGTCGGAGTTTACGGTCAGAGGGTTTACGGTCCGAGGGCTCGCGAGTTTACGGTCCGAAGTCACGTGTACGGCTCAGAGTTTACAGCCTCGGTTTGCGGTCCTCGGTGGTTTACGGCTTCGTCCTCGCACCTAGCACCTCGCACGTTCAGCAAGCTTCGCAGCAGTCGTCCTCGCAAGAGCGTTCATATAAAAAAAACTCGGATTTTGTTTCCGATGTTAAAATTGATGATACATCTTGTGATGCTTCTGCATCGGATCATGTTGAGTTAATTTTTTTTTGACATATTTGATGATTTGTTTGAAAATACTGATGTTCCTGTTTCTAGCACATCTACTTCATGTGCAGGTAAAGTAGTAAAGGATGAGGATAAGGAGAACATAACTAATTCTAGTTCTGCAAATTCTGATGATTTTGTGTCAAAGACTGATAACTCAAATTTCTTTGATGTGTTTGATTTTTTGTTTGACAATTCTGATGTTCCTGATTCAAGCACATCCACTTCACCTCCACCCTCACCAGTCACACAACCTGCTGTTCGTAAATACAGGCCACCAAAACAAGCAAATCAGAGTGCCTGTTGCAAGTGTGCTTGTGGGAACAACAAGCGACAAGGCAAGGATACGCCACCAGGGGCAGGAAGAAACAACTCCTAAGTGAAGAAGCAGACGTGCTTTCACTGTGGAACACCTGGACACATTGCCAGAAATTGTCCTAATCGCGCATACGTTCCCTACTATGCACAAGGCTGGCAGAACGCGCCAAGAGGGAGATACTCCAAAAGAAACCCCTCAAGGTCACGTTCAGACAATGGTGACTGGAACGCGCAGAAGGCCAAGAATCAATCCCACAAGGCCAAGAATCCGAATCCCAAGGGCAAGAAAGGAATGTCGGCCAAGAAGCCCAATCCAAGAGATGCTCTAGTGAAACAAAGACCGATTAGGTCAAAGTCATCTCAACGGCCGACATCAAGATCAAAAGCAAGTACTGAGCCACCCATTAGATCGAAAAAGAAATGGGTTAAACCCAACTACAAATGGGTTCCAAAGGCTCACTCTCCCAAATCTTCTAACGATTCTAATATTTCTTCATCTTCTTTTGTGATAAGCAGGATATGTCTTGGGAGAGAGTACCGTGCGTTAATGACAAAGGTCGACCCAGTTTCAAAATGGACTGGGTTCCAAAGACCAACTAATCCCGCTCTGTGTCGGAACAGCTATGGAGGCATATCATCAGACTTCGGTTTGTTGGTGGTGGCTGTTCCAGGCACATGATAGGGGACATCTCTCAACTATACAACATTCATAACTTTGTTTGGGAGTATGTGTCCTTTGCGGGAAGGGAAGAAAGGAAGGGATCACACATGGGGTTAGTGCTTAATGACATGAAGAATTTTCGGATCTGTTCTGAGATTATGCGTGCTGTTCTCAGACCTTCTGGATGCAAATTCAATCGGTGAATTACGGTTTGCGTTTTCTTCTCTATACTCCTGAGTTTATCTTACTCTGATTCGTTTTAAAGACAATTTTTCATTTTCTTAATAGTTTTTCATTAGTAGTTATTATTGGGAAGTGATATGAAGTCTAGTGCTAAAGGGCAATATGCAATTCATGTGATGCACTGAAGCCGAATTGTCTAGACTCTGTATTCAATGTGCTGGTAGGCACAAAGGATTCAAATGGACTAGACATTGATTGACCATGAAATGACTAGACAATATAGACTTAGATAGTTTCATTTGGACTGACCATACGACGCTCGGGTAGATTGAGCAGTGAGATAAACATGGGAACCTGCGAGATACACTAAAAGTTAATTATCTAGAACTGTAGCTCAACATTTCCTTGATGTACGGACTCATGTCCTTAATTCCGGTATTGATAGGGCAACTGGGGGTTCTGATAAAGTAGGTTTGTAGGAAATTATTTTCTTGCTTTCTATTTGTTTGTCATATGTTGCTTCCTTTGTGTGATTGGAACATATCCGACCTGGATTACAACATATGCAACTCTAATTCTACGCACCTCCTTATCTATGAAATTCTTTCTATCTGTTAGCCATATGCTGTCCCCTCTGCGTGATCGAAAGATCCGACCTGGGACACAGCATATGCAACATTCTACATCTCAATCCCTCTATCTATGTTAGTCATATGTTGTTCCCTCTGTGTGATTGGAAGACATCCGACCTGGGATACAACATATGCACTTCTATATATGACTTCTTTCTTAATGATTGAATACTCACCTAAAGTAAGGAGTTCTTTGGAAGTTCTTGATTACCAGGATATATCGGGAAGTGGGAAACACGTTCTAGTACATCTAAAATTGAACCATTTAGAGGTTGTCTGTAGATCTTGCTGCTTAATTTAAGTGGACAACAATATCCTTGGTCGTCGTCAGCTAAATGTCCATTTAGGAATATATATCACAATGACTTGTCACCTATAATATGTCCAAATTGTCAACATCCTTTGTGTTTAAGTGGACCACAATATCGGTGATTGACCAGATCTAGACATGCAGGAGCGTGCTGATAAACGATATTGGATTGCTTAACAACTTTGATCCCAAATATTTTTGTTTTTTGTTAAATTTGTTCATAGTTTTCTTCTATGCACAAATTTAGGGGGAGAATTAAAATATTCAAAAATCAAACAAAAATCAGAAAAAAAAAAAAATACAAAAATATTTTTGTTTCTGTTTTATTTTATTTTTTCAGAAAATATGAAAAACCCAAAAATATTGTGTGCTAAATTTTCTTTTAGTTTTGTTTTGTCTTGAAAAGTGAATTCAGGTGAAGATGAAACTTATGGAGTTTGTGTCGAAGCTTTCTTAGCCAAGGCTTCATCCGGATCATCGAAGAATTCTCATTCGAAGGAGCAAGAAATGAAGATTATTCTTTCGACATTCAATCTTTCAACCCCAGAAGCAAGGTGAAGCTGCACTTGAAGATTAGGTGACTGATTGCATTGAAGCCTCCTCAATCAGTCTTCTGCTATCTTGAACCTGCTGAAGTGATCCAGAATATTTGTTCTCTCTGATGTTCTCTCTGAAGATTCTCAAGCTGAAAGCGCTATCTTTCAAGAATCAGTACATCAAGCCTCCTCACCCAATGTGCGTTCAATGTCAAATTCTGAAGAAAATCCCAACTGCTCAAGATGAATTCATTCATTGAAGATTCATCAAGTTCATCTTGAAGTTGTGAGGAATTTGAAGATTAATGCTGAAGCCAAGCTCTCGATGAAGATTGACAAGAAAATCCAGCTACTTTTTAGGGGGAGCTTGTTGGGTCAATTAAGAAAAGAAAGCTATAAACCAAGGGGGAGATTGTTGGGTCAAAATATTGGTTTATACTTTGCTTTTCTAGTAGATTGTATTTTTCTGTAATGTTTTATGAGTTTACGGTCAGGTTTATGGCCAAGGGGGTGTTTATGGCCGTAAACATGTTTACGGTCGTAAACCTTGTTTACGGCCCGACCGTAAACCCATTTACGGCCCATATTCCCCAAGTATATTTAGGTGTTAGGGGTGAGGAGTAGAGAATAAACAAGAGCGGATAAGGTGTTCTAGAGAGAGAAACTAGAGAGAAGTTTTGTGTGTGTGAATCTCTCGTATCTGGATCTTCATTCTAATCAATTCAAACATAGATTCATCATCTTCTTCTTCTCCTTCTCTTCTATTTGATCTGACATCATCCAATTGATTGGGATTCCGCACCATCAATTAGATCTGATTGATACACAAGCAGATTGGGGACTTACACTTCTATACAGAATGATAGCATTTGGGTAATTGTCGACCGAGTAACTAAGAGTGCACATTTTCTTGCCATGCGTGAAACAACTCCAATGGAGAAATACGCACAAGTATACTTGGATGAAAGTGTTGCGAGACAAGGTGTGCCGCTAAAGATTACTTCCGATCGTGATAGTAGCTTCACTTCTCATTCTCGGGAAAGTATGCAATGTGAATTGGGATTTCGTGTCACTCTCATCACAACTTATTATCCCCAAACAGATGATCAGACGGAGAGAACAATCTAAACAGTAGAAAATATACTGAAGGTATATGAAGCACTATATCGGCGTAAATGCCTTACTCCATTAGGTTGGCGTGATGTAAGACAGAAAATCCTTGGAGGCCCTGATATGATTCAAGACACCACTGATAAGATTCAAATTGTACGAGAAAGAATGAAAGCGACCCAGGATCAACATAAGTCCTATACAGAAAAGAGGAGACGACCCATAGAATTCTAGGTGGGTGATTTCGTAATGTTGAAGGTGTCTCCATGGAAAGTCATTATGCGATTTGGGAAGAAAGGAAAATTAATTCCTAGATTTGTTGGTTCTTTCAAAATCGTCCAGAGAATTGGTAAGCGAGCATACCGTTTGGAATTGCTGGAAGATTTGGCAGGTATTCATGATGTGTTTCATGTAAGTTATCTGAGTAAATATTTAAGCATATATGATGAAACGGTCCCG
Organism: Lactuca virosa; assembly: GCF_052849685.1. Lineage (NCBI taxonomy): Eukaryota > Viridiplantae > Streptophyta > Magnoliopsida > Asterales > Asteraceae > Lactuca > Lactuca virosa. The sequence goes on from NC_136429.1 coordinate 209,306,209, forward strand.
TTATCCGAGGTGAAACTGGATAATAAATCAGGATATGTAAAAGAGCCCGAAGAGATTATAAACGAGAGAACGATTGATTTACGTAATAAAGAAGTTGAGTTAGTGCGTATTAAGTGGAAAAACCATCGGGGCCCAAATTATACTTGGGAAAGTAAGAATGAGATAAGAACGAAATATCCCCATTTGTTTAAATTGTTATGATTTCGGGGACGAAATCCTCAAAAGGAGGAGGTATTTGTAACATACACGTCTAGTTATCGTGTTTTGTTAGTTTAAAAATGAATATTATTAAATAATATATGTTTTGAGCATTGAGTTTTAACAAGATAGTTTTATGAGAATTGAAGTAAAACTATGTTTAGAATCATTCGGGAAGCATTGGAAGTCTTATGAGATTCCAATCAAAAGTCAAATACTGAAATTAACGAAAATATAAAGTTGGAAATAATTAAAAACGATGTTATTGAAAGTTGTAGATTATCTCGTTAGAAACATTTAGGCAAAAACCTCATCGAAATCCGAGTTATAACGAAGAAGTTATGACTTATTGAAGTTTCGCAACAGAACCAGCACGACGCTATATGACGAGGTTGAATATGAGGCACTAATCATGGGAATAAAGGTTGCCAAGGATCTTCATATCAAGGATCTTTAGGTATATGTTGACTCCTTATTTATAACTAACCACTTAAATGGATCCTATTCAATGAAAGGCGAAAAACTAGAACTATAACTCCAAATCCTAAATAAATTAGCCTCTGAATTCGACGCTTTTACCCTAAACCAAGTTCGTAGAGAAGATAATGCTTCAAAAATCCTTTAACCAATGTAGGATCTTCCCTTAGGATCCCACTAGAGACCAGGATCCCAATAATCCATGTGATGATCTCAGAAATCGAAGATCGTGCCAAAAGAATGAAGGATCCCAAAGAGCATGAGAAGAGAGCCAACATTGTAGTGATTGAAGAGCCTAATCCTCAACTTTCTCATTAGGATACTAATATTCAGGATCCTAACGTCCAACATCCTCTGCCAACCTCAAGATCATGGACCCAACCCATTTTGGAATATCTCTTAAACTACACCATCCCAAAGGAAGAGAAAAGTAACAGAGCATTCAAGATGAGGGTCTCACATTTTGTAATGATCCAAGGTAAACTATACAATAATTCCATGACAAGCCCATACTTTGAATTCTTAGAAGATCACGAGGTTGTAGAAGTCCTAAAAGATATACACGAAGGAGATTGTGGCAACCATACTGAGGGTAGATCCTTATGCTCCAAGGTGTTAAGGATGGGATACTACTGGCCAACAATGAAAAAGGATGCTTTCTTGCATGCTCAAAGATGTGATGCTTGTTAAAGACATAGCAACGTCCTTCATCAACCACCAGAACCTTTACATCCTATCATCTCCCCTTGGCCATTCATGAAGTGAGAGATGGACATAGTGGGAAAATTACCTAAGGCGCCAGGAGGAAAAGTCTTCATTCTATTAATGATGGGCTCTTTCTCGAAATGCATCGAGGCTGAGGTTTTTTTCCAAGTAAGAGATAAGGAAGTGGTCTCGTTTATCAAATGTAATACCCTGACCAGGTTTGGGATTCTTGTTGAAATTATATGTGACAATGGATCGCAGTTCATTAGCAAGAGGACTAGTGACTTTTACATGAGTTGGAGAATAAAAGTGATGACATCCATTCCTATTCACCCTCAAGTCAACGGTCAAGCAAAATCTAGAAACAAAATTATAGTCAATAATTTGAAAAAAAACCTTAGACGAAAAGAAAGGAATATGGGTAGAAGAACTCCCTTTCGTCCAATGGGCAGATAGAACCACTTCAAAAATCGCCACCGAACAAACTCCATTTTCCTTGGTATTTGGAACAGAAGTCATGATCCTAAATGAAGTAGTGATCCGAACAACAAGATACCAATTGCAAGATCAAGAAAACAACGATAAGATCCTATCCCATTATCTTGATACTATCGATGAACACAAGGATCTTGCTAAAATCTGCATTGCAGTTCATCAACAAAGGATTGCTAAATCATACAACAAGAACATCAAGGTCATAAGATTCCAGGTTGGCGACTTGGTCCTTAGGAAAACATTTTAAAATACCTTGGATCCTAATGCAGGTAAATTGGCACCTAAATGGGAAGGGCCATATCTCATCGAATCAGAAGTAGGAAAGGGGGCATATTGGCTAGTAACCCTTGAAGGGAACATCTTATCAAGATCCTAGAATTCCATTCATCTGAAATAATATTTCATGGAAGTTGCTAAGATCATTTTTAACGAACTCAAGCTACACTCTTTCTACCCTCTATTCTTATCTCGTTATTTTATTTACTCTTTTAAAAACCATGAATAACTTAAGAATCGCAGTGGCGTTAGACAAGCTAAAGCCGAGCCCAAGCTAACATTTGTTACTTGCAGGAACTCAAGGATCCTGACATACCAGAATGCTGACATTCAAGGATCCTAACACTCAAGGATCCTAACAGCTGCATCGTTCTATTATCTTAAGGATTTCAACAAGAAAGTGTCCTAGTCACTACGAATAGAGAATGATCACCTCTCCTACGATTAAGGGTACTTCATGCCATGTAAGGTCTAAAGAGTTAATTACCTCTTCCATACGAGTTAAGGTTTCTACACCTCGCTTGGACACAAAAAAATCTTACTATGGAATGTGAATAGGGGGATCATTTCACGCTTCAGTAACTTGGCAACCATCTTGTTTCTGAACATATGTTAAGATTGTGACGTTTAAACCTAAGGTTTATAAGACTAACGTGTTATCTTAAGTTTGGATATTCCCTAATAATTTGCTAAAGTTTATAACACTGACGTGTTATCTTAAGTTGGGATTTTCCCCAGTAATTTGCTAAGGTTTATAACACTAACGTGTTATCTTAAGTTGGAAATTTTCCAGTGATTTGCTAAGATCCATAAACATTGTCACGTTTTCATAAGTTGGGATCTTCCCCAGGAAATGTTTATGGCTTGTAGCATTATCATGTTACAGATAGGCATCCTTCCCAGCTATATTCTAAGTTTGGATTATTCCCAGTTAACTCTTAAGGTGGGATCCTCCCCAGTTTGTTAAGTAATAACCAAATCAGAATCTTCTATGATGAACTCCTAAAGCATGGATCCTTCGACATACCAACTTCAAGATCATACGAAACTCAAAGGATTATAACTCAAGACTTCTCCTATGACAAAAGACTATAAAACCTAAAGATTATCATGTTCTACCTAACTTTTAGAAATATTTTTCCTACGTAATGAATGATGATCTATTACCCTAAAGAGCTTAACTATTTTAAGATCCAAAATTGATTACTAGTCATTTCAAGTTATCCAGATCTTAAAATCTCTTGTGAAACTAGAACTCTTTAGGATCCTAATTATGTAGGGATCCTCCGAAGGCCAACAATAATGTCAAGCAAATCAACCACATAAGCAAGAATATAAAACAACCTGTTGGATAAGGTGTCTAAGTCCATAACTTATTTGGTATATACTTGAACCGACCCGGCATGGTCCATATGGGCTAAGCTTATATAGGAGTCCATGGATGATCCATGAGCTCTTAACCCATGGATCCTTGGAAAGGAAAAGACATGGGTTATTAGGGTTTACCCTAATCATGTGCACTATATAAACAAGCTTGTGATGCATGAAATGACACCCTAGTGTGTGTGAAGAAAGGTGGCCGATTTCTAGAGCATAGATATACTCTCTCATAAGTTTTCCAAGTTTGTGGTGATTTGTGATTTCCATTTGAGGCATTCACATTATTGGTGCTTGGCTCTCAAACTCCTAAGGAATCAATTCACAAACAAATGTATGTAATTCATCTAGTTCTTTTATGTTTAAAAGTTCCCCATGCCATGCTAGATAAGTTATAAACCTTGGAAAATGAATTTTGCATGTATTTTAGACAAACATAGATCCAAGGTTTATTAGGGTTGCATGTACACTTAGGAAGTGTTAGAATGCTCAAAACCCAACAGTGGTATCAGAGCCTAGGCTTGTTTGTTGATACTTGATGCAAAATTGTGTTAAAAATCGAAATTGTTTGCTGTCTGAACACTGGACTCGCCAAGTCCATGGGGGGACTCGACGAGTCCAAGTGAAAATTCATCCTACTCGTCGAGTAGGTTCGTGCACTCGACGAGTAGAATGAACTGACAGCAGATTTTCGACTTTTGTTGCTGGAAATGGACTAGAAACATTACCTTAAACTGTTTTGGTGTTTTAAAACCTGTTTTAGATGGTGTAACGTTTATGCTAATCCATTTACAATGGCTTATATCAAAATTCCATGATTTTATGTGCTCATATAATTCTTGAAATATTGATGATCATGTTCATGTTCTTATGAGTTTAGAAAAATGATAGGAATTATTTTCTGAATTGTTTATCATTAATTCTTGATCATTTATGTGTTTTAATGGAGTCCATAATTTGTCCTCAAGTTATGGATATCCAAAGGTCACTTTCTTTTAAACACACATTTAAACACATAAGTTACATAAAAATGAAGAGTCTTCATTTTTATGAACCATTAACTCATAAGTTATGAAATGAAAAGTTTTGAAAAGTTTCAAAACTTGCCCTCAAGTTTTGGAATTTGTAAAGTTATACACACTTTAATATACTTTAATTCCAACCCTTAGAGTTTTAAAAGTTAAAATTCAACCCTTATACTATTTGTAACATTAATGGTTAATTATTATATATATATGTATAAGATCAAGTCGTTTTACCGTTAGTAGGCCTCATTCACGAAGCCGGTCTATAAGGGAGGTATAAGGTTGTTGCCTATAAAATGGCAACTTAATGGGTGTCCATTCTCACCCACCGCTTCCTTGATCGGTGGAGGGTCGTTAGCCGAACGGGTAGAACAATGACTTTAAATTCTCATTAAAATTACAATGACTTTGGTGATGAAAGTCAATAAAGTATTGATTTCTAGAAGTCGATTTCTGAGTACATGTCAAAGCTAGTGGGAGCATAATTGTTGTGCTAAATAATTATTATGCTAGTGGGAGCATAATCAATTATGATGAGTATTGGTAATTATAGAAAACAAGAGTTTCACTTGGAAAAGGTTGTTTTGCTATAATTAAGGGAGAGAAGATTATACTTCATTTCAATCCTAAAAATTTTAGATTGAGATTTTAATCATCATTAGTCAAGGACATATATATGATTTTTATGTTGGAATGGTTCAACATAAGGAAATTCTATATATATTGCGTTCTCAAATTCTATTATGATTACGACATCTCTCTTCATAGTCGATTTTTGAAAACATGGCAAATAAAAAAAATATTGTAGCAAAAGACTGATCTAGTATCAGATCTTTATGTGAGACATCGTGAATCGTGTCCCATATGCTTCGGTTATAGGATCGGTCACATGTGCTATAATATTCATCTTTTCTAAATTTTCAAAATGCTTAGAGCATTACGAAGGGAAAAGTCTAGAATTGGATAAGACTAAAATGATTAAGCAATTGTCGAGGACAATCTAAGGTTCACCAAAGATTGGTTGCTCAGGGACAGTTGGAAGTATAGTGTTAAATTTTGGAAGGACCATATGGATATATTCTGAAAAGAGGTAGCTCTTGTTCAGATATGATAATCAAAATGGGAATATGGAAATTTTCCATATTGGGAGTTGGATATTAAGAATCTATGAGAAAGTTAGAAACTTTTATGCAAGAAGGATGTTCAAAGCAATGTACTTTGAATATGAGAGTTCGTTTCCATAGAAGTGATCTCCTTTGGAATACTCTGTAATGACTGTTGACAAGTTTTGTAACTTTTGTGCATAGTCATTGCAAGAGGATCAATGCATATAAGTTTGGAATCTAACAGATTACAGTAAATGACAAGAATTTGGTATTCTTTCATTTACGGTAAGGATTTGGGACTGTGAAATGAGCATCATTGGAATCATGTTCAATTGATCTACTTCACAAAGTAAAGATCATAGACAAACATAGTGTGCATACTTGGTGTATGGCATGACTATTGTTTAGAAAACATAGTGTACATGCTTGGAGCATGGGACAACTATTGTTTTAATTCAAGTGTTAAGTTGATAAATCGAAACAGAATAATGTGGAATCAATATGGTGATGAATAAAAGGTGTTTTATTTATATTCATAAGGGCTGAGACCATATTGGATTCAATTATTCTTGTGTTTCACTTTGCATGTTTTGACTTCCATAATAACTAGGTTATTCTTTCCGAATGATTAAGTTATTCAAACCATCCACAGTCGGTCATATGTTGGAAGTAGATATGAATCAAGATTGTCATGAGTTGGTTGTAGAGGTCTAAGATGTTGGACATGGCTACAACACTCATGAGTGCTCATAAGTTATGAGTACTGGATTCAACCCACGCTCACTTGCATCACTTCATGGAATTTATCTCGAGTGATCGTGAGACGGTAATATCATATAAGTCTTCAAACCTAGAGATATGAGTTGTTACCTATGAGTTGGTTGTACATTGATTGCATGAAAATGCATCAGTAACTTGATGTTATAAAAGGTGCCTTTGTGTACAATTCAATAAGTAGTAGAACAAGCATATAAGTCGAAGTTTATCTGTTCCTTCTAGTCCTTGGAGGATTAGAAGCGATATCCGGGCCCCTCGATGATTTTTCTTTGACCTATGTACCGGTCCCGGTCAGAACTAAATTGATGTGTTCGATTAAGTTCTTTGTCAAACAAATCGGAAATCGGGAAACAAACTGCTGGACAATAAGTAAGACATTGTTCCATGTATTTGTCCGGATGATATCATGAGAGCAGAGGATTATATGATCACTTATCTAAAATGGCGCTTCATAGTTCAACAGAGTTTTCGAGAGCTACGATTGCCGGTTGGTTCCTAAAGTCATAAAGGCAAATATAGTTATTAGACTTATCCAAGTGGGAGACTGTTGGATAAGGTGTCTAAGTCCATAACTTATTTGGTATATACTTGACCCGACCCGGCATGGTCCATTTGGGTTGCACTTCACCCGAACTATTTATATGGATAACATTATGAGAAGAGTATATTTGCGGCTTATTAATATATTATAAGTTATAATATATTAATATGAAATTGTATTATTTAATTAGTATTCGTCTTAAATTAATTATGAATTAATTTAGTGATCAAATGGTGACTAATTAAACATGGGCTATTATATTTATATAGTGTGGGCTAACACTCATTATGGTAATGGGCTAAGCTTATATAGGAGTCCATGGATGATCCATGGAGCTCTTAACCCATGGATCCTTGGAAAGGAAAAGACATGGGTTATTAGGGTTTACCCTAATCATGTGCACTATATAAACAAGCTTGTGATGCATGAAATGACACCCTAGTGTGTGTGAAGAAAGGTGGCCGATTTCTAGAGCATAGATATACTCTCTCATAAGTTTTCCAAGTTTGTGGTGATTTGTGATTTCCATTTGAGGCATTCACATTATTGGTGCTTGGCTCTCAAACTCCTAAGGAATCAATTCACAAACAAAGGTATGTAATTCATCTAGTTCTTTTATGTTTAAAAGTTCCCCATGCCATGCTAGATAAGTTATAAACCTTGGAAAACCAATTTTGCATGTATTTTAGACAAACATAGATCCAAGGTTTATTAGGGTTGCATGTACACTTAGGAAGTGTTAGAATGCTCAAAACCCAACACAACCATGATGTGAAATTGAAAGGGTTGCCACCAACCCCGTCTAAAAGTGAAATATTGTCTTACATACCCAAAATATAAAAGTTTTTTTTAGCTAAATGAAGTTTAAGCTGTAGATTAATCACCACCACCCGAAGCCACCTCCGTCTTATTCTTACCTCCTCCCTCCTTTGGCTGCAACGCAGGATCCTGAATTGCACTAATAGGCTTGCTAGTTAACTTGACCAGGGACTCACACCATCCGACTACATTCCAGGATCCCCGCATTCTCAAGATCCTCCGTCAGCTTAATTTTCGCCTCCCAGACAACATCATCAACACTTGTCTTCGCTTCCGCAATCACCTCATCCATCTCATCCATATGCTCCTCCTCCTTCTCAGTTTTTTTCCTATTGATCCCCTCCTGCTCTCTCAGAGCATGCTATGTTTGAGCAAGCTTGTCCTTGAGATCCTCATTGGAGCAAGAGACGTGATCGACGACCTAAAAAGAGCAATGGTAAATAAATATTTATAAATGAAGTTAAACGGAAAGAACAAAAAATACTTAAATATTGGGAGAAGGAGATCAACTTCTTTAGAACCTCATCTGTTCGAAGATTCTCAAGATCCCAGGCATCGGATGAATTCCTATAGCAAGGTGTTGGGGTCTTCACAGCAAGATCAAGATGATTCCTCTTAGGAGGAAGAGAGGGTAGTACCTTTTCCTTCTTCACCACAAGCACACCACTAGAAATGTAATCTTCAAGATCAGATATAGCAAGTTGAGCACTAGAACGAGTAGCTCTGGATCCTACATATTAAGAAGAATCCTCATAAGTTCAGGATCCTAATGTCAAAATAGATAAATACACTAGGATTGATCCTTACCACTATCCATTAAAGATGTTGTAGATGAAACTTCTTGAAGGCTAGTGTACTCAAACTTGAATGATCTGACTTTTGCAGTTAAAGCAAGGAAACTCGTGATCTTATCCTCAGTGTCCTCAGCAACGAAAAAAGCTTCTCCAAACTTGAAACCTGCATCAAAATGAACAATATATGAAAATTAAATCCTTGGATCCTCAAGATCAACAAATAAATCCTACCATTTTTAACCCAAGCTTTGGGCAAGAGATCCCGGCCAGCAATGGAGTCACGCATGACAAAAAAATATTCTTCTTTCCATGTTTCATCATCGTTTATAATTTCAGGATAAGAAGAGAATTATTGGTATTAAATTTGAGCAAAAAACGAGAATTCCAAAAAGTAAAAAGATCATAAACACAAGCCAACTCGGCAACACCTATGTCTAGGTTATTAGAGCGATTCACTCAATTAATCCAAGATAAATCCTCCAGATAATGGGCATAGCTTGAATATATGAAAGGTTGGTGGCTTGGAAGAAATCAGAAAAAATGCTCGAAAAAGGATATTTGAGACCTAAAGAAAAGGGATAATCAGGGAAGCATACCCTGGAAGAAGAAATGAAATCAGGTTGAATAGAAAGCTCGAAGGACCTGAAGATTACATTAGAAGGAAAAGTGGTGTCAGCTTTGAGAGACTGCATGTCTTAATCGTCAAAGGAACATACTACATCATAGGTCAGGATCCCCTAATCAATGATGTCATTCTCGAAATGGACGGTTATGCTAGCACGGTAATGAGTTGCCTTCTTGCCCTTGATCAGAAAAAGAGGAAAACGAAAGGAAAAGACGAGAAAGAAATTAGTTGTGAAGGTGACCGAAGATGATCAATAGAAATATTAGGGAAGGTAAAGGAAGTCAATTTGGTTGCCCCTATTTAACCTAAATGACATGGGAGAGAGAGAGAGAGAGAGAGAGAGTGTGTGTGTGTGATATATATATATATATATATATATATATATATATATATATATATATATATATATATATATATATATATATATATATATATATAACTACGTACTGATGCCTATCGAATAGATAAATCCTATCTGATTATAGTTTGAAATTCAAATTCCTTATCTCTTCTATTTTTTGAAATTATACCTTTAAATATTTGGAAATCAACCTTAATATTTCGCTGGTATAATTTGGTAGCAATTGTTAGGGGTAGGATCCCATAATCATATTCATGATCCTTAATATTTTTGAAGCTTCAGGATCTTTAAACATTTCACAGTATCCTGATTATTATCATTAATATTTCTTAACACTTTTAACGGCTATATTTTTTTTTCCTTTTCTTACTTGTATAGAATTAGTCAACATAAGAACCATTTTCAATGGAGAACCACTTCCACCAAGCTTAAGTGTCGCAAATACCGAGTCAAACAACGTGCAAATATTTGTTCAAGAATGATCTCTGAAATATCAGACTTCTTGTTATATTTCTTAGACTACAAATAGCACCTGTAATCGCACACTACACATAGAAAAAGCTCTACTATTTCACTTATACTTGTATTATCTTAATTATCACTGTAAACCTACTTTAATTTTAACAAACACAACAAGGCAAGTAATTATTATCACTTCCCAAGGTTTTATGTGGGAGATCCTAGCAATGATCAAGGGCTTTCCTTGTAAAATTGCTTGTTTCATTTATATTTCATTAGCATATTCATTTTGATCACAACACCACAAGCTCTCATACAATTTGGTTAATTTTTATTAGATTGATTTTTGACCAAAACAAACAACAAATTCATCTTCTTCAACGTCCTCTTCATCATTAGTGATTTCTTTATCATCAGTGTTATTAGTGTCTTTATTTTCCTAAGAATCTTCTTCATTATTATTCTCATCATCCTCTTCTTCAGCGTTAGAGGATTCAACAATGTAGGGATCTGCAACCCAATTTGCCATATTATGGGTAATATGCATATCTCCATCAGAGGGAGCAACATTGATGATATTTGAGGAGAGAGTTGGAATTGGAATGACGGCTCCATGATTGACATCATAACCCTCTTCATTAGGAGCCAAAATTACTCCAACGAAATAAGGATAAGGAACATATGTTGACTTCTTGTTCCCAGTGACACATTGAATTAGTTGATTAAGGAAGAGTTGAGCAAAATCCAGTCTTTTGTTGCAAGCCATGGAATACAGACTTTCTTGCTCAAATAGGTTTAACTTATCTAAGCTCCCAGTTTTGTGTCCAAGGCATTTACCAATCACTCCAGATAAGTACTTCCACCCTACACAATAACATTGATGGAAGATGTATTTGGTTGGATCATGAGTGATGCCCTGAAGGGAAAATTTATACCCTAATCTTGAATAAATACACTTGCATCTTTCTTCAGAATGGGTTTTAGAATAGTTTTCTGATCGGGGGAGATGCAGAGCAGTTCGAAAATATTTTGCATTGACAGTAACCCAAAATTGACCATCTCTAATGGTCCCTATAATGGTTTGAGCATTAGAATCAAACAGAGCAGGAATAATAGAACTCACATACTTACTTAGTGCAGAATGGCTCTGGGAAGTCGCATAAGACATATCGAATGGGGAAGCTTTTGACGTAGTTGACGAAGTCATCAATCCCTGTTTCCTTAAACTGTTTTGGAATAACATCAGAGAATTCCACATTATTTGCTTGAATGACAATGGAAGAATCAGGAGCATGAGGGCCTTTGACCACATTAGCATTAGGAGAAAACACATAAAGTGATGGGTTTTGAGCATAACAAACAATCCTATGTGTGCATGCAACCCTAATTCTTTGATCTACGTTTTCTCTAATTGAACATACAAGTATCGAACACAAAAGTAGAAACACTAGGAGGCATCTATAATTTTCAAAATTAACAACAAGAGAAAGAAAACTAACATTTGAATGTTATATAGTAATAAAAAACTATTCCTTGTGTTGTAGAAGCTTGAGAGCTAGTGTCACAAGTGTAACACCTCTAATGGCTCACAAACACACTTGCAAGAGGATGATATGAAAAAGGAGAATGAGGAAGAAACTTCAAAATTTATGCTCTTATTAGGGTTTAGGGTGTCGCCGAAATCAAGAGGGGTTAGGGCTCCTTATATAGTTGTGGTTGCTTAGAGCCAAAGCTAGGGTTTGCTGGAGGAAACCCTAATTCCTCAGTTTAGGCCCTAAGCAGCCCATGGACTCCCCATCCAAGGATTTGCACGAAAACTCTAGGGCCTCCCTAGAAGTTTTAGTCCAACCCTTCTAGGGTGGTCCAAGATCCCAAATCCACAACTATCAATAAATTGCTAAATAGCCCATTCACATTTAATTAATTCCTTAAATCCCAAAATTAATTTGAAATTAATTTATGATTAAATATTAATTAGATAATATGATTTATAATTAACATATTATTTCCATAGTATATTAATAAATCATTTATTAAATTTTATTAATCAAATAATAAATTCATCCTCTTTCTCAATAGATCATCCTATCTAGTTGCTAGTGTGAAGGCAACCCAAAAGGACTGTGCTATTATCGATTCAGCTATATACCAATTATAGTTATGGGCTTAGACACCTAATCCAAAAGTCTCCCACTTGGATAAGTCTAATAACTATAGTTTCAAGTATAACTTCAAAAATTGACTAGCAAATTGTAGCTCTCAAAGCCGTTGTCGAACTTTGACCTAGTCAGTAGTGTGTCCTAAGATAAGTGATCATATAATCCTCTGTTCTGCAAGATATCATGTGGACAAACGACATGGAATAGAGTCAGTCTGATTGTCCAATACTTTGTTTCCTGATTTCCGATTTCTAATGACAAAGAACTATTAATCGAACACATGAATTTAATCATGGTCGGGCCTAACACTATAAGTCAACACTAAATCATCGAGGGGCATAATATATCTCTTTTCCCGTTAGGGCAAAAAGGAACAGATAAATTTGACTTATATGCTTGCACTATTTACTCATCAAATCATGCACAACAATACGTTTTATAACATCAAGTTACTAATGTGTTTACGCATTATCAATGCACAACCAACTCGTAAACAAAAACTCATATATCTCCGTTAAAATATTATACAATATTATCGATTCATAATTACTCGTGATAAATTCCATGAAGTAATTCACTGAGCGTTAGTTAATCCAATACTTAAATCCCCATTTCAAAAGTACTCATGAATGTTGCAGGAAAGCATTGCTATGTCTAAACCCTTAGACAATCTACAACCCAATTCATGACAACCTTAATTCATTACTTACTTCCAAAGTCTGATCGACTGTGGATATTTGAATAATCTAATTATTCCGGAAGTAAAACATGAAAAATGAAACAAAATAATAATAATTTGACAAAAGATAGTAAACAATACTCATAAATAAGTCTTCATTATTTAATCATCAAATGTCAATTACATTTACATTGTTACAAGTTTCTAAATATCTATCTAATCACTAAAACTAATATCATCTTTCAACCCAATGCTCCTTGCATGTTAAACGTGCTTAATCCTACTCAGACCCTTTGTGAGGGGATCTGCAGGATTCTCTTCAGATGATACCCTCTTTACGATGAGGTGTCCTTCTTCTACTCTATGTATGATAAAGTGGTATTTTCTGTCGATATGTCTAGATCTACAATGATCTCTTGGTTCCTTTGTCAAGGCAACCACTCATTCATTATCGTAGAAAATATGCATTGGCTCCTTTATGGCTGGCACAATTCTAAGGTCTCCGATGAAGTTGTAAGTCCCCAAATTGCTTGTGTATCAACCAGATCCGTTTGATGGTGCGGAATCCCAATCAATTGGATGATGTCAGATCAAATAGAAGAGAAGGAGGAGAAGAATAACTTGAATCTTGAATGTATTGATGATATGATTGAAGTTCCTTACACAAGATTCACTTTTTCTCTCTAGAACACACCTTAAGTTTCACACACATAAGCTCCTCTCTCTCTCTCTAGCTTTCTCTCTTGGCCGTACACTCTCTTCTGTTCATCATCCCCTCCTCAACCACCTAACACATATATATATACTTGGGGAATATGGTCCATAAATGGGTTTACGGCCGTAAATGGGTTTACGGCCGTAAACACCCATTGGGCCGTAAATACAACTGCAAAAATATATTACACGACCAAAAACTATTAATTCCTAGAAAAGTAAAGTATAAACCATATTTTTGACCCAACAATCTCCCCCTTGGTTTATAGCTTTCTTTTCTTAATTGACCCAACAAGCTCCCCCTAAAAAGTAGCTGGCTTTTCTTGATAATCTTCATTTGGAGCTTGGCTTCAGCATTTATCTTCAACTTCTTCATAGCTTCAAGATGAACATGATGAATCTTCAATAATTGACTTCATATTGAGCAGTTGGGCATTTCTTCAAGATTTCACATTGAACGCACATTGGGCGAGGAGGCTTCTTGTACTGATTCTTGAAAAATAGCGCTTTCAGCTTGAGAATCTTTAGAGAGAACTAATCTTTAGGATCACTTCAGCAGGTTCAAGAATAGCAGCAAATTGATTGAGGAGGCTTCAATGCAATCCGTCACCTAATCTTCAAGTGCAGCTTCACCTTGCTTCTGGGGTTGAAAGATTGAATGTCGAAAGAATAATCTTCATTTCTTGCTCCTTCGAATGAGAATTCTTCGATGCTCACGGATGAAGCCTTGGCTCAGAAATTTTCGACACAAACTCCATGAGTTTCATCTTCACCTGAATTCACTTTTCAAGAAAAAACAAAACTAAAAGAAAATTTAGCACACAATATTTTTGGCTTTTTTATATTTTCTGAAAAAATAAAACAGAAACAAAAATATTTTTGGATTTTTGATTTTCTGAACAAAAATTAAAACAGAAATAACACTTATTTTGGGTATTTAATTTTTCTGATTTTTGTTTGATTTTTGAATTTTTTTTAATTCTCCCCCTAAATTTGTGCATAGAGGAAAACTATGAACAAATTTAACAAAAACAAAAATATTTGGGATCAAAGTTGTCAAGCAATCCAATATCGTTTATCAGCACACGCCTGCATGTCTAGATCTGGTCAATCACCGGTATTGTGGTCCACTTAAACACAAATGATGTTGACATTGGGACATATTATAGGTGACAAGTCATTGTGATATATATTCCTAAATGGACATTTAGCTGACGACGACCAAGGATATTGTTGTCCACTTAAATTAAGCAGCAAGATCTACAGAGAACCTATTAAATGGTTCAATTTTAGTTGCACTAGAACGTGTTCCCCACTTCCAGATATACCCCGATAATCAAGAACTTCCAAAGAACTCCTTACTTTATGTGAGTATTCAATCATTAAGAAAGAAGTCAGATATAGAAGTGCATATGTTGTATCCCAGGTCGGATGTCTTCCAATCACACAGAGGAAACAACATATGACTAACATAGATAGAGGGATTGAGAGGTAGAATGTTGCATATGTTGTGTCCCTGGTCGGATCTTCCGATCACGCAGAGGGGACAACATATGGCTAACAGATAGAAAGAATTTCATAAATAAGGAGGTGCGTAGAATTAGAGTTGCATATGTTGCAATCCAGGTCGGATATGTTCCAATCACGCAAAGGAAGCAACATATGACTAACAGATAGAAAGCAAGAAAATAATTTCCTACAGACCTACTTTATCAGAACCCCCCAGTTGCCCTATCAATACCGGAATAAAGGACATAAGTCCATACATCAAGGAAATGTTGAGCCACAGCTCTAGATAATTAACTTTTAGTGTATCTCGTAGGTTCCCATGTTTATCTCATTGCTCAATCTACCCGAGCGTCGTATGGTCAGTCCAAATGAAACTATCTAAGTCTATATTGTCTAGTCCTTTAATGGTAAATCAATGTCTAGTCCATTTGAATCCTTTGTGCCTACCAGCACATTGAATACAGAGTCTAGACAATTCGGCTTTAGTGTATTACACGAATTGCATATTGCCCTTTAGCACTAGACTTCATATCACTTCCCAATAATAACTACTAACGAAAAAACTATTAAGAAAATGAAAAATTATCTTTAAAACGAATCAGAGTAAGATAAACTCAGGAGTATAGAGAAGAAAACGCAAACCGTAATTCACCGATTGAATTTGCATCCAGAAGGTCTGAGAACAGCACGCATAATCTTAGAACAGATCCAAAAATTCTTCATGTCATTAAGCACTAACCCCATATGTGATCCCTTCTTTTCTTCCTTTCCCGCAAAGGACACATACTCCTAAACATAGTTATGAATGTTGTACAGTTGAGAGATGTCCCCTATCATGTGCCTGGAACAGCCATACCAACAAACCGAACTCTGATGATATGCCTCCATAGCTGCTCCGACACAGAACGAGATTAGTTGGTCTTTGGAACCCAGTCCATTTTGAAACTAGGTTGACCTTTGTCATCCTTGCATAGTACTCTCTCCCATGACATGTAATGCTTATCACAAACAAAAGATGTAGAAATATTAGAATCGTTAGAAGATTTGGGAGAGTGAACCTTTGGAACCCATTTGTAGTTGGGTTTAACCCATTTCTTTTTCGTTCTGATGGGTGGCTCAGTACTTGCTTTTGATCTTGATGTCGGCCGTTGAGATGACTTTGACGTAATCGGTTTTTGTTTCACTGGAGCATCTCTTGGATTGGGCTTCTTGGCCGACATTCCCTTCTTGCCCTTGGGATTCGGATTCTTGGCCTTGTGGGCGTTCCAGTCACCATTCTCTGAATGTGACCTTGAGGGGTTTCTTTTGGAGTATCTCCCTCTTGGCGCGTTCTGCCACCCTTGTGCATAGTAGGGAACGTATGCGCGATTAGGACAATTTCTGGCAATGTGTCCAGGTGTTCCACAGTGAAAACATGTCTTTTTCTTCACTGTGAAGTTGTTTCTTCCTGCCCCTGGTGGCGTATCCTTGCCTTGTCTCTTATTGTTCCCACAAGCACAATTACAACAGGCACTCTGTTTCACTGGAATTGGTCGCCTGTATTTCTCAACAGCAGGTTGATCAGAAGCAGCTGAGTTCGAAGCAACAGATTCAGAGTTCAAGGAGATGTTGGTTTGTTCAATGGTGTTCTCCTTGTTCTCATCCTCTGGTTTGTTCAAGGAGATGTTGGTTTGTCCAATCTGCTTGTGTATCAATCAGATCCGTTTGATGGTGCGGAATCCCAATCAAACGGATGATGCCAGATCAAATAGAAGAGAAGGAGGAGAAGAATAACTTGAATCTTGAATGTATTGATGATATGATTGAAGTTCCTTACACAAGATTCACTTTTTCTCTCTAGAACACACCTTAAGTTTCACACACATAAGCTCCTCTCTCTCTCTAGCTTTCTCTCTTGGCCGTACACTCTCTTCTGTTCATCATCCCCTCCTCAACCACCTAACACCTATATATATACTTGGGGAATATGGGCCATAAATGGGTTTACGGCCGTAAATGGTTTTACGGCCGTAAACACCCATTGGGTCGTAAATATAACTGCAAAAATATATTACACGACCAAAAACTATTAATGCCTAGAAAAGTAAAGTATAAACCATATTTTTGACCCAACAAAAGTTCTTCAACCATATAGCCTCCTTTGATGCTTCACTTGCTGCAATGTACTCTAATTCACATGTTGAAGCAGCCACTGTCTCCTGTTTGCAACTTTTCCAAGTTACCGCTCCTCCATTAAGGGTAAACACCCAGCCAGATTGACAGCGAAAATTGTCTCGGTCTTTTTGAAAGCTATCCTCACTATACCCAATAACTCTTTTTGAAGTTCCTTCAAGGGATGAACAATTGGTTTCGAAAGTTCGCGTCCAAGACTAGGTGCTTTGGACCAGGGATGACAAAAATTTTGAGTCATTTTTTCATTAGCTTCAAGAACATCAATAGAGTTATGCAAACCATTGATTGTAGCAATAATATGTTTCTTATAACTAACAAAAAGATTTCTTTCACTAATTGAAATTTCACATTGTTTATTCAAAATAATACATTCATCTTTGGTCCTTACAAATTCTCGCTCTAAAGATTCAATTTTAAGCTTTCGGTCTTCAAATCGTAGTCTAAGTTGGGTCAACTCACTTTCCAGCTTCTCACTAACTTCTAAGGCATACTCATATGATTTATAAATAACTATTATAGCTGATTGTATTTGAGTTAGATAAGGTTCACATATAGATAAATTAAAGTTATTATTAGTAATCATAGATTTTACCTGTTGGATGATGCTTCACCTAGGTGGATTGTTGGATGCCATGTAGCAGTAATGTGGCTCGGCATCATCATCATCTGCTTCTGAAATGGAAGACAAGTAACCTTTATCACACTCAATCATTTATCTATCCACTAGACACAAGTTTCTACCTAAATTTCTTTCATCCTCATCACACGATGACCAATACCCACAAACATTTCGTGAAATAGTGGTGATAAAAGGCTTTTTGCTCTCTGCTAGCTCCTGAGCACGTCGAGTATAATAAGCAGTGTCTCTCACCTTTGGTTTTGGAGGTTCATCAGCTAAGCAGTACTTTGCATAGTGGTTAGCAAGACCATATTTGTGACATACAATATTTGGTTAGGCTGATTTCGGAACTTCCTGAGTTTCCGAGGTGCTATTCGGAATGTCGAGTCGATAAGTAGGTTGGATTTCCGTTGGCTTCGGATAAAGTTGAGGTTTGCATTGGGGCACACGATGGGGAACCCACACTATTTGCGATATGCATTGAATACATTTGTTGAGATTGATTAAAAGTAGCCATTGATATTAAGATATTAGAGTTGAAGTTGTATATTGAGAACTTTTATCCTGAACATAAAAATGATTAAGATACCAAGGTAATCTTAAATCAACTATAATATGATCTTACGGATTCAAAGGACAACCACTTAGGTACTGATACCAATTGTGAGTACATAAACTCTATTAAATGCGTGAAGAAGGTTCGCAAACACAAAAACTAAATTAAACTTTAATATTGATGGTTGCTGGTAATTAAGATCCAGTCAAGTCTGGTCAAACCAGCCAAGACTTGAAGTAAATAACTCAACAAAGTATTTAATAAGATTAAATAAATCAAACTACGAACAAAGTAAAGTAATTAAGAGCAAGAAGAATTTATGAGAGAAGATTGACAGAAAATATGAGTGAAGTGAAGGATTCTATTTGATGCTCAAAAAAAGTGAAATTTGGTACAAGGTTGACACTCCTTTTATAGTCAAAGGAGGCACAACAAGACAGATACATAGAATAAAGAGTCCTTGCAACAGTAAACAAAATCCTGATAAAGTGGATTTTCTATGAATCGACGGTACGCTAAAAATGGAATACAACTAAAATAACTTTATTTATGTCAGGGAAAGTTGACAAAGTTCCGAATCCAAGTCATTTCGGAACTTGTCTTCTCAGAGTCTTCATGTCAGAATCTTCACTTCAACTTTGAAACAACATTCCATCTCAGAGTGAGGAATGATCTCAGACTCTTCATCTTGGTTGAGGAGTTATCTCAGAATCACTTCTTTATCTCCGAGTTTTCACTTCTTCATCTCAAAGTTTTCACTTCTTCATCTCAAAGTTTTCACTTCTAAAATTTTTTAAGAGTGTTAGAATAAATGTTTGAATCAATCGAATCTATGAAAGCGATAAAGAACACTAAGATCTAATTACGATCTCTTTAGCTCTTATTATATCTGGACAGAGTAGAGAGATTTTGAATACAACGAGTAATTAGAGAATTTTTGTTACTCTAGAGCTAAGTACTTACCCTATTTATAGGGTCCATCATACGTAAAAGAACTACAAGGACTCAACTATACCTATCAAAACTGAAAGTGCCTTGTAAAAAGATAACACAAAGAAAGTGCTTAACTCTCATTACTTACAATCATGAAACCTAAGGATATAAGTTTCAACTACTCACTACTACTTTCGACTATATAATCTCCCCTTTGTGAGTATAGTCGAAACTTCAAGCTATAATATTTATTTTCTGTAACAATGCCCTTCTAATCTTCATTTACCAAATAATGATTTTTCTAATCTCCTCTTGTCTTCGTTGTCATTCTTCTTGCAGTTCTTGGTGCGGATTAAAAGAGTCAAAAAATGAGAGTTTGTGTATTTCTCGATATCATTCACTTGGAATAGAAATTTCCTCAACTTGCCTTTCTTGTTCTTTCCTTGAAAAACAACTCCAAAAGGTTGATTTATAATCTCACAATCTTCAAATACTTCGATGTTCATCTTCCTCTTCAACAAAAATTGTGGAACATTTGAAGTTTTATTGACTGCCATAGCAAGATCAATATATGTTATCACCAAATACACATAATAACTATCAAGAAACATCTTGATATGAGAAAACCCAAATATGAATGCATCTCTATTCTCCTCTTCCACTTTCGGTACATCAACATTGCACAAGATTTTTGTTACCATGATGAGATCATTCAAATTCATCAAAGGAAAGTCAGCTATTATGAACTCGAATGCTATATTATTTGCCCTAACAATAGAATAACGAAAGTTCTGCATCAATCCATCAAATAACACATTAGGTACTATCGACATTACTTTGACAATCTTCACCAATGACCACACCTCCTCTTTAATATTTACAAAAACTGCATGAAAACGAATCTTCAATCTCTTGAATTCATCTTTGTCATTGAAATTCTCGCTAATTATAAGCCGAGTGCATGTAAACAATAGAAGATTGATTGGGAAGTCAAGTTGATTGAATTATGAGTTCTCAGTGTCATAGCTTTTCTTTGTTCTTTTCGAGAATTCATGGTTCTTACCAAGTACTGATATCTCGATTGTTTCATAACAAGAATTCTTTTTCGGATCACCTTTTTTTAAGCATGGTGGATCATTCACTCTTTCACTCAAAATGTTATTAGTATGTCTCTGTCTTTCGATCTCAATTGCTTGCAGTCTCTTCTTCTCTTCTGTTGATTTTTCAACTTGAAAGCTTTTCCATTTATCTTTAGGATCAACATTAGAAGTTGTTTTAACAAGGGAAGAACTCGAACCTCCATCTCCTTCATTGATCAAAATCCCTTTCTTTTGGAATTTCGACTGATCAAGATTCCATGTTGTAGTGGTTATTGATGATGATGTGATTACTGGCTTCATTGGGATTTTTGTTGGAATTTGAGTATAAAAAACTATCCCCACAACTACTCTTGAGTCATCACCAGATCCCTTAGATGAACCAACTCCTCTTTCTCCCCCTTGCGAGAGGTGTGGAAGACATGGATCATTTGTTGGTAAACGAAGTACCAAATTGGGAATAGGAGCCAACTCATCTTTGATGCTTGACTCAATGTTTGAAAGCATTGTAGAAATGGATTCTTGATAAATAGAATATTTAGTCGAAAGATCTACTTTCGATAATGTTTCTTTACAGCCAGATAAAATATCTTCAACTTTCTCAAACATTTTGTCATCTTTCTCAGTCTTGACTTTGAGATCGTTTAAATAATCCTTATTGAGTTCTACCAAGCGAGTTGTTGCATTGGCTACGAAATGAAATTTTTCATGCAACAAGTTGTAGTTATCATCTAACTTCTTAACTTCTTTAGACATCAAGGTTCGAAGCTCATTAACCTGGAGTTTAAGAGAAACTTTCGTTTCACACACTTTCTTCTCAAAGAGTTCATGATGCTCTTTAGCAACATCACGAAGCTTAGTGATCTCGTATTCAAAATTATGAGACTGATTAGTCATTCTCTCTTCATGTTTCTTACCAACATCCTCAATTTCAGTTTACAGTCGAGACTCTTGAGCTTTCAAAAGATATTCAACTTCAACCCCACTAACATAACTCTTGCCATCAGTATCAGCCAAAAATTGAAGAAGTGACTCCATTTTAGAATTAAGGATCTTGAATTGTTTACCCGACAAAATCAAATAATTAGGTACATCTTCTTCTTCAGGGTTGAACTGTAAGTTAGCAAACAAGACCATAACATCATCATCAGCAGTTTCAGTAACAGTCTTCTTAGGTTCAGTTGATTGAGATGAGAACAGCGTAGCAATTGGTTCTTGCATAGCACTAGCAAATGTAGGAGAAATAATTGTAGAATAAATTGGTGTAACCAATGTAGATGGTGTAGAAGATGGTTGTCGTGGAGGAACAACAGTTGTTTTTGTTGTATTAGTGTCTAAGTCCATAACTATAATTGGTATGTACTTGACCCGATTTGGCGTGGTCAATTTGGGTTGCATGGCATTAGAACAATTTGGATAGACTTTTGTGAGAAAAGGATATTTATGATTTATTAATATATTATAAGTTCTAATATATTAATATGAAATCATATTATTTAATTAGTATTGATCAAGAATTAATTATGTGATCAAAAGAGACTAACTAAATATATCGGGATTGATTATGTAAATCATTCATTCTTATATATGTGTGGGCTTATGATCCATATTTCTTCATGTTGGACTAAACCCATGGGTAACCCATGGATACTCCATGGAGGTTAAAACCAATGGATCATGAGGAATATGGAAATTCATGAGTTACATGGTGTAACCCTAATAGCCACAATATATAAAGACCCCATAGCTCAAGAAATCGGCCCTAAGGATTCACATGAGAGGGCTAGCCGATTTTGAGCATAATAATTTTCTCTCTAGTTATTCCAAGTTGTTGGTGGTGTTGTGTGAGCCATTTGAGGTGTCGCATTTGTAGCACTAGGCTCTTAAGCTCCATGGAATCAAGCTACAACAAAGAGGTATGTCATTCTACTAGATTCTTGTATTGTATATACTTCATATTATGCTAGTTAGGATGAAACCTTGGAATATTGAATATTTGCATGTATAATAGAGAAAACATAGATCCAAGGTTTATAGGGTTGTATGTGCACCATAGGATGTTTTAGCATAGAAAACCCAACAGTGGTATCAGCGCCTAGGGTTGTTTTCTATCATACTTGATGCTACTTGTTTCCAAAGCTTGAAAAAATCGTTTTTTTTGGATTCTGCATGTTCACCACGAGGTGGTGATCACCACGAGGTGGTGACGAGTCTGGCAGTTTTTTTGGATTTCTTGGCTTAATTTGGATTTAGATAATTACTATTAAATGTCATAGTTTCAAGATTTTATTAGTTTATGTAATAGACTAATTTCTCGTAAAATAGGTTATTTGGATTATCTTGTTCTTATGAGTTAGTTTAGATTAATAGAAAAATTATGTGATAATTTGTTTTCGATCCAAATTGATCTAAAAGTTGTTCATAAAATGTTTTTTTGCAACTTCTCCTCAAGTTATAATAAAAGTCTCATTTATGAATTTTAAAACTCATAAAAATTTCCATAAGTTATGAAAATGAAGAGTCTCATTTTTTAAATGTTTTAAAGTCTTTCATAACATGTCCTCAAGTTATGGAACTTGAAGAGTTTTCCATTAAACTACTTTAAACTCATAGGTTATGGAAACAAAGGTTTTTGAGTTGTTCAAAACTTGCCCTCAAGTTTTGGAATTTGTAAAGTTTCCCCCCATGAATACTTTAATTCCAAGTTAAACCCTTAGAATTTTAATAGTTTAAAATTAAACCCTTATACTATTATAATATTATAGGTTTAATATTTGTAATATGTATAAGAGTAAGTCAGTCTTACCATTAGTAGGCCTCATTCACGAAGCTGGTCTATAACCGGGGGGGGGGGGGGGAGGGTATAAGGTTACTGCCTATAAAATGGCAGTTTAATGGGTGTCCACTCTAACCTACCGCTTCCTTGACTGGTGGAGGGTCGTTAGTCGAACGGGTTTGATAGGACATTAATTCTCCTTTCATTAAAAGTATAATGATAAATATAAAGTAACTAAACCTTATTAAATTCCCAATCTTAGTTACTTTAGGAAAATGTGAATTTGGTGCTAACCCATGAAATTACACTTTGTACCTTACCAAATCGTTGGTGGAGCGTGTGTGGGTAACCGACACACTAACATGGAATAGTAAGAGTGGAAAAGGGTAACTTAATGTTTATCATAGACTGGTGGAGCGCGTGAGGGTAACCGGCACATCGAGTAGGTGATGGAGTTAAGGGTACCAAGTTAATTTGCATGGTTATTCACGTCTTGTTTGTGATCCTCGACATCCTAGTCACCAACTTGAGAGGGCACACTCAAGATTTAAACATGTCATTGAAAAGTTCAATGAATCTCAAAGGATATAGGAGTTTCAATTCACTTAAGACCTAAAATTCGTTTTCGTTTTTCGTGGTGGAAATTGATAAATCGTCATTTACTGTGACAACCCGAAATTTTCATTTGTATAATCTCTACAGTCAAAACCTTCAAATAATAGTCAAATACATTTCAGTACATTTTTGGCCGGATTTAAGTCCGTTTGGGTGTTTAATTTTAAAAATCGTCAAACGAATAAATAAAAGGAAGTGTCGTTATGAGTGATGTGTAGCAAACAAAACAAACAACACCTTAGCTAGGTGTTTACGGCCAAACAAGAGGAGTTTGGGCCGTAAACACCATTTTTCCAAGAACTCATGCATATAGCATGAGGTTACCCACTATTCCCTCACTTTACACTTCCAACCTCAAGAACACCCAATTTTTTCTCTCAACTATCATAGGATCATTTCTTCAAATCCGCCAAAATGTAAGTGTTTCCTTCCTAGATTCGTTCATACAACACTTAATCTAGTGTTTTTACATCATTTCATCCATGGATTCTTGATTTTTACTTAGATCTTCAGTGTTCTTCAAAACACCAAGAACACACACTAGTGTTCTTGGGCCCTAAACACTCTTACAAGCTTCATATAAGTAAGTATACTCCCCCTAACTAGTTATTTGCTTAGTATACTTGCTAATCCATGTAATGAACATGAAAATCCCCAAGATCATATGTGTTTACGGTCAAGGGATATCCTTGAACCGTAAACACCACCAAGTGGTGTTTCGATGCCCCTAACACCTTCTATTGCTTGGATAAAAGACTAGAACCTTGCATGCATGAACTAGAAACACCAAAACACGAAATGGTTGGAGTAACCATGAGTTTACGGCCGTAAACGCATGGGTTTACGACCGTAAACCCAAGTGTTTAAGACCGTAAACTCTCAAGGGTGGTCCAAGAACCGTAAACTCCAAAAGTGAGCCATTTCGAGCCCTAATCACTTCCCAAGCCTTTGATGCAAACCTAGAACACTTCTTTGTGAGGTATAAGACCTTAAAACACACAAATGCACCATTACCATGAGTTTACAGCCGTAAACTCATGGGGGAAATGGTCCAGAAACCGTAAACACATATAGGGTTACCATTTGAGGAGTAAACTCCAATGTAAGGCCATACTCTCCTTAGATACAACCCTTTAGCACTCCTAGCACTTGAAACTAAGTGTTTCCATGTATTAGAGTGTCTTTACTTGATTATTTAGTTATTAAATAACTAATTAGATACATTTATGTATCGCTACATGTTACATAGGATCAGTGTGTGTGTTCAAGTCCTCACTTGACACCTAGCATCCTACCCGGCACTTCCATCCACTCCACTCACTGCAGGTGAGTTGATACCCCTAAATCAACCTTTTAAATGATTTTAAATGCTTTTATGGGGGGGATACAAGTTGAACTGTTATAGTTATTGTATCAATCACATGTGATTAATAACTACAACAGACTACAAGATTTGCTACTGCTTTCAAATTACCATCAAACTTTGGATTTTCAAGTGTTTCAAACCTTTTATCAAACTCTTTAAATGCCAAAACTGTTTTCAAACTCTTTTAAACTTGCTTTATTTTCAAACCCATATCTATACTAATATATTTATATAAGTAAGACTTGAAGGACTTAGGACTGATAGCTCACCTTATTTCCTGTTCCTTGTTTGGTTGTGGACTTAGGGTATTTTGTTATTTGTCCGATTGTCGTTGAAATCTTAGTTATATATCATATATATTTATGTTGGATATAAAAGTCTTCACTTCAGTTCAGTACCTTTGTGTATCAAAGGCATGCAACCAACATTACGATTTAACTATAATAGGTATAGTTAAGGATTGCTACTCATTACTACTTTTACAATGACACCTACCAGAGTCAGTACAGTTATGAGTCAATACATGCTAAATACTATACAAAGAGAATACTATATACTATACAAGAGAACACTCTATACATTATACCGGAAAATACATTATACAATATACAAGAGAATATACTATAATTAGAATGTGACATACTACTTCTCGATACGACTCTTCACAGTGGTATCACCGTGTAACCAGAGTCTCCTGGAGGGAGAGCGGGAATTCTGTGTATAGATCTATACGGGACAGACACTCCCACATCCCGACTGCTAGCTACAGTCCCATCCGAAAGGCCAAGGGGTGACAAAATGTCACATCACTACGTATGACTCGAAGGGTCATCAGTTATTCGATCGTCAATCAGCATGGTTGCATACGAGTTCACATTCAAACCTTTAATTACACATTAAGAATTAAAGGCCAAACAGGCTCCCCGAGGTGTATTGTACATTTAATACTACCTGGAGTCTGCATTTTATTTCATTTAGCCGGCAGTGCCACTGCTGGGGTAAAACCTTATTTTCCCAATTACTTTATATGAATAAAGTCTAAAACTATATTTTCTTACTAATAGTTTCACTGGGGAAAACTTTTACATTTTCAAATGATCAAACATGCAAACAAACGGGTCTTGGTAGAAGACTACTTTTACTGGAAAATATAGGATTTTCTAGGGAGTATACTATTGTCAAACATTGATATCAGCTATTATACTACATTGTTGTAAACATTTTTATACAAGAAATGACACTAAATACTTATGAACTCACCAGCTTTATGCTGATAAACTCTTTCAAAATAACTTGTATTCTCAAGTCATCAGTACACAGGTACAGATGAAGTTTTTGAGAAGATGGAGCACATACAAGACTCATCTTTTATTTTGATTATACTTTTGGTGTCTTACAAACTGTACATAACACGCTTGTATTACAATTATTATATTAATGCAATGGATGTTGTTGCTTGTCTTTACTATTATACATTGTTATGATACTGTACATGACGTCCTCCACCCCAGAACGTATTCTGCCGTTCCGGTTTTGGGGTGTGACAGATTGGTATCAGAGCTTTGTTTATAGTGAATCAAGTATATCAACCCATAAAAGATATATGAACTATAAACACATCGGGATTAAAACACTCTGACGAAGAAAATATACTTTTAAATAATAAAATATTTAACTAAGTATATATATATATATATTTACCCATACCAGTGTCAGTATCATACTAGAACAGAACAAAAGTATTACGATTGTTGAACAACTCAATTAGGCTTAGAGACATATGGTCAAACCTAAGGGGATATAGCCTGATCAACTATATTTTCTGAGGAGTGACTAGCATGTGCCTAAGAATGATTGTGGTGTTACAACAAGTCTAAAAACTTACCCACACTACTACAAGAGCATTAGAACAAGAATACTATAGGAGTATTCTGCATTACTATGAATTACATATGTGAGAACTAAAAAGGTCGTTACTAGTAGGACAATAGTTGCTAAGTGGGTACACCAAGGTTACATGTGACTAAGGCGCTATAGACTTAGAATCTGTGATCTTTGCTTTACTTCCTGTTCCTTGTTTGTTTGTGGATTTAGAGTTAGGGTCACTTATTCTCAGGTCTATCCTGTTTCGGTTGCATGTAATTGGTATGCACTATGCAAGTATTGAATCAACTAATAACGATCATCTTATAAGTATCTTAGATTAGTACGTCTATTAACTATTCTTTCCCCATTCTCGCGTAGATAGCATGGCTGGCTTTCATCTCCCTGGCGATCCGTACTATCCAAACCAAGGCATTGGAGGATGGCTTGATGATGAGCCGGAAGATGATCACCCAATCCCTTTGGATGATCACCTCGCAGAAGGCTTTTCAGATGGCTCCGACTCCGAACCAGAAGTCAACAACCTACCCCCAGTAGCTCCAAACCCCAACCCCCGTCCGGCATTTCAAGGTCCCACTCCCATGTGGGCAACAACCTTGAACCAATGGAGTGATGAGCAGGGTCATCCCTTACCCTTGAACGGAGACCGAAGCTTTTACAATATAAGCGAGGGAGAATCAGCTAACCGATTCCTGCCCATCATGGTCCGAAGGATTGCTAGGAACGTCGAGCAAGGTCATGCAGCCATCGAGCGAGTAGTAGAAATTGACGCCAACTCTAGCCTTAACACAGTCCGTATTCATCAACTCGAAGAGACGGTGGATAGGACTAGGAGGACCAATGAGACTCTACAGCAGCAACTAACTGCATCCCGAGCCGAAGTCATGCAACTCCGAGTGTGTCAGAGAGCGAATGAAAGACATCTTCAGGAAGTTGTACGTCAACTGGCAGACCTAAGGGTTCGTCCGAGGGATACCCGTCGCCGGTAGAAGATGTCAACTCATCCTTACTTTTGAACTAGGGAATAGCCTTTCTTTCCGTGCTTTAGGAAGCACTTGTCTGTAAAATATTCCTAACTTTTTAAAAGTACTCTGATTAGACTTCTAAGTTGCCAACAATTTCCTTATGGTTGATGTAAGACCTACTGTTAGGTCAACTTTTCTGAACTCATTTTACATCAGTAATACCAGTAATATTGACAGTTATCTAATCTATGGGAAAGTTTGTACTCTTGTGTTTCTCTAATCTATTAGTACATTTCTATCTGGTAGTTGGACTATGGTGATTTAGTCCATAAAACACTCCCATCATGCTTACAATTGTTTCTCACTATTGTCATCATCTTTATAAATTTTCAGTAAAAGATGCCTCCTCGCAAGCGTCCGACCAGAAACACGCCTGCAAGTCAAACTCCACCACCACCACCTCCTCCGCAGTTCGATGCGGTGATGTTTCAGGCAGCTGTAACCGCAGCTGTGACCGCAGCTATGGCCCAAATAAATTTTGGTGATGCAAGTGGAGCCGGAATGGGCACCAACTCTAGACATGGTGAAATCCACCCACGTACATAGGGGTGTACCTATAAGGATTTCATGAGCTGCAAGCCAACATACTTCAATGGGACCGGAGGGATAATTGCACTGTCCCAATTGGTCGAAACAACTGAGGCAATCTTCGAGATGTGCTTGTGCCCCAAAGAGAGCAAGATAAAGTTCGCAGCTTGCACCTTCACCGAAAGGGCCTTGACGTGGTGGAATGGCCATGTCAAATCAATCTCCTTGGTGACAGCCAACGCCATGGGCTGGGATACACTAAAGGACCTGTTGATGAGGGAGTACTGCCCGAGGGGCGAAATTCAGAAGCTGGAGGAGGAACTGTGGGGCCTCAAGTTGAAGGGGACCGACATAGTGGCTTATACAGCCAGGTTCTGCGACCTGGTGACTCTGTGTCCTAACATGGTCCCCACCGAAGGCAAGAAAATTGAAAGATACATCTGGGGTTTAGTGCCCCCGTATCGAGGGAACGTTCTAGCATCACACCCTACGACCTTTGACAGTGCCAAGGAATTGGCCCAAAGGTTGATTGATCATGAAGTTCCTTACACTCCATCAGCAACCACAACGGTTGCCACTGCACCGACCAAGACATCTGACAACAAAAGGAAGCGGTGGGACCGAAACAAGGGTAAATCAGCCCAATCCTCTTCAAAGAACCAACAAACGGTGGCTGTCCATGCTGCCACTACTCCTGCTGCCCCTGTACCAGCCAAAACATATGCAGGGAGTCTACCCAAGTGCACCAAGTGCTCTTTCCATCACAACGGCCCCTGCCGGGAAATGCAATGCACTAACTGTGACCGGAAGGGCCATACCGCCCGGTTTTGCCGAACACCACCCAAACCCATTTCCCAGGTCCCCAATTCGGGAGTAAGCCAGGCCTGCTACGGCTGTGGCGAGATATGGCATTTCAAAAGAAACTGTCTGAAGGCTGGGAATACAGGAGGAACAGGGAGACTACTTGCTATTGGCCACAATGAAGCAGTAGCAGACCCCACAGTAGTCACGGGTACGTTCCTTCTTGATAACTCTTATGCTTGTATCCTATTTGATAGTGGGGCAGAGAGGAGTTTCGTAAACCAAAAGTTTAAACACTTACTTAAACAATCACCGCAACCACTAAAACAAACCTTCATCGTAGAAATGGCTAACGGAAAGACAGAGAGTTCTAACGAGATCTACATAGGTTGTACCCTCACGCTAGATAACCATTCATTTCCAATCGACCTCATACCAGTAGCAATCAAGAGCTTCGATATCATTGTGGGCATGGACTGGTTGAGTCTCCATCGTACCGATATTCTGTGTTTCGACAAAGCAATCCGTCTGAACCTACGAAATAACGAAACCTTGTTGATCTACGGAGACAAACCCAGTACGAGCCTCCGTATCATCTCAAGTATTCAAGCCCAGAAGTACTTGCGTAAGAAACATCGTGCATTCCTTGCACACGTCGTTGATACGAGCCAGAAAACAAAAGACCTAAAAGACTTCCCCGTAGTACGCGATTTCCCCGACATCTTTCCGGAAGAGCTACCAGGTTTACCTCCGCAACGACAAGTCGAGTTCCGAATCGCATTAATCCCAGGAGCTACCCCTAGCCAAATCGCCCTATCGTCTAGCGCCTGCTGAGATGCAAGAACTGTCCAGTCAACTTAACGAACTGCTCAGCAAGGGCTTTATAAGACCAAGCTTCTCACCCTGGGGAGCACCGGTCTTGTTCGTAAAGAAGAAAGACGGATTGTTTCGTGTGTGCATCGATTATAGGGAACTCAACAAGCTGACGGTCAAGAATCGTTACCCTCTTCCTCGCATAGATGATTTATTTGACCAACTGCAAGAGGCGAGCTACTTTTCCAAGATTGATATAAGATCCGGGTATCACCAGTTACGAGTGCTTGAGGAGGATGTCCCGAAGACAGCCTTCCGAACTCGTTACGGACACTACGAGTTCGTAGTGATTCCATTCGGACTGACCAATTCGCCCGCAGTATTCATGGACTTGATGAATAGAGTATGTCGTCCTTACTTGGATCAGTTCGTCATCATCTTCATTGATGATATACTTATCTACTCTCGAAGTGAGGAAGAATATAACTATCATCTGCGACAAGTCCTGGAAACTTTACGATCGGAGAAGCTATATGCGAAGTTCTCTAAATGCGAATTTTGGATCCGAAGAGTCGAATTCTTAGGACACGTGGTTAGCAAGGAGGGAATCCACATGGACCCATCCAAAATTAAGGCTATTGAGAACTGGTCAGCACCGAAGATGCCTACGGAAATTCGTCAATTTCTAGGCCTCGCTGGCTACTACCGCAGGTTCATTCAAAACTTCTCTCGAATCGCAAAACCCCTGACTACATTGACCCAGAAAGGCGTGGCCTTTGACTGGGAAGAGAAACAAGAGAAGGCATTCCAAACCCTGAAGCGAGCCTTATGCACCGCACCGATACTGTCCCTCCCCGAAGGGATAGAAGACTTCGTGGTATACTGCGATGCATCCAACCAAGGGCTCGGCTGTGTTCTGATGCAACGAGGTAAGGTCATCGCCTACGCCTCAAGACAGCTGAAGACACACGAGGTCAACTACACCACACACGACCTCGAATTAGGAGCGGTTGTGTTCGCCCTAAAAATCTGGAGACACTATCTGTATGGTACGAAGAGCACCATCTATACCGACCACAAAAGCCTCCAACACATCTTCAACCAGAAAGAGCTCAACATGAGACAACGACGGTGGGTCGAGCTATTCAATGACTACGAATGCGAAATTCGTTATCATCCGGGTAAAGCCAACGTAGTAGCACACGCCCTAAGTCGGAAAGAATATTCTGGCCGAAGATTCAAGTCACTAACAATGACTATCCATTCGCATCTATCTGCACAAATTAAGGAGGCTCAGCTCGAAGCTTTGAAACCTGAAAATGTAGCGGGAGAATCCCTGCGAGGAATGGATAAGAACCTGGAAGCCAAGGGTGACGGAGCCTTATATCTCATGGACCGGATCTGGACACCGAAGCACGGTGGCTTCAGAGACTTGGTCATGAAGGAAGCGCACAATACTCAATATTTCGTCCAACCCGGTTCAGATAAGATGTATATGGATCTCAAGAAGTCATACTGGTGGCCTAACATGAAAGCAGATATTGCTACCTTCGTAAGTAAATGCCTTACTTGCGCGAAAGTCAAGGTCGAATACCAGAAACCGTCAGGTCTACTCCAACAACCGGAGATACCTGAGTGGAAGTGGGAGCGGATCACTATGGACTTCATAACCAAGTTACCTAAGACAGCGGGTGGACTTGATACCATATGGGTCATCGTCGACAGATTGACCAAGTCCGCACACTTCCTACCCATCAAAGAAACCGACAAGATGGAGAAGCTCACAAGAACATACATTAGGGAGATCGTACGGCTGCATGGTGTTCCTATATCTATTATCTCAGATAGAGATAGTAGATTCACTTCGAGGTTCTGGCAGTCATTACAAAGCTCCTTAGGAACGAGGCTGGACATGAGTACAGCCTACCATCCACAGACCGACGGACAAAGTGAGAGGACTATCCAAACTTTGGAAGATATGCTGCGAGCCTGTGTGATCGACTTTAGTAAGGCGTGGGATACCCACTTACCCCTTGTCGAATTCTCATACAACAACAGTTATCACACGAGCATCAAGGCTGTTCCATTTGAAGCCCTCTATGGCCGAAAGTGCAGATCCCCTCTGTGCTGGGCTGAGGTAGGTGACACTCAATTAGCTAAAGGACGAGTTCCTGACAGCACTCTCACGGGTCCGGAGATCATTCGGGAAACGACAGAGAAGATCGTTCAGATTCGTGAATGATTGAAAGCCTCTAGAGACCGACAGAAAAGCTACGCAGACAAACGAAGGAAACCTTTGGAGTTCCAGGTGGGAGACCGAGTCCTTTTGAAAGTCTCACCCTGGAAAGGCTTGATACGCTTCGGAAAGCGTGGAAAGCTAAATCCAAGATACATAGGGCCTTTCGAAATTCTCGCTAGAATCGGCCCCGTAGCTTACATACTCAATCTACCTTGCGAACTCAGTAACGTACATCCTACCTTCCACGTTTCGAACTTGAAAAAGTGCCTATCTTACGACACTCTTGTAATCCCACTCGATGAGATCGAGATCAACGAGAACCTCAACTTCGTGGAAGAACCTGTAGAGATTATGGACCGAGAGGTCAAAAGAACGAAACAAAGCCGTATCCCGATAGTGAAGGTTCGCTGGAACGCCAAGCGAGGACCTAAATTCACATGGGAGTGCGAGGATCAAATGAAACTTAAATATCCTCATCTTTTTACTTAGTTATTTTGTAATAACTTAGTTGCTTGAACCCTAATTTCGGGACGAAATTCCCTCTAACGGGGGGATGATGTGACAACCCGAAATTTTCATTTGTGTAATCTCTACAATCAAATACTTCAAATAATAGTCAAATACATTTCAGTACATTTTTGGCCGGATTTAAGTCCGTTTGGGTGTTTAATTTTAAAAATCGTCAAACGAATAAATAAAAGGAAGTGTCGTTATGAGTGATGTGTAGCAAACAAAACAAACAACACCTTAGCTAGGTGTTTACGGCCAAACAAGAGGAGTTTGGGCCGTAAACACCATTTTTCCAAGAACTCATGCATATAGCATGAGTTTACCCACTATTCCCTAACTTTACACTTCCAACCTCAAGAACACCCAAGTTTTTCTCTCAACTATCATAGGATCATTTCTTCAAATCCGCCAAAATGTAAGTGTTTCCTTCCTAGATTCGTTCATACAACACTTAATCTAGTGTTTTTACATCATTTCATCCATGGATTCTTGATTTTTACTTAGATCTTCAAGTGTTCTTCAAAACACCAAGAACACCAAGAACACACACTAGTGTTCTTGGGCCCTAAACACTCTTACAAGCTTCATATAAGTAAGTATACTCCCCCTAACTAGTTATTTGCTTAGTATACTTGGTAATCCATGGAATGAACATCAAAATCCCCAAGATCATATGTGTTTACGGTCAAGGGATATCCTTGAACCGTAAACACCACCAAGTGGTGTTTAGATGCCCCTAACACCTTCTATAGCTTGGATAAAAGACTAGAACCTTGTATGCATGAACTAGAAACACCAAAACACGAAATGGTTGGAGTTACCATGAGTTTACGGCCGTAAACTCATGGTTTTACGACTGTAAACCCAAGTGTTTACGACCGTAAACTCTCAAAGGTGGTCCAAAGACCGTAAACTCCAAAAGTGAGCCATTTCGAGCCCTAATCACTTCCCAAGCCTTTGATGCAAACCTAGAACACTTCTTTGTGAGGTATAAGACCTTAAAACACACAAATGCACCATTACCATGAGTTTACGGCCGTAAACTCATGGGGGAAATGGTCCAGAAATCGTAAACACATATAGGGTTACCATTTGAGGAGTAAACTTCAATGTGAGGCCATACTCTCCTTAGATACAACCCTTTAGCACTCCTAGCACTTGAAACTAAGTGTTTCCATGTATTAGAGTTTCTTTACTTGATTATTTAGTTATTAAATAACTAATTAGATACATTTATGTATCGCTACATGTTACATAGGATCAGTGTGTGTTCAAGTCCTCACTTGACACCTAGCATCCTACCCGACACTTCCATCCACTCCACTCACTGCAGGTGATTTCATACCCCTAAATCAACCTTTTAAATGATTTTAAATGCTTTTATGGGGGGGAATACAAGTTGAACTGTTATAGTTATTGTATCAATCACATGTGATTAATAACTAGAACAGACTACAAGATTTGCTACTGCTTTCAAATTACCATCAAACTTTGGATTTTCAAGTGTTTCAAACCTTTTATCAAACTCTTTAAATGCCAAAACTATTTTCAAACTCTTTTAAACTTGCTTTATTTTCAAACCCATATCTATACTAATATATTTATATAAGTAAGACTTGAAGGACTTAGGACTGATAGCTCACCTTATTTCCTGTTCCTTGTTTGGTTGTAGACTTAGGGTATTCTGTTATTTGTCCGATTGTCGTTGAAATCTTAGTTATATATCATATATATTTGTGTTGGATATAAAAG
Organism: Lactuca virosa; assembly: GCF_052849685.1. Taxonomy (NCBI): domain Eukaryota; kingdom Viridiplantae; phylum Streptophyta; class Magnoliopsida; order Asterales; family Asteraceae; genus Lactuca; species Lactuca virosa. Next base: position 209,340,991 of record NC_136429.1, read on the forward strand.
TCTTCACTTCAGTTCAGTACCTTTGTGTATCAAAGGCATGCAACCAACATTACTAATTAACTATAATAGGTATAGTTAAGGATTACTACTCATTACTACTATTACAATGACACCTACCAGAGTCAGTACAGTTATGAGTCAATACATGCTAAATACTATACAAAGAGAATACTATATACTATACAAGAGAACACTCTATACATTATGCTAGAAAATACATTATACAATATACAGGAGAATATACTATAATTAGAATGTGACATACTACTTTTCGATACGACACTTCACAATGGTATCACCGTGTAACCAGAGTCTCCTGGAGGGAGAGCGGGCATTCTGTGTATAGATCTATACGGGACAGACACTCCCACATCCCGACTGCTAGCTACAGTCCCAACTGAAAGGCCAAGGGGTGACAAAATGTCACATCACTATGTATGACTCGAAGGGTCATCAGTTATTCGATCGTCAATCAGCATGGTTACATACGAGTTCACATTCAAACATTTAATTACACATTAAGAATTAAAGGCCAAACAGGCTCCCCGAGGTGTATTGTACATTTAATACTACCTGGAGTCTGCATTTTATTTCATTTAACCGGCAGTGCCACTGCTGGGGTAAAACCTTATTTTCCCAATTACTTTACATGAATAAAGTCTAAAACTATATTTTCTTACTGATAGTTTCACTGGGGAAAACTTTTACATTTTCAAAGGATCAAACATGCAAACAAACGGGTCTTGGTAGAAGACTACCTTTATTGGAAAATATAGGATTTTCTAGGGAGTATACTATTGTCAGACATTGATATCAGCTATTATACTACATTGTTGGAAACATTTTTATACAAGAAATAACACTAAATAATTATGAACTCACCAGCTTTATGCTGATAAACTCTTTCAAAATAACTTGTATTCTCAGGTCATCAGTAGACAGGTACAGATGAAGCTTTTGAGAAGATGGAGCACATACAAGACTCATCTTTTATTTTGATTATACTTTTGGTGTCTTACAAACTGTACAGAACACGCTTGTATTACAATTATTATATTAATGCAATGGATGTTGTTGCTTGTCTTTACTATTATGCATTGTTATGATACTGTACATGACGTCCTCCACCCCAGAACGTATTCCGCCGTTCCGGTTTTGGGGTGTGACATTTACCTACCTTCAAATATTTTATTGCTTGGATTACGACATCCGTCTTCTAAGTTATAAAATATTGTGTTAGGTCCTAGCCTTAATATTTCATATTGGGTGTTATATTAAGGACTTAAATCAACAAAACTTGAATTTCTACCGAATAGATATCTAGTTATGACAACTATGATCTTCCCAAATCAATTGGAACAAGCTTTCCTAATGAAGATGATGTCCCGCGACTGGATCATGGAAATCATACTTCTCTTCCTCCACCTCCTCCAATTATTCTCCGTAACCCACAAGTTCTTGAAAAGTTCAAGGTCACTCAATCCCTATTGGCAAGCAAAGTCTATATATGCTTACATATTGTAGATGAAGTTACATATTGACAGGCTGGGAGAGTTGGGTGTCGAAGTATCGAGGTAGGTGGTTGTGGACTTGGTTCTTCAGTCACTCCCTGATGACAGATCACGACATGACTCTTTCTGATCTTACCTATTTGCTTGTTGCTGCTGAATTAGCAATGATTTGGGGCACTAGTAAAGCAAATTTGATTGGAAGATCTACTTCCCAAACTTTCATCGACATTGATAATGGAAACATTGGAAGTCCAGAAAAGTCTTCTCTTCCCAATGGAAAGGGATCGACCATATTCAACCCGGTTGACCAAATGGTAAAGAGAAAGGCTAAGTCTGAGATAGTCCAATATACCATTACCAAAGAGTCCACATGTTTCTATTGCCAAAGGAAGGGCGTTGGTTGTGAAGCTGCCCTGTTTACCTGAAAGTTCACTAGGATGGTAAAAGTCAAAATTTGACTATGCTTCAGGTGAAAGTCCACTACCTAACTCTATTAAGTTCCTATTTTGAGATTCTTATTACATGATGTGACTAGGTCGCATTTTGATGCTTTAAGAATCAAAGAAAAGAGAGGAAGCTTAAAGGAAGAGTAAGCTGATTCTGATCGTGAAGATCAGAATTTTGAGCTGCTGCTGAGAGTTATGATAGATTGCTTAGGAATAGATAACAACATAGTTTTCATATGTATTTGCATTGTAAGGATAAGTTTCTTCCGCAATTTTAAAATAAAAGGAAAATGTTTGATTTTATTTATTTTAAGCATCCTTACAATGGGATTTGTGAAAATTGTTGTTTGTATGATTCCATTGATAGCAATATTGGAAAATGGATTTGATTCTTTTGTTTGTGGTAGTGTTATAATTTACCAAATAAGGAAAGATTTTCATCACCCAAGTTTCAGTTTGGTAGAAACTTGGAATCATGCAACTTGTATTGTATGATGAATGAGAATTTTCATCTTTGGGAAATTAAGAATAATTCCTTGTTCACATGTATATGTGAGTCAAGTGAAGGACTAGGAGATCGGGTACACTTGGTTGTGCACTGATCAGGTCCACCACAAAGAACAATAAGGCTACTCGTCATGATTTACTAAAGTTTAGTAAATCCGGTTGTGATTACAAGTTTAAGTATAATTCTGAAACATTGGAAAAGTTTCAATGTATGGTAGGACAAATGAGTAGAATCAAATTAGGCAGAGAGATAAAAGTTTCTCCAATCTGAAAAGATGGGAGAGTACTTCAGCATCATGTTTTATGATCATCGTAATGATTATGAAAAACCATATCACAATTGATCCTCTAAGGACATCTTAGTGCAATTGTTTGACTAAGAAGAGGAATCGTGAATTCTTGAAATGGTTAAATCAAAAGATGAATCATACTTCGTTCCAAAATTGACTCTTAGAGTAACACTCCAAGATTGTAACCTTGAGTGACATAATGCTAAGAAGGTTTAAAACACTTATCAAATGTAGAGTAAAATGTTTTCTACTCTTGTACATTTGAAATTGGTGAGTTGTGATGTTTTGGATAAAACAAAGACCAATTGTGTGAAGTGTTTGTCTTGATAAGAATCCGCACTAACTCTTGAATATTTGCTTTGTCAAGGAATGGTTCTTGACAAGAGAATCTTATATGTCAAGAGGTTAGTGGGAGTCTTAATGATCTTGAAAAGGGTCTCAAGAAGTAATCAATAATAAAACCTATTGTTTATCACTAGCACACGACTTGAGATTTATAACCTATCGTGTTGACATATTCTTGTTTTTGTGCCCATTCCAGTTAAAGTTGACTATGCATGTGAGTTCTATGAGTTCTCAATTGTTTGCATAACAATCTGGAAGCAATTGTAGGCCCTTGTGCTGTCGGGTGGCAAGAAAAATAAGATTAAACATGTTCAGCCCATATGAGTTTGGATTTGTCACTAACCTTGTCTTGTAATTATGGTTATGAAAAATTTACATGGATAGGAACACATACACCATAAAAATCTAAGTGTCATAAGGTTTCTCTCCGATTCATGAAAATGATGGTGAGGAAACGCTTTCACTAAGTAGATTTTAAGTAGATAGTAATTGTGATATTTGCATTCTCAAAGTCATTAGTGGAGCATGTGTGGTTAACCGGCACACTAACATGGGCTAGTGAGAATGGAAAAAGGTCTAAACATTATGATTACAACATCCCTTTTCGTAATTGTTTAGACACACATATGAGCTATCTAAGGAAAGGTGTAAGAAATCGGGAAGCTTAGATAAAGTTTTGTCAAAGCATCTCGTATCAGAAATTTGAACTTTGATAAGAAAGTCAATAATTATTGATATCTAGAAGTCCAGCTGATTTCTTGATACATATCAAAGCAAGTGGGATCATAAGTGTTATGCTAATAATGGTTATTATGCTAGTGGGAGCATAATGATTATGGTAAGTGTTGCAAGTTAGCAATGTTAATTATAGAAAAAAAAAGTTTCAAGTTGCAATGTTGCAGGGTTTGGAAAGTTGTTTTGCTATAATTAAGGGAGAGGAAATTATACTTCATTCCAATTCTAAAAGCTTAGTTTGTGAGTCGTTAATCAAATTTAGTCATAATTACATTATTTGCGTTCTAAAATTCGACTATGATTACGGCATCCCTTTTCATAATCTGAATTATAAGAACATGGCAAATAGAAATAGAAATATTATAGCAAAGGACTAGTCTACTATCATGTCTTTATGTGAGACATCATGAATCGTGGCCCATATGCTTTGGATATAGGATCGATTACATGTGCTATAATATTCATCCGTTATAAATTTTCCAAATGCCTAGGGCATTAAGAGGGAAAAAGGAATAGAACTGGATATGACAATAATGATTAAGCAATTGTCGAGGACAATCTGAGGTTTACCAAAGATTGATTGCTCATTGACAGTTGGAAGTATGGTGTTAAATTTTGGAAGGACCATATTGACATATTCTGAAAAGAGGCAACTCTTGTTCAGAAGTGATGGTCAAAATGGGAATGTGGAAATGTTTCCATAGGTGGAAGTTATTCTTTAAATATGTGTAATATTAGAAAACTTAATGCAAGAAGGATGTTCAAAGGAATGTGCTTTGAATTTGAGACTTCATTTCCATGGAATTTCTCTCCATTGGAATACTTTGTAAATGTTTGTTGCCAAGTCTTTGTGACTTTGTGCATAGTTATTACAAGAGGATGAATGCATAAGTTTAGAATCTAACAGATTTCAATAAATGGCAAAGAATCTTGTATTCTTACATTTGCGATAAGGATTTGGAATTGTGAAATGAGTATCATTTTAAATGTTGTCAATTGATGTATTCCACAAAGAAAGGACCATAGGTAAATATAGTATGCATGCTTGGACCATGGCATAACTATTGTTTTAGTTCAAGTATTAAGTTGATTATTCGAAACATCATACAATGAATAATGAGTAATCAATATGACTCAAAAGTTTTTGGGCCATATAGGATTAGTAATATTATTGTGTTTCACTTTGCATGTTTTGACTTCCCGAGTAATCATGAGACGATAATATCTTATATTCTTCAAACGGAGACGTGTGAGTTATAGTTGCGAGTCGGTTCCACATTGACATATGTAAATGCACCAGTAACATGGATGTTATAAAACATATCGTTGTGTCTAATTTGATGAGAGAGTACAAGCGAGCATTTGGGTCGAAGTTTAAACGTTCCTTTTACCCCATGTGGATAAAAGCGATATCTGTGGGCCCCTCGATGATTTAGTGATGACAACCGTAAGTGATCGGCCGGGCCTGGACGGATTTGATTTGTTCAATTAGTCGGTCGTTATAAATTGGAAATCGGGAAACAACAGATGGACAGAGAGAATGATTGTAATCCATGTCTCAATCCATATGATATCTAGAATGGAGGAATATATGATCCCTTATCTAATGGAAGCGTCATTGATTTGTTCAGAGTTCGACAGCGACTTTTAAGAGCTACGATTGCTAGTCAGGTTGTAGAGTCATACTTGCAATAATAGTTATTAGACTTATCCAAGTGGGAGACTGTTGGATTAGTGTCAAAGTCCATAACTATAATTGGTATGTACTTGACCCGATTTGGCATGGTCCATTTGGGTTGCATGGTATCGGAACAATTTGGATAGACTTTTGTGAGAAAAGGATATTTATGATTTATTAATATATTATAAGTTATAATATATTAATATGAAATCATATTATTTAATTAGTATTGATCAAGAATTAATTTGGAATTAATTATGTGATCAAAAGAGACTAACTAAATATATGGGGATATTATGTAAATCAATCATTCTTATATATGTGTAGGCTTATGATCCATAGTTCTTCATGTTGGGCTAAACTCATGGGGTACCCCATGGATACTCCATGGAGGTTAAAACCCATGGATCATAAGGAAGATGGAAAGTCATGAGTTACATGGTGTAACCCTAATAGCCACAATATATAAAGACCCCATAGCTCAAGAAATCGTCCCTAAGGATTCACATGAGAGGGCTAGCCGATTTTGAGCATAATAACTTTTCTCTCTAGTTATTCCAAGTTGTTGGTGGTGTTGTGTGATTCATTTGAGGTGTCACATTTGGGGCACTAGGCTCTTAAGCTCCATGGAATCAAGCTACAACAAAGAGGTATGTCATTCTACTAGATTCTTGTATTGTATATACTTCATATTATGCTACTTAGGATGAAACCTTGGAATATTGAATATTTGCATGTATAATAGAGAACATAGATCCAAGGTTTATAGGGTTGTATGTGCACCATAGGATGTTGTAGCATAGAAAACCCAACAATTTTGACTGTAGTGGTGGCAGTGGTTTCGACATTCTTAATTCCTTCACCCTTTTTGACACTTATGTCCTTATTAAATAAGTTAATGGTGATGCCTAGATTTTTGAACTCCTCCAAATTATACTCGGCATTCGAACCGTCGAGTCTTATGAATTTCGTCTGCTCTGTGATTATTGTAATTTGTTATGAACCAGAATTGATGTTTACATCCATATTATATACGTTTTCATTGACATCGGGATTACTTTTCTCCTCGAAATTCAAATTGACAGAGGTATCCCTTTGCGATGACACATGAAATTAACCTCCCATTTTTGTATCTGTGTCATCACTGTTATGATCTGATTCGACAACCATATCCTCTGTCAACTTCACAGAGCTATCCAAAGCACTTTTCTTTCTTGATGCATAAGAATTAGGAGACGAAATCTCCCTAACCACAAATCCTTTTCGTGTAAAATATAGCTTCTTTACCCTCTTATAAACCCCTATTTCACACCACGTTCTTCTTGGGTAGGAATCTCCTTAGTAACTATCTCAGACTGAGTCACAACAGTTTCGACTACAGGATCTTGAGTAGGTTTCGTGGGTTTTGATTCTGATGATTTCTTAGTAGGTTTCTTTGTTCTTTTAAGGACTCCTTTTCCAGTCTTGTTAGGTACAGTCTCCTTAATAACCTCTTATTCGACTTCCTTTGGCTTCACATCATGTTACTTTTTCTTTTGACCTTTAGATGCTTTCGATGAACCTTCATCACCTTTAGATGCAACCTTTGTAACTGGAATACCAGTTGGAGTAGAATCCATTGAAGCTTGGTGTTGAATTAGTAACTGATGCATAGGATTAATTAATTTGAGCATCGAATCAGAAATCCTAGCAACAGATAGAAATATTATAACATCATCCATCAGGACCTTTGGAACCGATATTGATGGAAACTTTGTTGTATCATCATCATTAGGAAATAGTATATTTTTCTGAGTATATACTTCCCTTAGAATTAACCCCCAAAACCTAGCACTCAAAACACCTGATGTTACTTTGGAATGAGAAATATAAGTCCTAAATTCTTCCCATAATAATGACGCATAATCAACATCAAGTCCACATAGTATACCCCAACTATAATTGAATAAACGTCAAGTTTCGCCTTGTCTAATCTTGAACTTCGTCATGTTAAGCATTGAAGAATAATGTGGCACAAGAAACTCCAAATACATGGAAAAATGGACTTATTGAATTGACTGATAATTGATAAAGTAGGTTGATGACCCATCTCATTGAACATGTGAATGACTTGTTCAGTAGTAACATCATAAAATGTACCTATAGACGGTAACTTCAAGATTTAGGAAAATTGCTTCTTGGTTAACTTCGTCGTTTTATTGGACATCAATTGAAACATAACAATATTCGTTGTTTTGTTATATACAACAGTAGAATCTGCCAAAGAGAGCCATTGCATCGGAATTGCAAAAGTTGATGATAAAGAATGATGAAGAACATAATTGTTCACAACCAATATGATCATCCATAGTTCTTCAGAATAAGCATCAAGCAACGGATTAAGCCATAAATTAGTGTGTTGAATCTTCATCATCGGTTGTGAAGCCTCTTCGTCATTAGTGCTGAATTCATCAACAACGTAATGCTCAGCAGCCATTGAGAGAATTTTGGGGAGAAAATTTTGCGATGAAAAGTTAGGGTTCTTGGGAGAATTCTCAGAGCATAAACTTTGAATTGGAATGAACATTTTCCTTAAGTAACTAGCATGAAGTTTGAATTTAAGTCATTGACAAATCAGATAACTCCACGTGGAATATGAGTTACTTAACCGTCACCGTAAACATCTACCACGTATAAAAGTAATGATCACTTTTTACCTCGAGTCTCGTGAAAATCTTGAACCCTCACATCCACCGGATCTTTCGCGTCTCCCAACCAAAAATGAACCCCCATCACTTTCAATACTAATATAGAACTATCCTTCATTATGGAGGCTAAGCTCATTTACTTATAGGAAGGATAAGCAAAATCATGTGCCAGACTTGGTGAATTCTAAGTTTTGAGTTGGTAGTACCCAAAACCTAAAGAATTTCAGTGCTTTCATGTGCTAAAGAATAATAGAGAAGCAAAAATAAAAAAAAATGACATTGTGATATCAAAGAATCTTTGATATAAAAGCAGATAGATCCCGGGAAAAGATACGCTTTATTCGACATCAAGAGAGATGACGAACTACTTGTGTGGTTTCCCGAATTACAATCGAAAACTCATTGAGGAGTATCGAAGGGCCTCTTTTCGTAAGATTCATGAGTGGTTTCATTTTTACACAAATTTACAACTTGACATAAGTGTAAAGAATTGTGCAAAAATACTTGGATGACCAGTGCAGTTAAGAACAAGTAGTCTTTGAAAATTTTGAAGTAACGAAAGTGAGAGAAATGTTCAAACGAAAATCTCATTTCATAAAAAAATGAACAACTGGATCTATTGGGTGGAAATGACTTGGTATGAGTAAATTCCATGAATATCACACAACGGAAATGAAAATGAGATTGTGAACATAAAAGGTGGTACATCGAAATAAATGTTTCGTGATAATATTTAACATTAAATGTTCACCATCAATTCATTAAGTTGAGGTTTGTTGGATTTCACCTTTATCACGGAAAAATGATAGCATGAACACGGATTCGTGACATACATATATCCTTGTTGGTTTTGACCAAATGTGTCTTGGGCATGTCTCATTGTGTGTGATCGTGTTAGAAATTTTGGATGAAAAAGATTGGATATAAAAACTCATTGTACCTCTGCAAAAAATTGGACTTAGTAAAAATCTCTTTACTCGTCATGAGAAGAGAAAGGTAGCTCATCGACTAATGTGAGGACAGCCTAATTGGGAAGAAACTTTCGTGTGAAAATTTTCATTAATGCTTAGAACACAAAGAGTCTATGAGGCTTGTGGACAACATGTTGCAGCATGCTTCTAGGGACACCTAACTAGCACAAAAGTTTAGTTTCACAGTTGTTCCCTTTGAATGTTCTCATTTGGCATGCGAAAGAACAACACATTGTTACGATGAGCTTCGAAAATAAGAAAAATACTTTTGTGTTTTTAAATTTTTTTTGTTAAAAAAAATAAAACTCAAACATAACAAAAATATTTTGGATTTTTTATTTTGTAAATACAAAACCAAAATAAAAAAATCTTTTTGGAATTTTGAATTTTATAAAGAAAAAACAAAAATAAAAAAATCTTTTTGGATTTTTGAATTTTATAAACGAAAGGACAAAAACAAGAAAATGATATGAAAAACACACAAACACTGGATATTTGTTAAAGATAACAAATATCTCGTACACGAACCAATGTTTTCTTTTCTCCAAAGAAATATCCCATAGTCGAATGCTCACCAAAGACATGTACGTCCCATTGAAATACTAACTCCACACACGAAACTGGTACTAAATGAATCATAAGGAAATCGAATGCGAAGGCATGCGAACGCTGAACATAAACAATAATCTCTAAACATCTATCATACAAGTAACGAAAGTTAGTAAAACACACGAAAGTGATACCAACTAGTCTAGAGTGAAATAAACAGTCGAAAGTGAATCCAAAAATCGAAAGTGAGATCCAATAGTCGAAAATGAGATCCAACAATCAAAAGTGATATCCAACAGTCGAAAGTGAGATCCAACAGTCGAAAGTGGGATAGAAAAACTAAAGTCGGTCGATAATGTTTATATATCAAATCCAAAAATTATGTAGAATTTGGAACATAACAAGCTTCCATCATCCCCAATCAGTTTAAAATTCTTAAAAATGATTTTTCGTCCAATGTTTTTGTAAAAATTCAGCAAGCTGGTCAGTTTTTTTGACAAAATGACTTCAATATTCCCATCTTCGATGTGATCTTTAATGAAGTGGTAATGAAGATCAATATATTGAGTTTAAAATGTTGAATTGGATTATAACATATGTGAATTACGCTTTGAGAATAACAATACCAAGTAATTTTCTTCATTTTAATCGCATTGTCACGTAATTGACTTTGGATCCAGATCACTTGAGATGTACAAGCCGCAACAGTGATGTATCCAGCCTCAGCTATCAAAATTGATACGCATGTCTGCTTTTTTGACTGCCAACTCATAAGCTTCCCGTCTAGGAATTGACATCCTCCTATTGTGATCTTTCGATCCAATTAACAACCCCCCAGATCGGCATCTCAGAAAGCTTGAATAAAGAATCTTGTTTTCGACGGATACCACAAACCTAGAGTCTTTGTTCCATGTAGATATCAAAATATTTTTTTCACTACAGTAAGATGTGGTCCTCTTGGGTTTGCTTGATACCTGGCACAATTCCACACAGAAAACATTATATCAGGTCAACTTGCAGTTAAATACAAAATCAAACCAATCATGTTTCTATATGTCTTCATATCAACAGCTGGCTTATCCAACGAAGGACCTAAGCGAGTGCCAACTGCCATTGGAACTTTAGCTTTCATGCAAGTCGTCATGCCAAAATCTTTCAAACAGGTTTCGAGTGGAATTTTCATGGTTGATAAAAATTCCTTTCCTGCTTTGACGAATATTTAATCCAACGAAATGATTTATCTTCCCCATCATGTTCATTTCGAATTCACTCTTCATTAGCTCCTAAAATTATTTCGACAACAACGGATCAGTTGAACCAAATATAATGTCATCGACATAAATTCGAACGAGCATCAAATGATCCCTTACTTTCCTCCGAAATAAAGTCGGGTCAACTGATCCTTGCTTAAATTTTGCGATTTTCAAGAAATTGAAAAGAGTCGCATACCAAGCATGAGGTGCTTGTTTTATCCCATAAACTGCGTTGTCGAGAATATAGCAATGGTCAGGAAACTTATCATTGACGAAACTGGGTGGCTTTTCGACATATATTGTTTCTTCAAGAACACCATTAAGGAATGCACACTTAACATCCATCTGTTGATGTCAAAATCCTAATGAGCTACATAAGCCAGAAAAATTCGTACACCCTCGAGTCTTGCGACAGGGGAAAAGGTTTCCTCATAATCAATTCCTTCTTGTTGAGAATTACCTTTTACGACTAATCTAGCTTAGTTTCAAACAATATTGCCTTCTTTGTCCATTTTATTTTAAAAACCCATTTAAGACCAACAATCAAAACATCATCAGGTTTAGGAATTAACCTCCAAACCTTATTTCGTTAAAATTCGGCCAACTAAACTTGCATTGCAACAACCCAATCAGGATGTTCTAATGCATTCTTAAATGTTTTTGGTTCGATTTTTTAAATAAAAACATTAAACATACAGAATTCTTGATGAACATTTAAAACCTCATTTTTGCTCGAATTTGTGCTCGTGTTAGAACACCTGAACTTGGATCACAAAGAATTTGTTCTTTTGGATGATCTCTTGTCCATTTCTCCATTGGAGGAAAGGCAGGATTAAACTCCAAATGTGCATCCTCATATGTTCATTATGTTTCCGATAATTCATCTGAAATTGAGATATTGTCATTAGTATCAAGAAATTATTTACCTTGATCATCATCATCATGATTCGATTCACTTGGTTCCCCCTCAACCATAGGATTTGTAGTATGATGCTTCCCCTCGACACCAGCTTGAGTAGTCAATTGCTCCCCCCTCAACTTCAGATTGAGGTATCAAACTTTGTCTTTCATTTTGAGATGAAGAAATCAAGTGCTCCCCCTTTACTTGACCATCAGTCAAATTTTGTATTTGTTCGACATTGAGTGTCAAGGTTGATGATGAAATTGCTTCATTTTATTTGTTAGTGCGTGTAGAATCATCTGACTGTTTTGATGCCTCAGGAAATTGATTGTCTTCAATATTGACCTCAACATAGATTTCCCTATCATGAAAACCAAAAATTAAATCAAGATCTATATCAAAAGTAAGCATTTCCTCAGATTCTTCATTAGTTTAAGAGATTATCGTTTTCTTCAAAAATTCTTGTTCAATTCTTTTGACATAATAATCATCAAAAGTAAGATTGAATGTTTCTTTAACTTTTCTTGTACACTTGTTCAACACCCTATAAGCAACAAAATTATGAGACTATCCCAAGAAAATTCCCTCATCGGCTTTTGTCTGAAATTTGGAAAGCTTATCCTTGAGATTCATGATAAAGCATCTGCAACCAAAAATATGGAAAAATTTAACATAGGTTTCCTTTTTTATTATCTCATAGGGTGTTATATTGAAACGAAGATGAATAAAAGAATGATTTTGTTTAAAACAAGCTTTCGAAACTACTTCTGCCCAGAAGCATTGTGGCAAATTTGCATATGTAAGCATCGTCCTAGACGCTTCACATAAGGAACGATTTCCCCTTTCGACAACACCATTTTGTTGAGGCACGTATGGAGACGAAAAGTTGTGGGATATTCCCAGTTCAGTCAAAACGAATCTAAATTCGATTTTTCAACTCAGTTTCATTGTCACTTTTTACCTTACGGACTTTCTTTTTCAAACTTAGTTCAATTTTCTTGATAAATTCAATCATCACTTGAGCAGTTTCAAGCTTCTATCAAATAAAGAAAACCTAAGTAAACATTGAAAAGTCATAAAAATAACTAGTATGTACTTCTTTTTGTTGAGTGATTCAACAGTCGAAGGACCACACAAGTCGATATGAAGAAGTTTCGACGGTTCAATGATCTTTGAATCAATTGTGATTGGATGACCTTGACGATGTTGTTTCCCCTGTTCACAAGCTGCACATAACGAATCATTATCAAATTTCAAAACAGGTAAACCATGAACAAGATCATTAAGAACAAGTTTGTTTAGATTTTTGAAATTAAGATGTTAAAGTCGTCGATGCCATAACCAACTGAGGTCTAAAGAAGCTTTCGATAGTAAGTACACAGAAGGTATGCCCACCACAGGTTTCATGTCGAGAGTGAACATATCATCCTTTCTCATTAGCTTCAACATAACTTCTTTTGTCTTTTTATTTGAGATTATTCCTCCTTCCTCATTGAAAAGAACTTGATTTCTTGTTGCAACTACAAGTTGAGATATGCTTATCAGGTTATGCTTCAACCCTTTGACATAAGCAACTCGTTTCACAGTGAACTTTCCATTTCTAACTTTCCCATATCCTTTAACTTTTCGCTTGTGATTATTTCCAAACAAAACAACACCTGCATTTTCCAACGAACGAAAATCTCACAAATTCTCCTTTCTCTCAGTCATGTGATGCGAGCATCCACTATCAATATACCGATTTTTGTCATATTGCTCGTCATATAGTACCTACAATTAATTAGAGAAATTTAGGTCCCCTAGACCTTTTGGGTCCTTGGACACTAGTTTTCAACGAATTATGTAATGAAGAGCTAAAAATCCAATTTCGAACGTGGTTTTAATTTTTTCAATTAAGAACTACGTCGGCTTTTGGCATTGAAATGTATTTATACAATGGTGAAGTTTCAACTTTAAGTTTCTCTTTTTCAAATTTTACTTGTGAAACATCAACTTTCATTGCTTTCACTTCTTTCCATTGTGATACTTTCGACGCTGATTCTTGAGAATAAGTACTTCCATTCAAGGATTCTTTCAAGTAATTCTCATAAGCCTCTTGGACTTGTGCTTGAGAATACTTTGTCAACTAAAATTTTCTTCCTTTTCCTTCCACCCAATGATTAAAAAATTTCGTGTCATTTTTGCCTTTAACAAAAGACACTTTCGCTTTTTTCTTCAAATCGGGATTTGGAAAATGTGGATCATTAGGTTTAAATAGAACAGTGTGTTTTACAACATTTGTCATATTTGTAAAAACCCTTTTGTGACAAAGATGGTTTTTGAGGTCGTTGCTGAAAACATTTATGGTATCGATTTTGATAACTAAACCGAGAATGTTTTTGAAAAAAATTTCTATTTTAAGAAAAATTACATCATCCATTGTTCTGAAATTGATTTTGTGTTGTTGTTTCAGTGTTTTGTAATTCCTTCATTTTTTGAACATTTTTCTCAACATAATTTTGATGAAACTTTCTTGTTCATTCTTGTAATGTCCCGATTTCACAACCAAAAAAATTTTGTTTTATTTACAGTAAAACTTCCTGTTCGTAACACCATTTTAAGAAAACCATATGTTCCCAATTACATTTAATAAAAATCAGAGTATTATAATGAATGTGAAATCCTCAATGTTGTTGATGAGTGTGTACAATCCCATCTTCGCCTTCCCATAACCATCGATGATACATGAAACAATAAACAACAGGGTAAGCATAAAGCTTAGCGAGTTTCCCCCAAAATACCACCACACGTCATAACAAAAAACAACATGAATATATGAGGCTTCAGCCTAACTGGACCACCTCACAGGGCCTACAGCCTATCTGGACCGCTCTCCGGGCTATCAGCCTAAATGGACTGCCTCGCACGGTCTACAGCCAATCCAAACCGCCCCGAGTATCTAGGCCTTCAACACAAAGCAGTACTGCCTCAACCCACTACTACCATATGTCGACATATAAACAGTACGGATCAAGTAGGCATATAATACAGGAAAACATCGATCATATAGCTCACTACCGCCTACTAGTCCTCACACCACACACTCTCCCGCTACCAGCAATCCTCCATGAAATGCGTAACCATAAGTAACCAGAGGTGAGATAGCTTCCCAAAAAGATAATCCTACTCTAGAGCCACAACCAAACAAGGAACACGCAAGAAAGCATAGATCAAGAGTTCTCAGGTTACCCTACATGACCACATATAGTTCCTAGGGCACTCCACTTGATGATAACGAAAAAGTACAGGTAGAAGTAAAGATCTACAAATTACTACCGCATAGAAACATCCTAATTACCAGGATACAGATCACTACAACATAGCAGCATACCAACTACCAGGATACAAATCTAACAGTTCACTACAACATAGCAACATACCAACTACGATGATACAGATCTAACAGGTCACTACAACATAGAAACATACTAAATACCAACATCCAAAGGAATGCATAACCGTATATACTCAGAGGTGAGATAGACACCAGGACAGGTGATCCTACTCGGGAACCACAACCAAACATGGAACAAGTAAAAGACCCTAGATCAAGAGTCCTCAGTTTATCCTACATGACTATATACATTCCATATGGCATCCTTCTACTAAGGATAACAAAAACTAGTGGGTTGTTATTCGTGCCTTCGACCCACAGGTATAGTGAGGCGAAAGTCACTTGAATCGAAGAACCGTGAAAGACTGTAATATGCTCCCTTCTGTGCTGCTTTCTCTCGTGAATCCACTAACACCAGAACCAGATAAAATCTTAATCAATAGCCCAAACTCCTCAAGTTTGACCCAGGGTCAAACTTGGTCAAAAAGTTAATGGTCAACGGAAGTCCACAAAAGTCAAAGTCCAAGGCAGTTGAGTACACCCAGTGTACTCAACGTACGCCCAGTGTACGCAACATGATCCCACTCATTCCTTAAGCACTTAATCCATTAAGGACCTTTCACCCAAACTCAGATTTAGCCTTAAAACATTGTATTAAGTCATAAAGTTTCCACCTTTATGACATTCCATGGCTAGGGAAGATCCAAAAGCTAAAACCCTAACTTATTAATCCATTAAGACATCCCAACTCTTGCATGGAAGGGATAGAAGGACCAAAATCATATTTTTATGGTTCCTTATAGCTTCATAATGGATAAAGTTTCCAACTTTATCCAATAGAATGGTCCCAACAAAGAACATCTAGTCTTTAAGTCTCCAAGGGACCAAAAGTGCATCTTTTTCATCTTAATCCATTAAGTCAAAGTCTCCAACCTTCATATCTAAATCAATATGATGTTTAGATGGATAAAGTTTCCAAATTTATCCATAACAAGGTCACAAACTTTCAATATCTAAACATTATGCACTTAAAGTGACCAAAAGCTCATAACTCCCAAAACTAGCTAGATCTAACAATTACATCATCAAGATTCAAACTTTATACCTCCAGAAGAAAGATCAAGGTGAACAATGTCTGGATGTACAAGCTCCAATGCAACCAATGCTTCTTCAACGAACTCCTTCTTGTCCAAGGTGCACCAAGATTACTCCAAAGCACTTAAAAACACCTTTTTTTCTCGCAAGGCTTAAACTAAGGTTAGGGTTTCAAGAGAGGGTTTTGGAGAGGTGGAGGCTAAGAATGGAATGAGTTTGGGGAAGTTAAGGAGCTTAAATAGGGCTCAAACCACGAAAATTTTGTTTGGGCACTGATCTCGTACGCCATGTGTACTCCTTGTATGCCCATCATAGTAGGGATGCCCTAGTACACCCATCGTACTCCCCATACGCCCAGCATACGCAGCTAACCCAAGAATCGTCCTAACTTCAAACGGTCGTAACTTCTTAATTCCAACTCCGTTTTCGGCGTTCTTTATCTCCATGGAAAGGTGTTGAAGAGATCTAAAATATTATCTAAATATCTTTGACTAAAAAAATCACAAAAAAAATCCAAATTTCAAGCAAGAACCCGGCCTATGACTTTTTCTTTGTACCCTTCGGCCCAAAACACAATTCAAGGGTTAGATATCTCAAGAATCATTACCTCCATCTACAAGGTCTAATTTTTTTACCTCCTTTAGGCCCAAATCCTTACATAGTCAACTTTCGGCCCACGACCCTAAAATAAGAAATGACGAGAAACAGGATGTTACAATTCTCCCCCACTTAAGTTGGATTTCATCCTCAAAACTAGCTCTTGCTTCCACTTCATGATGCAACCCCTCACATCAACCAAACTAACCGAAAACCCACAAATTTGATCGGATCTAAACCTTCTCGGCCAAATACCATCATGCTAATCCCGCACATAAGTGCACTATCGCGACGAGAACCAACTGGTCACATAGCACACTAGGCCACGCTCCTACTTGGCTCCGACAACCCCACTTAGCTATCTACTGACAACACTCAGGCTTACCCTTGATCCACTAACCGACAATGACACTCAGGCCTACCCCCGATCCACTAACCAACAACAACACTCAGGCCTAGCCCTGATCCACTACCCAACAACAACACTCGGCTTAACAAGACTTAACTGATCCTACCAAGTCTTCGGGTCATGACTCACCAACCCCCAATCAAACAAGAACAAGAAAGGAAGCCCTCATCATATCACTCAACATGAGCTCCTAACACCCTAGAGTCTAACGCACAAGCACACCCTACATATGATGCCACAACTAAAACTAATACGACTTGAAGGGAAATACAATAGTTGATGATGATTTTGACGCGAAACCAGAAGATTAAACAGTTGTGCGGAAGTCTTGAGCTCGGAGAAATTCGACTGAGAACCGAACCTTGGCATAAGGTCTTCTTGATGCGATATTCCACTCTCCCCCACTTAAATATGCTAGAATCTGACAACTTCACAGTCATTCGATACCCGGACCCACTTGAACTCTACTACTTGATCCCAACCACTGATATCCACATACACATGAGAATCTAAACCCACACAACATTCACAAATTCTAACACACATACAATCGAGGAAAAAGATAATTAATCCATTCACAATAACAATTCAATTAGAATAGAGCTCATAAGATAATTCCATTTGACTGATCATCAACTGAACTATGAAACATAAACATAGATTACAGATGAATACCAATACCACCAAAATTATTGAATAGAAGATCTGCCAACTCAACTCTCGGTCCTCAGGACCCCAGTCGTCTCATGACGACCGTCAGGTAACTGCCAAGCAATGGGTGTAGGAGCCGACACCACACCGAAAATGAGAAAAGGACATTGAGCTCTGATGTGGCCTTCGTGACTGCAATGGAAACAAACTAACGCATACTGCATGTAATCTCTACCGAAATGGCCCTCCTCGCTACACCTGTGACATAAAAAACATCTACACCTCCCCTCATCTAATCTTGAACTCGATCCAGCAGACTTGAACCGTTTCGCTGCAGGTTCGGAGTGAACGAAGCCTGAATCACCTCCATTGCCTGAGTCTCTATCTCAATCTCTTGCCTCCTCACGGCATCCTGAAGCTCAGGGGGGGTACTATATCGCTGGAAAGACACAAACTACTGAATATCCGTCTTGAGCATGCTCAAATACCGAGTCATCTGAGCTTGCTCCGAAGCAGCAAGCTCAAGAAAGAACACAACCCTCTCAGTAAACATCTTGGTGATCATTGTCACCGACTTGGTCGTTTGTCTCAGATCCAGGTACTCCTTAGCCAATCGGTCCCACTCCACTAGAGGAATATACTCTGCTTGGAACATGTATAAAAACTACTCCCATGTCACTGCGGCTCGCTCAGCCTGCAAAAAGTCCTAGTTCACAAACTCCCACTAATCCTTCGCACCCCAGCGAAGAAGATTCAGCGCAAAATTTACCTTCTGTCCCTCGGGACATGAACACGTGAAGAAACACCCCCTACACATCATAAATCCACCTTGAAGCGATGATCGGTCCTTGTCGCATCTGAACTGCTGAGGCTTCACATAACTGAACTCTCGGTACTAAATTGCCTCCCTAATCGGCTCAACCACCTCAGCAGCAATGATCCTGCAGATCTCCTCCTCACTCAGACCTGCTCTCCTAGAACCACTAGCACCTGATCCTGAACCTCCAAAATATACCATACTAAGAATATACCAAGGAAATATCAGACATCAAAACATTATGATCAACACACTGGGGCCTACTTCTATTAGTTCCTTAGTGTCCTCAAAATTCCTCCAGAATCTCATACGGCTCTTGTGTGTTCGGTAGTACGGGCCCATACTACCTTCCACACCTATCTGTAGTCGATTCAGAATTCATCCCAAGGTCCTAAGTCACTGCACTAAAATACCCCTAGGTGTGCTAACACCTACCTCTCCTACGAGCTATAACTAACTTCCAAGTCACTCATCCTAAGATTACCCTTGCTCCCGCACTACTAGTTGATTTTGTGCATGCTTGTTGTACACAATACGGGGCCAGATAGGCTTTCAAATAATCTACTATGCCCTAAATCCAAAACTAAACAAGGAAAAGGAAGTAACGCTAAGTCGATCATTCTAAGGCTATTTAATCCCGACCGTATACAAATAATCAACATATACTTAGCAAACAAACGAGAAATTAACATATAACATGAAACTCCCTATATCATAATGCAATACTGAACTCGGGCACTTCTATTCAACAGTTTCTAACGAAACCTTATCCACTAGCATGCTTTTCTAACAATTCATATATCAGCAAAATCAAAACTCAACAAACATAACAAGTATGGGTATTTTGGGAACCACTCTCTTGTTTGGGCTCTGGCTAACTGTACACACCGCATCTTCTTGACAAAGCCAAAGTTAGGTCAAGGCCCGCATTCCCGATCCTAAGCCAACAATCAAACAAGAAAATGACAAGATACCGAGTTTATGTCCCTAACCAAACGCTTTAATTATAAATTCTTTTTCAAAACATTTTCTAAAAATTCTCGGATCCTGGTTTGTGACTGGATTCACACAAGTGTTCCCCCAATTCACTCAAACCTAAGCTCTGATACCAACTTGTAATGTCTTAATTTCACGACCGATTTTTTTGTTTTATTTAAAGTAAACCTTCCCAATTGTAAAACCATTTTAAGAAAACCATCTGTTCCCAGTTACCATTATTAAAAATCATAATATTATAATGAACGCGAAATCCTCAATGTTGTTGATGAGTATGTACAGTCCCGCCTTCGCCTTCCCATAGCCACCGATGATACCTGAAACAATAAATAACTGGGTAAGCATAAAGCTTAGTGAGTTTCCCCCAAAATATCACCACAAAACATAACAAACAACAACATGTATATATGAGCCTTTAGCCTAATTGGACCGCCTCGCAGGGACTACAGCCTATCTGAATCGCTCTCCGGGCCTTCGGCCTGACTGGACCGCCTCGCAGGGCCTACAGCCTATCCGAACTGCCCCGGGTATCTTGGCCTTCAACACAAAGCATGACCGCCTCAACCCACTACTACCATATGTCGACATATAAACACTCAGGATCAAGTAGGCACATAATACAGGCACACGGCAATCATACAGTACATTACCGTCTACTAGTCCTAACACCTCACACTCTGTTAGGTTATAAGCATAACAACAGCCTATGTGATCATGCAACCCTAATTGATTTGGATCTAAGTTTTCACTAGTTAAACATGAAATTGAATACCAAAGTAATAAACCCTAGATCTAGCATACAATTTCGAAAATTATATATCAAAAAGGGTTTTGATGTTTACCTTGCTTGTTATATAGTAATAAAAAGAACTCCTTGTAGATACGTGACTTTAGAAAGATTAGTGGCTCAAATGTTGCACCTCGAATGGCTCACAAACACCACTAGCAAGAAGATGAGAATGAGAGAGGTGGAAACTCTTAGAATTTCAGCTAGGGTTCTCTGGAAGCAAGCATTGGCCGAAAATCCTAAGCCTTGGGGTTTCTTATAAAGCTGAGGGCTGCTAGGGTTTCTAGAGGGAACCCTAATTTCCTACTTAAGGCTTAAGAAGCCCATGGACCTCCTACTAACAAGCCTTGGATGAAATCTATAGGGCCTCCCTATAGAATTTCGTCCACTTCTAACTAAGGAGTCCATCAGCCCAGTTTCCCAACTATCAATGATTTGCAAAACAAACCATGTTTTTTTAATCAGTTCTTTTAATCCCAAAATTAATTCCAAATTAATTTATGATTAAACACTAATTAAATAACATGATTTCTAATTAATATATTGTTTTTATAATACATTAATAAATCAATTTATTATCCCAAATAATAAATTCAACCTTTCTCTCCGGAAGTTATCTTGTCAAGTTGCTAGGGTGAAGGAAACCCAAAAGGACCATGCTACTATCAAATCAAGTACATAACAATTATAGTTATGGGCTTAGACACCTAATCCAACAGTCTCCCGCTTGGATAAGTCTAATAACTATAACTGCAATTATGACTTCAAAATTTGACTAGCAATCGTAGCTTTCAAAAGCCGTTGTCGAACTCTGACCTAGTTAGTTGTGTGTCCTTAAGATAAGGGATCATATAATCCTCCGTTCTGCAAGATATCGTATGGACAAAGACATTGAACAGACTCATTCTCATTGTCCAACAGTTTGTTTCCCGATTTCTGATTTGTATGACGAAGTACTTAATTTAACACATCACTTCAGTCCTGACCGGGCCCGACACATAAGTCAGCATCAAATCATCGAGAGGCCCAAGATATCGCTTTTACCCCTTGGGCTAAAAAGAACAGATAAACTCTGACTTATATGCTTCTACTATTTACTCATCAAATCATACACAACAATACGTTTTATAACATCAAGTTACTGATGCATTTACGCATTATCAATGCACAACCAACTCGTAAACAACAACTCATATATCTTGGTTTAAAGACTATATGATATTATTGTCTCACAATTACTCGTGATAAATTCCGTGAAGTAATTCAAATGAGCGTGGGTTTAATCCAATACTCTAATCCCCATTTCAGGAGCACTCATGAATGTTGCAGCAAACCATTGTGATGTCTAAACATTTAGACAATCGACAAGCCAATTCACGATAGTCTTAATTCACTACTTACTTCCAAATTAAGATGGATTGTGGATAATTTGAATAATCCAATTATTCTTGAAGTAAAACATGCAAAGTTGAAACACAAAATAAGCAATTGACAAAAGATAGTAAACAATACTTATATAGAAATCTCCATTATATAATCATCAAATGTCAATTACATTATCTATTACAAGTTTCTAAAATATCTATTTAATCACTAAAACTAATATCGTCCTTCAGAACAATGCTCCTTGCATGTTGAACGTGCTTAATCCTACTCAGACCCTTTGTGAGGGGATCTGCAAGATTCTCTTATGATGATACCCTCTTGACGACGAGGAGTCCTTCTTCTACCCGATGTCTGAAGAAGTGGTATTTTCTGTTGATATGTCTGGATTTTCCATGATCCCTTGGTTCCTTGGTCAAAGCAACCTCTCCTTCATTATCTCAGAAAATAGCCATGGGCTCCTTTATGGCTGGCACAACTCCAAGGTCTCAAATGAAGTTCTTCAACCAGATAGCCTCCTTTGACGCTTCGCTCGTGGCTATATACTCTTACTCACATGTAGAATCAGCCACGGTCTCCTGCTTGGAACTTTTCAAAGTTACTGCTCCTCCATTGAGTGTAAACACCCAACCAGACTGAGAGCGGAAGTTGTCTCGGTCTGTCTAAAAATTAGCGTCACTATAACCAGTAGCTCTCAAGTCATCACTTCCACCAAAAACAAGAACCCAGTCCTTAGTACTTCGCAGATACATAAGAATGTTCTTGTCTGCTATCCAGTGAGATTTACCCGGGTTCCCTTGATATCGGCTGACCATGCTTAAAGCAAAAGCCACATCAGGGCGAGTACATGTACTAGCATACATGATCGAGCCAACGGCAGAAGCATATGGAACTTGACTTATTTCTGCCATCTCGACATCAGTAGTCAGACTCCGAGTCTTACTCAGCTTGGTATTGCTTTGGATAGGTAACTCTCCTCTCTCGGAATTCTCCATGCTAAAAATCTTTAGCACTTTATCCAAGTAAGTACTTTGACTAAGTCCAATTAGTCTTCTACTCCTATTTCTCAAAATCCTTATTCCCATAATATAAGCAACCTCTCCTAGGTCCTTCATAGAGAAACACTTTCCAAGCCAGAACTTAACTTCCTGCAAGGTTGGAACATCGTTTCCTATGAGTAGTATGTCATCAACATACAGTACTAGAAAGCTAACTATACTCCCACTAGCTTTGACATATACACAGGACTCATCCTCACTCTAAGAGAAGCCAAACTCTTTGACCTTCTCATCAAAGAAAAGATTCCATCGGCGAGAAGCTTTCTTCAATCCATAGATTGATTTCTCAAGCTTACACACTATATTGGGGTATTTAGCATCCACAAAACCTTCTGGCTGACACATGTAAACATCTTCAGCCAGCTTCCCATTACGGAAAGCGGTTTTGACATCCATCTGCCAGATTTCATAATCATGAAACGCAGCCATGGCTAACATAACCCTAATAGACTTGATCTTGGCCACTGGTGAGAAGGTCTCATCATAGTCAACCCTCATGGTTTGAGTAAATCCCTTCGCAACTAGCCGTGCCTTGAACGTGTGCACCTTTCCATCCATGTCGGTCTTCTTCTTCAAGATCCATTTGCACTCAACTGTCTTGCGACCTGGTACATTGCCAACCAAGTTCCAAACTTGATTGTCATACACGGACTGGATCTCGCTGTCCATTGTCTCTTTCCATTTGGCAGACTCAAGGCCCGCCATGGCTTCCTTGTAGTCAGCAGATTCGTCCAAATTTATCAGTGTACTATCACTGATAAACATATCACCTTCTGCAGTTATATGGAAACCATACAATACAGGCGGAACGCTAACTCTACTCAAACGCCTAAAAGGTATCGACTCTTCAATTGGTTCAACATGAATTTCTTCCTCGAGTTGAGTGGTAGTGTTAGAGGTTCCTTCATCGCTTGACTCTTGAATTTCTTCAAGATCAATTATACTTCCACTGTCCTCTTTGCATATGAGTTCCCTCTCGTGGAAAACTCCCCTTCGTGCTACGAATACCACGTTCTCACTAGGTCTGTAGAACAAGTATCCAAAGGACTTATGTGGGTAGCCGATGAAAATACACTGCTCACTTCAAGGTTCAAGCTTGTCGTTAGTCTCTCGACTAACGAAAGCTTCACAACCCCAAACCTTGATATGTGCCAACGAGGGACCCTTCCCTGTCCACATCTCATGAGGTGTTTTGGCAACCTTCTTTGCCGGGACTAGATTAAGGATATGAGCGGTAGTCTCTAAGGCATACCCCCATAATCATATTGGAAGCGAGGCTCAACTCATCATGGAACGAACCATTTCCAACACGGTTGGATTACGCCTCTCAGCCACACCATTAAGTTGTGGTGTCCTAGGAGGTGTCAATTGTGAAACAATTCCACATTCCTTGAGGTAGTCGTGGAACTCGATACTAAGATACTCACCACCCTATCGGATCTAAGCATCTTGATCTTCCTGCCCCATTGATTCTCGACTTCATGTTTAAACTCTTTGAGCTTTTCAAAGGCTTATGACTTATGCTTGATTAGGTAGATATATTCATATCTGCTATAATCATCAGTAAAAGTCACATAAAATCGATTTGCATCCATTATGGTGGATCTGAAGGGCCCACACACATCGGTGTATATGAGATCTAACAGTCCCTCACCTCTTTCACACGAACATGTGAATGGTGATTTAGTCATCTTTCCAAACAAACAAGACCCGCATGTATCGTCTGACCTTAGGTCAAATGATTCCAACACTTCATCCTTTTTGAGTTGGGCAATACGCTTCTTGTTGACATGTCCACGATGACAATGCCACATGCATGCTTTGTCTAAATCATTAGACGAATCAATGTGCAACACACTATTTCCTAAATTGTCTACAACCATCACAGTTTCATATATACCATTACAAGGCAATGCTTCAAAATAAAATACACCATTAAAATAAGCATTAATAAATCCATTCTAGTTATTAAAAGAATATCTAAAGCCTTGTCTGTACAAACCATGAAAAGAAATAATATTCCTCGTCATTTCTGACGAGTAGCAACAATTATTCAAGTCTACACATAATCCACTACTAAGCTTTAAAGAATAAACGATGATCTTGGTAACAGGTGACGATCTCCTATTGCCCATTATCAGGTTCATCTTCCCAAGCTCCACATTCAAGCTCCACATTCCTACTTTCTCTTAGTCTCTGCAAGTCAGAGCAAATGTGAAAACCACATCCTGTATCAAGGACCCAAGAATTAGAATGCGATGAATTTTTAGACAAAGTAGTGTAAATACATGTCGAGGTAGGCTTGATCTTGCCATCCTTAATGTCCTGTAGGTACTTGGGGCGGCTTCTCTTCCAATGCCCCTTGTCTTGGCAGTAGAAGCACATTGCATCCTTTGGATCTGAGGCAGGGGAGCAGAACCGAATTTTCCTTTGGGTCCACTACTAGAAGACCCATCATGAGATATTCCCTTCCAATTTTGCTTAGAGGGAGCTTTCCTCTTTTTCCCCTTTCCTTGTCTAATAGCCACGACTGGAGCAGCAGCAGGAGTGGATTCAACACCTTTTCCTTTTAATAGACTTTCAGCGGTTCTCAGCAAGCCTTGAAGTTTACTCAATGTAACTTCCTCTTTGCTCAAATGATAAGTCATCTTCAACTGGTCATAGAAAGGAGGAAATGAGTGCAAGACTATGTCAAGTGGCCAACTCCTCATCGAAGTTCACATTCAGCTTGATTAAAGGATCCACATATGTTGCAGGTGGCTCGTGACGGACTCTCCGCCCTTCATCTTGGTGGTTACGAGTGACCTGGCTATCTCATATCTTTCTTGACCCGCAATTTGATGGTACTTCTCCATCAAGTCTTGGAACATCTCGTAAGGCCAATAGTCCTCATAAAACCGATGTAGCTCAGGATTCATAGTCGCCACCATAATGCAAGACACCTTAGTAGCATCCTTGCATTGGGCCCTATACTCAACCGTTTCTTCAGGAGTAGATTTGGTTTCGTCTATCTCGTTCAATTGTTTTTCGAGGAAATATTCCTTGTCCTCGTAACGCAAAGCCATTCAGATGTTTCGGATCCAATCATTGGAATCGGAACCATCGAATGTAACCCTCGCACAAATGTTCAAGAGCGAGAAAGAGTTAGCAGAGTTGTTGTTGGAGGAGGAGCTAGAAGCGTTGTTTGAGGTTGACATCT
Organism: Lactuca virosa; assembly: GCF_052849685.1. Classification (NCBI taxonomy): domain Eukaryota; kingdom Viridiplantae; phylum Streptophyta; class Magnoliopsida; order Asterales; family Asteraceae; genus Lactuca; species Lactuca virosa. Next base: position 209,367,232 of record NC_136429.1, read on the forward strand.
ACAAAATAAGAAAGACAAGTTTTGATTAGATAGGAAATCCTTAATATAACACCAAAAATGAAATATTAAGGCTAGGACCCAACACAATAATTCACAATTCAGAAAAGGGATGTTGTAATCCAATTGTAAATTATTTGAAGGTAGGTAAATGACGATTTACCAATTCCACCATGAAAATGAAATTTTAAATGAATTAAGTTTTGAATGAAATGAAATTCCTAGATCTTTTGAGATTCATTGAACTATTCAATGACATGTTTAATATCGATTATGCCCTTCAAGTTTGTGACTGGGATACCGAGGATCACAAACAAGGTGTGAATAACCATGCAGATTAGCTTGGTACTCTCGATGTCATTTACCACCTAATCAATGTGACGGTTAACCACACACGTTCCATTAATCAATGATAATTTATGAGCTACCCATTGCCACCCTTTTTTAGTCCAAAGTTAGTGTGCCGGTTAACCACACACGCTCGACTAACGACTTAACAAAGTGCAATGTGCAATTTCATGGATTAGCATCAAATTCACATTTTCCAAAAGTAACTAAGATTGGGAATTTATAAAAACATTTAGTTACTTTATATTTATCATTATACTTATTAATGAGAGATTAATGTCCTATCCTACCCGTTCGGCTAACGACCCTCCACCAATCAAGGAAGCGGTGGGTGACAGTAGACACCCATTCAACCGCCATTTTATAGGCAGTTTCCTTATACCTCCCTTATAGATCGGCTTCGTGAATGAGGCCTACTAACGGTAACACTGACTTTCTTATATATATATATATATATATATATATATATATATATATATATATATATATATATATATATATATATATATATATATATATATATATATATATATAAATTTTAATATTATAATATTATAAGGTTGTATTTTAAACTTTTAAAATACTAGGGTTCTAGAATTAAAATTTCAAAATTAAACTTTTAATTAACTTTTAAATTCCAAAACCAAAGGGTTATTTGTGAAACTTTTCAAAAATACTAGATCAAATTTTAAATAATCAAATTAATCAAATAATTTTGTCATTATCTTAAAATTTTGACCAAATCTTTTAATTTGATAACGATATAGATTTACCATTCCAGAAAATTCAATTTTAGACAGTTAAAACGAATTTGGAAATTATCCTAATCAAACAAAGATATTATAATCGAAATATCAGGGATCTGACAGCCCAACTCGTCGAGTATTTGCATGGAACTCGTCGAGTCTGATGAACAGATTGACGAATCTGTTCCCTCCTTCTTTGGACAATTCACATATGCATCAAATACAACGGAAAAACATTCTTAACTCTGATACCACTGTTGGGTTATAAGCATAACAACATCCTATGTGATCATGCAACCCTAATTGCTTTGGATCTAAGTTTTTCACTAGTTAAACATGCAATTAAATACCAAAGCAATAAACCCTAAATCTAGCATACAATTTCAAAAATTATATATCAAAAAGGGTTTTGATGTTTACCTTGCTTGTTATGTAGTAATAACAAGAACTCCTTGTAGATCCTTGACTTTAGAAAGCTTAGTGCCTCAAACGTTGCACCTCTAAGCAAGAAGATGAGAAGGAAAGAGGAGGAAACTCTTAGAATTTCGACTAAGGTTCTCTGGAAGCAAGCATTGGCCGAAAATCCAAAGCCTTGGGGTTTCTTATATACCTGAGGGCTGCTAGGGTTTCTGGAGGGAACCCTAATTTCCTGCTTAAGGCTTAAGAAGCCCATGGACCCCCTACTAAGAAGCCTTGGACGAAATCTATAGGTCCTCCCTATAGAATTTCCTCCACTCCTAATTAAGGAGTCCATCAGCCGAGTTTCACAACTATCAATGATTTACAAAACAGCCTCTGTTCTTTTAATCAGTTCCTTTAATCTCAAAATTAATTCCAAATTAATTTCTTATTAAACACTAATTAAATAACATGATTTCTAATTAATATGTTATTATCATAATACATTAATAAATCAATTTATTATCCCAAATAATAAATTCAACCTTTCTCTCCGAAAGTCATCATGTCAAGTTGCTAGGGTGAAGGCAACCCAGAAGGACCATTATACTATCAAATCAAGTACATACCAATTATAGTTATGGGCTTAGACACCTAATTCAACACACTCTCCCGCTACCAGCTATCCTTCATGAAATGCATAACCATAAGTAACTAGAGGTGAGATAGCCACCCGAATAAATGTTCCTACTCTAAAGCCACAACCAAACAAGGAACAAGCAAGAAAGCCTAGATCAAGAGTTCTTAGCCTATCCTACATGACCATATATAGTCCCTAGGGAACTCACTAGATGATAACCAACAAGTATAGGTAGACATACATATCTAGCTACAAATCACTACCGCATAGCAACATCCTAATTACCAGGATATAGATCTAACAGATCAGTACATCATAGCAACATACAACCTACCAGGATACAGATCTGACTGGTCACTACAGCATAGCAACATACTAACTACCAGGATACAGATCTAACAGGTCATTACAACATTGAAACATACTAAATACCAACAATCCAAGGAATGTATAACCGTATGTACGCAGAGGTGAGATAGACACCCGAACATGTGATCCTACTATGGAACCACAACCAAACAAGGAACTGGTAAAAGAGCCTAGACCATGAGTCCTTATTCTATCCTACATAACTATATATACAGTCCATATGACATCCTTCTACTAAAGATAACCAAAACCAATGGGCCGTCATTGGTGCCTTCGACCCATCGGTACAGTGAGGCGAAACTTACCAAAATTGAAGAACCTTGAAAGACTACGATATGCTCCATTCTTCACTTCTTTCTCCAGAAAATCCACTAACACCCGAACCAAATAAAATCTTAATCAATATCCAAAAATCCTCAAGTTTGACCCAGGGTCAAACTTGGTAAAAAAGTCAACGGTCAACAGAAGTCAACTAAAGTGAAAGTCCAAGGTAGTTGAGTACGCCCTGCGTACGAAACCTGATCCCACTCCTTCATTAAGCACTTAATCCCTTAAGGAATTTTCACCCAAACTCAGGTCTAGACTCAAAACATTTTCTTAAGTAAAAACGTATCCACCTTTATGACTTTCCATGGCTAGGGAAGGTCCAAAAGTTAAAACCCTAACTTATTAATCCATTAAGACATCACAACTCTTGCATGGATGGTATAGAAGGACCAAGATCACATTTTTATGGTTCTTAATAGCTTTATAATGGATAAAGTTTCCAACTTTATCCATTAGAATGGTCCCAACAAACAAGATCTAGTCATTAAGTCTCAAATGGACCAAAAGTGCATCTTTTTCAACTTAATCCATTAAGTCCAAGTCTCCAACCTTCATATCTGAATAAATATGATGTTTAGATGGATAAAGTTTCCAACTTTATCTATAAAAAGGTCATAAACTTTCAAGATCTAAACTTTATGTACTTAAAGTGACCAAAAGCTCATAACACCCAAATCTAGCTATATCTAGATTAAAACTTTATACATCCAGAAGAAAGATCAAGGTGAACAAGGTTTGGATCTACAAGCTCCAATGCAACCAACGCTTCTTCAATCAATGCCTTCTTGTCCAAGGTGCACAAAGAACACTCCAAAGCACTTATAAACACCATTTTTTTGCTCATAATGCTCAAACTATGGTTAGGGTTTCAAGAGAGGGTGTTGGAGAGGTGGAGGCAAAGAATGAAATGAGTTTAGAGAAGTTAAAGAGCTTAAATAGGGCTCAAACCACGAAAATAGGGTTTGGGCACTGATCGCATATGCCCAACGTCCTCCTGGTACTCCCTGCGTACTAGGGATGCCCTAGTACGCCCAGCGTACGCGGTTAACCCAAAAATCATCCCAACTTCAAACGGTCGTAACTTCTTCATTCCCACTTCGCTTTCGACGTTCTTTATATCCAAGGAAAGGTGTTGAAGAGCTCTACAATATTATCTAAATATCTTGGACTAAAAAAATTCTCAAACAAAAATCCATATTTCATTCAAGAACCCGACCTATGACTTTTTCCTTTGTGCCCTTCGCCTAAAACACAATTCAAGGTTTAGATATCTCAACCATCATTACCTCCATCCACAAGGTCTAATTTTTTTTACCTCCTTTAAGCCCAAAGTCTTTACATAATCGACTTCCTGCCCGCGGCTCTAAAATAAGAAATGATGGGAAACAGGATGTTACAATTCTTTTGAGTTAGATTTGAATTATTCTCATCCATTTTCTCATTTGATTTCTCAACAACATTCACTTTTGGTGAAAACCCACTCTTATGTCCAACATTCCTTTGTTTATTGTTCAAATTACTTTGAGAGAAATGTTTTGAAATATGAGTATTTGATGTTTGTGAAAACTTCTTTTCAGATTCTTGTTTATTTTTTAATCTCAAAAACTTTGCTTTCTGATTTTCCTTTTGTTGTTTTCAATAAGTCTTGTTTCGTGCTTTCTTTTTAGAAATTTTATTTTTCAAATCAGATTTTTCAACCAATTCATTTTGATTTTGAGATTTTCCATTTTGAGTTTTAAAAGGAACCTTTTGAGAACCTGATTTTTCTTCCTTTTTGAAATCTTGAGCTTTTGCCTTTTGATTACTAGAATCATTAGGAAACTATTTCTCAATGTATTCATTAGTTTTATTTTTGACTTTTGATTTTTCGACTTTCACAATCCAAACTTTGTTATATTTCTTTTCATTTTCTTTGGGAAAAGATTGTTGACTTTTTTGACGTTGAAAAACATGTGATCTTTTGTTTAACTTGTTTTCCTCCATATTTTGATTTGAAAAAAAAAACTACATTAGTCACATTTTGATTATTTTCTTTTAGTAATTCCTTTATTTAGGATCGATTTTATCAGCATTGCCTTTCATCACAAACACTTAATTTGGAAGACCCTTGATGCACTTGGAATAAAGAAGAGCATTCGTTTCCAAATAATGTTGTCCCTTTTCTTTCAAAATCTTTGAAAATTCCTCTGTATCATCATACACTTGATTTTCCACAAATCCATGAATTTCTTTCTTGCATGAATCACCATCACTATCACTGTCGTTATTTGTAGCATTCTCAACATCAACTTTTTCTTTTTGAAAATCACAAGTTTTGGTTGTCGAAGAGGATTTGTCATTTAATTTCACATTTGTATCAACACTATCATTGTCCTTATCCAACGAAGTGACATTAATGATAGCCAATTTCGAGCAATCAACATATTCCTCTTCCTCAATTTCACTAATATTGTCAGAATTGTCTTCAATATCAACAAAATTTTGTTGAGTACTTTTTGTCAATTTCTCGGTTTTGTTCAAAATTTTGATTTGTTCACTTTTTTTAAGGTATCGTCCACAATTTTAACAAGATCATCATCATTTAACCATTCACTTATATCAACTACACCATAAGCATATGAATCATTAGGCACGGTATCATAGTCAACTATACTACTCTCACAATTGAAAGTAGTCTCATCAACTAGCTATCGTTCGAAAGTAATAAATGGAAACAACTTCCTATGTTTTTCTGTACAATTCTCATTTGAATGGTAAAGATCAATTCACTTGCCATATAGACGTTTCGCCGTATTACAGTAAATATTATGTTGTGCGACTAACATTTTATTATCCATTCGTAGAGAATCCCTATCACACATAAGATTTGTAATATAAAGCTCTGAACTTTCTATATCATATTTCTTCTCCTCCAATCTATTACAAGCTTCACATAAGGATGCCTTAGATGTCTCTGCATCACTACTCATCGAAATAAGCATGCCATTTAGGTAAGAGCAGGTTTTGTCAAATTCACACAAAATAGCATGATAAGACTGTAAAGGAATATTAAAAGATATTAAAAGATCGTGCACCTTAGCAGTCATAGGAGACTTTGGAATAGTCGAAACTAAGCATCTCCCAGTAGTCTGCACACTCTCTTCATCTCTTTCTTCAGCTTTCGCATCATTCTCTACTTCCCCTTCACTGTCTTTCTCAATTTCCAAAAACATGCTCTTCTCATCAGACATTCCCTTTTCAAACTTTGCAAATAACAAGCCATTAGTTGGATGACGCGGTTCTTCATCATCCGATCCAGACGAACAAATTTGATATGTGTCATCTTTCTCATCACTTCATCTTGCCATTAATGAGAGATTCTTTGTTTGGGTTCGATCTCTTCGAGTCGTTTTGCATAATAAGCCTCATCTTTCACTTTCTATTTCTTTTCTTCCATATTCCTCAACATATAATCCTTAGCAAAATCAATATGACCATTGCAATACGTACAGTTATAGCCAGAAAAGCAAACACACAAGAAATTAGCATATAGCAAGCAACTCCCAATATCATAATGCAATACTGAACTCAGGCACGTCTATTCAACAGTTTCTAAGAAAACCTTATCCACTAGCATGCTTTTCTAACAATTCATATATCAGCAAAATCAAAACTCAGAAAAAATAACAAGTATGGGTATTTTGGGAACCACTCTCCTGTTCGGGCTCTGGATGACTGTACACAACGCATATTCTTGAAAAATCCAAAGTTAAGTCAAGGCCCACATTCCAGATCCCAAGCCAACAATCAAACAAGAAAATGACAAGAGACCAAGTCCGTGTCCCTAACCCAACCCTTTTATTATAAATGCTTTTTCAAAACATTTTTTGAAAATTCTCAGATCCTATTTTGAGACTGGATTCACACATGTGTTAGGGCTCTGATACCAACTTGTAATGCCCTGATTTCACGACCAATTTTTTTTTGTTTTATTTAAAGTAAAACTTCCCAAATGTAAAACCATTTTAAGAAAACCATCTGTTCCCAGTTGCAATTATAAAAAATGAGAGTATTATAAAGAAACGCAAAATCCTCAATTTTGTTGATGAGTGTCTACAGTCCCTCCTTCGCCTTCCTATACCCACCGATGATACCTGAAACAATAAACAATTGGGTAAGCATAAAGCTTAGTTAGTTTCCCCCAAAATACCACCACCAACATAACAAACAACAACATGAATATATGAGCCTTTAACCTAACTAGATCGCCTCGCAGGTACTACAACCTATCTGAACCGCTGTTCGAGCCTTCGGCCTGATTGGACCACTTCGCAGGGCCTACAGCCTATCCAGACTACCCCGGGTATCTTGGCCTTCAGCACAAAGCAGGACCGCCTCAACCCAATACTACCATATGTTGACATATAAACACTCTGGATCAAGTAGACACATAATACGGGAAAACAAAAATCATACAGCTAACTGCCGCCTACAAATCCTTACACCGTATACTCTCCCGCTATCCGCTATCCTTCATGAAATGTGTAACCATAAGTAACCAGAGGTGAGATAGCCACCCGAATAGATGTTCCTACTCTTAGGCTATCCTACATGACAAAATATAGTCCCTAGGGCACTCACTAGATGATAACCAACAAGTACAAGTAGACATACATATCTACAAATCACTACCTCATAGCAACATCCTAATTACCAGGATATAGATCTAACAGATCACTACATTATAGCAACATATCAACTACCATGATACAGATCTTACTGGTCGCTATAGCATAGCAACATACCAACTACCAGGATATAGATCTAACAGGTCACTACAACATAGCAACATACTAAATACCAACAATCCAAGGAATGCGTAACCGTATATACTTAGAGGTGAGATAGACATTCGGATAGGTGATCCTACTTTGGAACCACAACCAAACAAGGAACTGGTAAAAGATCCTAGACCAAGAGTCCTTATTGTATTCTACATCGCTATATACATTCCATAAGGCATCCTTCTACTAAAGGTAACATAAACTAATGGGTTGTCAATGGTGCCTTCGACCCACCGGTACAGTGAGGCGAAACTCACCTAAATCGAAGAACCTAGAAAGACTATGATATGCTCCCTCCTTCACTTCTTGCTCCGGCAAATCCACTAACACCAGAACTAGATAAAATCTTAATCAATATCCAAAAATCGTCAAGTTTGACACAGGGTCAAATTTGGTCAAAAAGTCAACGGTCAACGGAAGTCAACAAAAGTGAAAGTCCAAGGCAATTGAGTATGCCCAACGTATGCAGCTTGATTCCACTCCTTCATTAAGCACTTAATCCCTTAATGACTTTTCACCCAAACTCAGATCTAGCCTCAAAACATTTTGTTAAGTCAAAAAGTTTCCACCTTTATGACTTTCCATGGCTAGGGAAGGTCCAAAAGCTAAAACCCTAGCTTATTAATCCATTAAGACATCACAACTCTTGCATGGAAGGGATAAAAGGACCAAGATCACATTTTTATGGTTCTTAATAGCTTCATAATGGATAGATTTTCCAACTTTATCCATTAGAATGGTCCTAACAAACAAGATCTAGTCTTTAAGTCTCAAAGGGACCAAAAGTGCATATTTTTCAACTTAATCCATTAAGTCCAAGTCTCCAACTGTCATATCTGAATCAATATGATGTTTAGATGGATAAAGTTTCCAACTTTATCCATAACAAGGTCATAAACTTTCACGATCTAAACTTTATGTACTTAAAGTGACCAAAAGCTCATAACACCCAAAGCTAGCTATATCAAGATTCAAACTTTATACCTCCATAAGAAAGATCAACGTGAACAAGGTCTAGATCTACAAGCTTCAATGCAACAAACGCTTCTTCAATGAGTTCCTTCTTGACCAAGGTGCATCAAAAACACTCTAAAGCGGTTATAAACACCTTCTTTTTGCTCACAAGGCCCAAACTATGGTTAGGGTTTCAAGAGAGGGTGTTGGAGAGGTGGAGGCTAAGAATGGAATGGTTTTAGGGAAGTTAAGGAGCTTAAATAGGGCTCAAACAACGAAAATAGGGTTTAGGCACTGATCGCATACGCCCAATGTACTCCTGGTACGCCCAGCGTACTAGGGATGCCCTAGTACGCCCATCGTACTCCCCGTACACCCAGCGTACGCGGCTAACACAAAAATCATCCCAACTTCAAACGGTCGTAACTTCTTCATTCCAACTCATTTTCGACGTTCTTTATATTCACAGAAAGGTGTTGAAGAGCTCTACAATATTATATCAATATCTTGGACTAAAAAATTCTCGAACAAAATTCCATATTTCATGCAAGAACCCGACCTTTGACTTTTTCCTTTATACCCTTCGGACTAAAACACAATTAAAGGGTTAGATATCTCAACGATTATTACCTCCGTCCACAAGGTCTAATTTTTTTTACCTCCTTTAGGCCCAAAGTCTTTACACAATCAACTTCTTGTCCGCGTCTCTAAAATAAGAAATGACGAGAAACGGGATGCTACAATTCTGTTGAGATGAATTTGAAGTACTCTCATCCATTTTCTCAACAACTTTCACTTTTGGTGAAAAAACACTCTTATTTCCAACATTCTTTTGTTTATTGTTCAAATTACTTTGAGAGAAATCTTGTGAAATATGAGTATTTGATGTTTGCGAAAACTTCTTTTCAAATCCTTGTTTATTTTTGAATCTCAAAAACTTTGTTTTCTGATTTTCCTTTTGTTGTTTTAAATAAGTCTTGTTTCGTGCTTTCTTTCCAGAAATTTTATTTTTCAAATCAGATTTTTCAAACTTTTCATTTTGATTTTGAAATTTTCCATTGTGAGTTTTAAAAGGAACCTTTTGAGAACCTGAATTTTTCTTCCTTTCTGAAATCTTGAGCTTTTGCCTTTTGATTACTAGAATCATTATGAAAATATTTCTCAATGGTTTCATCAGTTTTACTTTTGACTTTTGACTTTTCGACTTTCACAATCGAAACTTTGTTACATTTCTTTTCATTTTCTTTGGGAAAAGATTGTTGACTCTTTTGACGTTGAAAAACATGTGATCTTTTGTTTAACTTGTTTTCCTCCATATTTTGATTTGAGTAAAAACCTACATTAGTCACATTTTGATTATTTTTTCAGCAATTTGTTTATTTAGGATCGATTTTATCAGCAGAGTCTTTCGTCACAAACACTTAATTTGGAAGAGCCTTTATGCACTTGGGATAAAGAAGTGCATTCGTTTCCAAATAATTTATTCCTTTTTCTTTCAAAATCTTTGAAAATTCCTTTGTATCATCATACACTTGAGTTTCCACAAATCAATGAATTTCTTTCTCGCATGAATCACCATCACTATCACTGTCGTTATTTGTAACATCCTCAACATCAACTTTTTTCTTTTTGAAAATCACAAGTTTTGGTTGTCGAAGAGGACTTGTCATTTAATTTCACATTTGCATCAACACTAACGTTGTCCTTGGCCAATGAAGTGACATTAATGACAACCAATTTCAAGCAATCAACATATTCCTTTTCCTTGATTTCACTAATATTGTCAGAATTATCTTCAATATCAACGAAATTTTGTTGAGTAATTTGTTTCGATTTCTCGGTTTTGTTCAAAATTTTGATTTGTTCACTTTTTGTCAAGGTATCGTCCATAATTTTAACAAGATCATCATCATTTAACCATTAACTTATATCAACTACACCATAAGCATATGAATCATTAGGCACAGTATCTTATTCAGCTACTCTACTCTCATAATTGAAAGTAGTCTAATTAACTAACTATCGTTTGAAAGTAATAAATGGAAGAAACTTACTATGTTGTTCTATACAAATGTCAGTTGAATGGTAAAGATCAATTAGCTTGCCGTATAGACGTTTAGCCGTATTACGGTAAATATTACGTTATGCGACTAACATTTTATTATCCATTTGTAGAGAATCCCTATCACACATATGATTTGTAAGGACGCCTTAGATATCTCTACATCACTACTCATCGAAATAAGCATGTCATTTAAGTAAGAGCAGGTTTCGTCAAATTCACACAAAATAGCATGATAAGACTGTAAAGGTATATTAAAAGATATGAAAAGATGATGCACCTTAGCAGTCATAGGAGACTTTGGAGTAGACCAAACTAAGCATCTCCGAGTAGTCTACACACTCTCTTCATCTCTTTCATCAGCTTTCACATCATTCTCTACATCCTCTTCACTGTCTTTCTCACTTTCCACAAACATGCTCTTCTCATCAGACATTCCTTCTACGAACTTTGCAAATAACAATCCATGTGTTGGATGACACATTTCTTTATCATCTGATCCAGACGACCAGATTTGATATGTGTCATCATTCTCATCACTTCATCTTGCCATTAATGAGAGATTCTTTGTTTGGGTTCGAACTTCTTCGAGTCGTTTTTTCATAATAAGCCTCATCTTTCACTTTCTCTTTCTTTTTTTCCATCTTCCTTAACATATAATCCTTAGCAAAATGATTATGACCATTGCAATTGTTACAGTGTTAGCCAGAATCTCCTTTCAACTTTACTTCAGTGTTTTTCTCATCTTCTTTCTTCTCGACTTTCGACACCACATTCTGATTCCCACCAACATTTGACACTTGTTTTTTCTGAAAGTTATTCTTAAAACTTCCATTGATTGGTTTCTTGAAAAACTTATTTACTCTATTATTAGAGTAATATGTGACTGCTTCATCATCAGAATTGATCAAAAATCCTTCCTCGTCCTCTTTTGCTTCAGCCTCAGACTCATTTTCCTTTACATTTGCTTTCGACACTAAATCCATTGGACCACCAAAGCTTTTCTTATTCTCCTCAGCAATCTCCATAACCTCAGCTTCATGAGTGTTGAGAATAATATACAATTTTGATAACAAAAGAGTATCAAAGTTCTCTTGTGTCTTAATCATCAAGCATATGTTTCGTCATTCCTTTTTGTGTCCATACACAAAAGTAAGATTGAATTCCATAGAAGTTCGATTTACCCCATATCGACTGCACCTAAGGATCAGATTATTCATCTTGTCGTAATAAGCTTCAATGTTCTCATTCTCTTTCTTCTTGAAATTAGCAAGTTTAGATAAACATTTTGTCACAGAACTTTTCTGTGTTCTTTCATTTCCCTGATACTTCTCTTTCAAAGTATCCCAAATTTCCTTAGCAATTGTGTATCCATGAACATAGTTGTAGACGACGGGAGGAAGAGCACCTCTCAATTCACGAAGAGCTTTCTTATCACACGCCTTCCTTGTGTTTGCTTGAGCAACCATGTCTGCAACAGCTCCGGCATTACCAACATTCTAAACCAAATCTTCACGCCAATTTCCTACCTTAATAGATTTCCACAGATTTTCATCGATGTCGTTGAGGTAATCTTCCGGATGATCAGCCCACTGATCGTAATACTCAGGAATCAACACAGAGTCTTCATTGCAGAACCAAGAAGAATCGCATAGTTCATCATTGTGTTCACATTGAGATTTGCCATTTGATTTGATTTGATGATAAGAGAAATTTCTATAAGAGAATTGAGATGATTATCAGATCAATTGATAGAAACAATAGCATAATCAATTAATCACTTATTGATTAAGTGAAGAATTATGTTTCCAAATTGCGGAACAATGAATCAGAATGAGCGATTCAAAAAGATGAAAAGTACGATGAAGATTCTTCAATCAAAAAGTGAATCACGCTCTGATACTAATTGAAGAGTGTTAGAATAAAGGTTTAAATCAGTCGAATCTATGAAAGTTATAAAGAACACTAAGATCTAAATAAGATCTGTTTAGCTCCAATTATATCAGGAAAGAGTACATAGGTTTTGAGTACAAAGAGTAATTAGAGAATGTTCGTTAATCTAGACCTAAGTACTTACCCTATTTATAGGGTCCATCAGACATATAAATAATACAAGGACTCGACTATACCTATCGAAACTGAAAGTTCCTTGTAAATAGATAACATAACGAAAGTTCTTAACTCTCGCTACTTATAGACACGAAACCTAAAGATATAGCTTTCGACTACTCACTACTACTTTCGACTCTACACACTTCATCTCAGAATGAGAGACTATCTATGAATCTCTATGCATCTCGGAATCGTGAACCATCTCGGAATCACTGGACATCACGAATTGTCTAAGGGGCACTTTCATGAACTAACAGGTTTCCGTCCACTATAAATAGGACCTACCAAGTCCCTTATACAACACACCGAAAATTGTTGCTCTCTCTCTCTCTCTCTGTCTCTTTCTCTCTCTCTCTCTCTCAAGCAATCACAATTTATTCATGTATCTCAGTATTCACTTTGTGTTTATCATTTTCTATAGTTGTTGGAAAACCGATAAGTCTGCATTAACTCATGGGGTTTACTCTGTTTCTTACAACCCTATAAGTGAATTAAAAAACCTTTAAAGACATGTGACATATCCTGCAGGTGCAGGTTTCTACATCAAGATCACTTATTAACATGTTGGTTTTTCTTTATTGTTTGGTATTTAAATTTGTCAAACAAGAAGACAGTCCGCTTCCACTCATTTCTTATAATCGGATATGATTGTGAACGATCATTTTGATTTATGGATGAAACTTGGTAATAATATTAATAATAACTGAATTTATTATGTGCAACTGCTCAACGTTTAATTATCGATATTAATCGTTGAATTTATTATGTGCAACTGCTCAATGTTTAATTATCGATATTAGTCGTTAGTTGTTTGCTTATGTGAAAACGTTTTGAATATATAATCATAAATCTTATGTGTACCCTCGTTTGTTTGACATTGCTAAATAATTCGTTATTAGTCCGTAATACTACTAATTATTTGATTGTTTAAATACCAAGTATAAGTTATATGATTATAAATATTTTATAAACTTTTTTCGCTTGATAGAATTTCCAGCTCCCCCTGCTACACAACACGACGGCGTTTGATGGACTCTCTGTTACATATGCGAATGTTGGGCACCTGGGAATATTAACGGTTTGGCCAGACAAACGGCACATGATAAAATAAAATAACATTTAAATGAGTTGTAATTATAATTTTATTGATTTCAAAATAAATTAAAATACTATCAACTTTTAAAAAAAGTTATAGAAAACAACAAAAATAGCTTTTGATACCTTACAAAAAAGAAAATTCCTCTATATGCGACAAAAACTTAATCGATCTTATCATAATGTTGTCAAATTGATTTTGATTCAGTGATTCTTTAGTGTTTAGGTCTAGAATTCTGTTGTTGAATTCGTTTTGAACTAACAGCTTACGAACAAATCATGACCCAGAAAAATATGAAAACATTTAATTCCATAATTACCAGAAAATTAATGCACGCAATCCGCTAAATCTTGTTTCAACATCTATAATTTGCGAGATCTCCAGCTATGACGAAGAATCAATCGACAATCTGCAGTTTAAATTGATCGATCGATCAATGGAACGTGTTGAATGAAAGGCCCATAACAGGAACAGCAAACGACGTTTCGAGAAGAAGTCTCTGTTGAAACGTCTCGAAGCTTCCACCAGCTTCAATTACATCCTTCAAAGCAGTGTAATAATACTCTTTCAGTTTCTTCAAGGTGCACGCCTTCTTCATCTTCATCCACTTGATCCGAATCCTTTTCAAAAACCTCACCAGTAACTGCCGCTTTCCTCCTAATCTCACCGTCGGCAGCTTGTTCTTCTTCTTCTGCCTCCGTAACGGCCATAACCTGCGGCGGACTGAGCAGCGGTGTATTCCGGTGGACAGTTTGACGTCGTCGGAGAAGGTTGTGGTGTCGTCGTGTATTGAAGACATGATTAGGGTAAGAATTAAGATTCGTTGAAATGATGATGATTCAGTTTTAATTTATAAGGAAAAGATCACATGTGGACCAGTTAGCATGCGTTAGTGTGGGCCCCGAATACATCTGGTTCCCAACGTTCCACCACGTCATCTTTTAAGTTTTAATTAAATCAATATTTTCAAGGTTAAAATTTCCACTTGAGTTACATCAATAGTCGTCTTATTAGATGTGTGAAGGACATGAATCGAAAAGTTTGGGATACGATCCGTAAATGTAGGATGACAAGTCGATAGATGGTTCATGTTAAGACAAATAAGTTCTTGAAGCTAAAAGGGAATGGAAGTTGGGTTGATGTTAACATAATTTGTTTAACTTTTTTTTTTTGAATATTTAACATGTTAAAATATGATTATAAGAATTCTTTTGATTATTTGGAAAATTATTCTATAATTTGTGCATATTTCTTGAAGTATACAAGCAAGTTATTATATAATAAAGGAAGGAGAAAAACAATAGAAATATAGGAAAACACATGATCCCTTTAACCGAGTGTGGTTGAAGTTCACTTTGGACATGATCCCTTTAAAGTTTTATCTCCATTGTGTCTTTTTCTCAGGGTAAACAATCATATATGTGTGAATTGTCGGATTTTGACCAAAACTTTTTTTCAAACTTTTCATGCACATAAACATGTTCTTGAGTCTTTATTGTGGCCGTGTGGGTTTGATCTTAATTTTTGTGATTGTAAGTGTGGAAGGTGTCTACTACGATGATAATTACTTTTAAGTTATAATAAAAAATTCAACTGAAAATAACATTATTTATTTAGAATAAATGCTCATGAACTCATATTAAAACAAATAAATACTAGGCATTGACAAAGGTGTGAAGTTATTGAACCTATTTAGCTCGACAAGGTTGTGAAGCACAGCGGTAATTGAGGCTGCAAATGCAAAATGTGTCACGTAAACTTCGTGACTCGCGTTCACGACAATGTGTATGTGCAGTAGTCCCCCCTAAAACTCTCACATTCAACTAAATGATACTCTCTCCGTCCCAAAATTATTGTCCACAGACAAAAAACACATAGATTAAGAAAAGCAATCATTAGTTTTGTCTTTTTGAGTAAAATGATTTTCTTGTTCTTTTCTAAAACCAATAGGAAATGTGCGTTTGTAATTATTCAAGTTTACTTTATTAAATGTTAGGGGTAATATGGTAAATGTGTATATCTACTTTTGGTAGTGGACAATAATTTTGGGAAAAACTAAAATAGTAAGGTGGACAATAATTTTGAGACGGAGGGACTAATACACATCTTGTAATAGTGACCCATAAAAAGTTTGTTCTCCCACCTGCATACGAACAAGTTAATTTTCCAATGTTAAATATATATGTTTTATTTCACCAATTTTGAGAGTCGATTTCACACTCGCCCTAACTTTGGTTTGGAGGTGACTATATATTTACAAAAATCTCTTCAAGGAGAAGGTAACTCCATTAAATAGTAAATAAATTGACAATAAATACACAGATTTTCTTATGTAATATATACTCACATTTTTTTTATTTCACCTATAATCGAACGACACAAAAAATATTTGCAGTGAACCTATATTTTATATATTTTATAGTGGGCAATGTGTACCGGGCCCATTTTTCTAGGTCCATTTTGAAATAAGAAATTGTATTACAGAAAACAAAATTGTTAAGTGGTAGAAGTGCACTTTACAGTGTTTGTTAAATTTTGTAGGCTCGTGAAAAATGTGTGGTTGTATTCAGGAACATGGTTATTTTTGGCTGTTTTTTCAAATGATCAACAATAATGGCTATTTTGTTATGTTATTTATAATACAAGTCTTCATTACGTATTTTTAATTTGTTTAGGTATTCATATACAACATAAGTATTTCTTCTTATTCAAGTGTTTGGTTACATAGTAAGCAACAAAATGTCACTTGCCACACAAATTTCATCCATTTTTGTATAAAACAAAAACATATATCGTACATTGTGTTGTCCGGGGTGACTGGTGTCAAAGAATAAGGTAGTACAATCTATTTTTTGGTAATCTGTTTTGATTTATGAGGCTATATTATATATGATGAGTATTGATTTCTAGTAAATGGATCAGGAAAATTATGTTTTGGAGCAAGTTTTGAACATAAATTGTTAGCAATGGTATGTTTTGTATTGATGTTTAAAATATATAACTAAATTGATAAATGCAAAGTATTTATGGTATTAGTTGTGTTAAACTCCTTAGATATATATGTTGGGTGCTTGCAATCCCCTTCGGTCTATTTCAACCGGATACGGTCAAGCATATATGGGTCCCATTCGGTCTATTTCAACCGGATACAGTCAAACATATATGAGTACTTGCAATCTCCTTCGGTCTATTTCAACCGGATACCAGGTATATTTCAACCCCTACCACTACCACATAACAACATAACAAAAAAAATCACAGAGTCATCAACCAATACAGGCATAACTGACAGTTGTCATAAACACAATCATCATACTATAACATAAACTAGTGGGCCGACATTTGTGCCTTCGACCCACAGATACAGTGAAGGAAACTCACCTCAGACTGAAGGTATCAAATCACACTCATCGGCTGACTTGCGAAATCCTCTCCCTAAGTCACAATTATAAAACCCTAATTTAGAAATTAGATCAATATTCTAACCTGAGGGTCCAAACCCTAATTCTTCACTTAAAAGCAAAAAGGGTTGCTTAACCCTTGCCTCATTGGGCGTGCCCCACCAAGGCCCAAATCCAACTAGTCCAAAAAGGCATTCCAAGCCCAACTACAAGGCCCTTAAGGACCAATATGGCCCAAAAGCTCCAAAATGCCCTAAAGCCTAAAAATGTATTGTTACTACACGTAGGCCTGAGGCCCAAACCTAAACAAGTCAAAAAGCCCAACAAAACTCAAGCCCAAAATTTTTTTCATAAGCCCACAAACTGCGTACGTGCGGCGTACATGGCTCGTACGCCTGGCGTATGCTGATGATCCGGAATCAGGGCACTAGCCCAGTACGCGCAGCGTATACAATAGTACGACCGGCGTACTAGTTAATCAGCCCAAAGTTGCTCCAATGTCTTAACCCATTAAGCTTTAACGTCAAAAACTTAGATCCAAGCTCATAAAAGTGTCTTAAGCCATAAAGTTGCAAACTTTATGCTCTTACATGCCTTAATGGGACTCAAACCATGAATTAAGCCCTCTATATCTCTTAGGTGGTCAGCAACTCATGCATGGTTGAGTCTTAACCTTCAAGATACGATTTTTATGACTTCATGCACCCCAAGAGTCCAAAAGGACAGCTAAAATGGCCTGGAGTAGCCCATCCTCCAAAAGACCAAGTTATGGGACCAAAAGATGCTAAGTTCTTCCCTAAACCTTGATCTAAGCTTAGAATGAACAAGTTTTAGACTTTATACCTCCAATGGGGTAGAAATGATACACAAACTCTGGATCTACAAGCTTCTACTTCTCATTTGCTTCTCCTCAAGCTTCTTTCTTCTTCAAACCACAAAAGAAAACCCAAAACGCTTTGTAAAATCAAAAATGCACTCAAGATGGCTAGGGTTTCAAGATTAGCACTAAAAGGCAATGGGGGCTGAAAAGGTGATGCACTTGAAGGACTTAATGATCTTAAATAGGGTGTAAACCCTAAAAATTAGGGTTTGCCCCTGGCTTGAGTATGCCCAACGTACGCATGGCTCACACTGATTGCATGCATGCAAGGAGTACGTCGTGCGTACCTAGTGTACGCCCAGCGTACTCACGAACCCTTCACAACTTTTAAATTAAATAATGGATAATTTTCATACATGGCGAATCGGGCGTTACAATTCTCCCCCACTTAAATCAGATTTCGTCCTCGAAGTCCGCTGCCGAAAATAACTCTGGGTAATGCTCCCTCATCTCGTCCTTCGGTTCCCACGTCTATTATGAACCCTTGCGGTGCTGCCACTACACCTTTACCAACTCAACAACCTTGTTCCTCAAGGTTTTTGGCTTCCTGTCGAGGATCGCTATCGGTCTTTCAATGTAGTTCAGGCGGTCATCCACCTGAATATCCTCCAATGGAACCACTGGGGAATCATCAACCAAACACTTCCGCAGTTAAGAGACGTGAATAGTATTGTTTATCTGACTGATTTCCTCCAGAAGATCCAACCGATATGCCATGTCCACCCTGGCTACAAACCTGAAAGGACCAATATACCTGGGGCCCAGCTTGCCCAGCTTCCTAAATCGGATGACACATTTCCAATGTGACACCTTTCCAAGGTAACACCTTCACGAGAACCATATCCCCAACCTAAAACTCTAGGTATGATCGGCATTTTTCGGCATAGCTCTTCTGCCGACTCTGAGCTGTCTGAAGTCTACTCCGAACCTGCTGAATCAACTTGGTAGTCTTGAATACCACACCGATACTCCCCATGAATCGCTGACCGACCTCACCCCAGCATATCGTGGTCCTGCATTTCCTCCAATAGAGCATCTCAAAAGGAGGTCAATCGATGCTTGCGTGATAACTATTGTTATACGAAAATTCCGCTAATGGAAGATACGTATCCCAGCTACCGGCAAAATCCAGAACACATGTCCGCAACATATCCTCCAATGTTTGGATGGTCCGCTCTTTCTGACCATCCTTCTGCGGGTGAAAGGCAATGTTGAAATGCAGACGAGTACCCAGCTCCTTCTGGAACCTCTTCCAAAACCTGGAAGTAAACCGGACATCCCTATCTGAAACCACCGAAACCGGCACCCCATGTCGTGCCACAACCTCCTTGATATAAATGTCAACCAACTTCTCCGCATAGATACTCTCCTTGATATAAATGTCAACCACTTTCTTGGTCAATCGATCCACAATGACCCAAATCGAATCCACTATGTGCGCTGTCCGAGGCAACTTCGTAACGAAATCCATGGTAATCTCTTCCCATTTCCAAACGGGAATGTCTAATGGTTGCATCTTTTCGTGAGGCCGCTGATGCTTGGCCTTGACTTTCCTGTAAGTCAAGCACCTCTCCACATACCAAGCTACATCCTGCTTCATACAGGGCCACCAATAATCAGGATGGAGATCTCTAGACATCTTCGTTGCCCCGGTATGAATGGAGAATCTCGATTTCTGCACCTCCTCCATCAAAAGTTACCGCGCACCACCCCAGTAAGGAACACACACCCTCCGATGGAGAGTCAGTAACCCTCGGCTATCATAATCGAAGGAAGCCACCTGACCTACTATGCGCTCACTCTTCCAGTACTCTTCCTTCATTGCCTCAACCTGAGCCTCTCGAATCTGCTCCAAGAGTGGAGTAATCACTGTCATCCTCATACAGATATCCCTGTTCTGAGTCGCGACCGCCTTGTGGATGAGAGCATAGGCCACCAAATTGGCCTTCCCCGGATGGTAATGGATCTCACAATCATAATCCTTTACCACATCCAACTACCGGCGCTTGTGAAAACAAAAAGAAGATCGATAGATTCTATATTAAAGACGTGAATTAAAAACAAGAGACAATGATCAAAAGTATGTCGAATGATTAGATTCAAACAACTCTAGAAGAGTTCTCAAAGATGGAACTTCTCTATCAGAGTGTACAAACGGCGTTTAGGGTTTATAAAAGCGTACCCCTAAAATGTTACATGCATGCACTATATATAGACTAGACTAGATAACGGGTCCAAACATGGACATGCCCATTTTGGAATAAACAGAACTATACAAGCACACATTTGACACAACACATTATAGACCTAACAATCTCCCCCTTTGTGTCAAATTCAGAAGGAGTGTCTTCATTGTCTTCGCTGAGCGTCAAACAGTTTAGGCATTAAGTTCATAAGTGTGTTTCGGACACACAAGTACCATCTCATCATATCCAAAAAGCATTTGAGGTCAGCAGAAGTGTTAGCTTTGCATGCTTGAGCCATGGAAAGAATGGTCTTCAGAGCAGTTGTAGAATACAAATGTTTGTCTCGTAGAAAGAACATACTCTTCTAAACAACATCTCCTTCCTTTCTTTTGTAAACGATGTTCCAATGCTTCTTTTGGATAATTCCAACTTTCAGCTTTTGAATGTCCTTTGGTTACTCTTCTGGCTTCAAGATTGGCCTCTTTTTCAGAACAGATGCAATCTCAACATCCATCTTCGCAATTTCAAGGATGTAACATATGAGCATCCTTTTCAAATGCGCTACAATAGGCTCGTATTTCGTTTCGTCTTTCATAATGATGTTAAACAATGAGATACAGTCATATGGGTTAATAAAAGGCAGGTCTGTCAAGGTGAACTCATCCACAATGTGATTAGCTCCTCTGAATCCCTTGAACTATATGTACAGAAAGTCTTCGGTCTGAACATGCAATTTAACCCTCACTGCACTTATCTTCTTCAAGCTCCAAGATTTGTATTCTGGCTTGGCCTACTTCAAGTAGAAAGAAAACAACTTCTGATTTACTGCACTGTCTGAAATCAAAGACTTCTCTATGTTCTCAAAACAGCGAAAGAGAAAAGCCCTTGGCGTGATGGGAAAATCGAATTGAGATTCCACATCATTGTTTAGATCAAACGAGATCGAGGGCTCCAGCCAGTAGATATTTGGATCGTCAATTGCCTCTTTTTGAATTCACTCTACTGACCAAGGAGGAAATAACAACTTCTGAGTTTCAAGCATGAGCTTCGCATTTTTAGCCTCAGCTTCCTCTGCTTCCAATTTCTTCCGAAGAGCTTGGAGATCATCTAGCTCTTTATTACGCTTCTCCATAGCAATCCTTTCGGATTCAGTCATCTTCGTATTTTCTTCAGTTTCATCTTCCATAACACCTTTTCCTTTATCTTGACCTTTTCCAGAACAAGAAGCTACATTATCCTTCTGTTCGGTTTCGGTCTTGGGCTATTGATCCTTGTCACCCCCTTGTTTCGAAAGAGCCCTGCTTCCAGAAAAACCTTCGATTTGATTCAGCATAGCAAAGACCGGTTGAAGCTTGTCAGATAGATGTTGTCGAACCGAGACTATGAACGAGGAGTCATGAGTCTCAACAAGCCTCATCAGATATTGATTGATCTCGGAAACACAACTTTTTACTATTATTCTCTAGTTTCAAGATCAGCAACATGCTTAGTAGCATTTTTTAGTTTTTCAGAAAGGACCTTGGCCTTATGAGTTTTCTCAGCCAACTGATCCATGATGTTGTTTTCAGCTGCCAAGTCTTATTGCAGCTTTTCAATCTATGTGAGAACAGAGGCATTAAGTTCAACATTGTCGACTTTGATTTCAGAATGAACAAGTGAGAGTTACTCCTTCTCAGCTTGTAAAGAAGTACGAAATCATGCGATCACCTTGTTCATGGCTTCGGTATTTTTGTTAGAGGAGATTCTGAATTTAGCCATAAAATTAGTCACCTCCTGAGATAGTTTTTCGACTTTTGCGATCATTTCCGAAATGGTCTTTTCAGAAGCTTGAATTGCCTTGGTTGCTTCTTCAAGGACTTTGGTGTTTGCTGATGTGAGAAACTCCACAGTAGCTTTATGAGTTGTCAACATGTATTTAAACTTAGATGAAGATGTATATAACTTAGATGAAGATGTAGATGTGGAAGACTCTAAAAGAGAATCCAACTTTTCGTTAAGCTCCTTGAACTGCCCTTTTTTCATTGGGGCATCATCATCATCTTTATTGAGGTTGATGGTAAAGGGGCTGAACATGAAATCTGAAATAGGCTCCTGATCATCTCCAAATAAAATTTATTCCTCCTCATTGAAAGAAGAAGCAGGATGATGGGTTTTGAGCATTCTAACACTCCTATGGTGTATATGCAACCCTATAAATCTTGGATCTATGTTTTCTCTATTATACATGCAAATATTCAATATTCCAAGGTTTCATCCTAACTAGCATAACAAGAAGTAACTATACTACAAGAATCTAGTAGAATGACATACCTTTTGTTGTAGCTTGATTCCATGGAGCTTAAGAGCCTAGTGCCTCAAGTGTGACACCTCAAATGGTTCACACAACACCAAGAACCCTTCGAATAACTAGAGAATAAGGATACATGCACCAAATCCGTTTTTGCCCTCTTGTGTATACACACTAGTGTACATTTCATCAACTAGGAACCTCTTTATATAGTGTGGAGGATTAGGGTTACATTCAAGTAAACCCTAATACCCATGACCTTTCATTTCCATAGGATCCATGAGTTAAACACTCCATGGACTATCCATGAAAGCTTAGCCCAACCTAAATGAACTTGGCCCACCACATATATAAGAGTCCATATTTAATTAGTTCCTTTTGATCACTAGATTAATTCTAAATTAATTCTTGATCAATAGTAATTAAATAATATGATTTCATATTAATATGTTAGAACTTATAATATATTAATATACATCACTAGTATCCTTTATTTATCATTTTGTCTATCCAATTGTTCCGATGCCATGCAACCCAAATGGACCATGCCAAATCGGGTCAAGTAAATATCAATTATAGTTATGGGCTTAGACACTAATCCAAAAGTCTCCCACTTGGATAAGTCTAAAACTATTATTGCGTATGACTCCAAAACCCGACTAGCAATCGTAGCTCTTAAAAGTTGTTGTCGAACTCTAAACAAATCAATGACACGTCCATTAGATAAGGGATCATATATTTCTCCAATCTAGATATCATATGGACTGAGACATGGATTATAATCATTCTCTCTGTCCATTTGTTGTTTCCCGATTTCGATTTATGACGACCGACTAATTGAACAAATCAAATCAGTCTAGGCTTTGCCAAGCACTTCGGGGTGTCATCACTAAATCATCGAGGGGCCCACAGGTATCACTTTTATCCCTTTAAGGGTAAAAGGAATGGATAAACTTCGACTCATATGCTTGTTCTACTACTTGTTGAATCATACACAAAGGCACATTTTATAACATCGAGTTACCAATGCGTTTTTGTACAATCAATGTACAACCAACTCATAGGCAACAACTCATATCTCTAGGTTTGAAGAATATAAGATATTATCGTCTCATGATCACTCGTGATAAAATCCATGAAGTGAGTCAAATGAGCGTGGGTTTAATCCAATACTCATAACTTATGAGCACTCATGAATGTTGTAGCAACTCTTGCTATGTCCACTACCTTGGACATCTACAAACCAACTTCATGAAAGTCTTGCCTTAATACCTACTTCCAACGTATTATCGACTGTGGATGGTTTGAATAACTTAGTCATTCAGGAAGAACGACCTAGTTATTCTAGAAGTCAAAACATGCAAAGTGAAACACAAGAATAATCGAATCCAATATGGTCTCAGAACTTATGAATATAAATAGAACACCTTTTATTTATCACCATATTGATTACACACTATTCATTGCATACTGTTTCAAATTATCAACTTTATACTTGAATTAAAACAATAGTTGTACCATGCTCCAAGCATGTACACTATGTTTTCTAAACACTAGTCATGCCATACACCAAGTATGCACACTAAGTTTGTCTATAATCTTAACTTTGTGGAATAGATCGATTGAACATAATTCCAATGATTCTCATTTCACAGTCCCAAATCCTTACCGCAAATGCAAGAATTCCAAATTTCTGCCATTTACCGAAATCTTGTTAGATTTTAAACTTATATGTACTGATCCTCTTGTAATGATTATGCACAAAGTCACAAAGACTTGTCAATAGTCATTACAGAGTATTCCAATGGAGACCATTCAATGGAAACGAAGTCTCAAATTCAAAGTACATTGCTTTGAACACCCTTCTTGCATTAAGTTTCCTAATCTTACACAGATTTAATGAATAACTTCCACCTATAGGAATATTTCCATATTCCCATTTTGACTATCACTTCTGAACAAGAGTTGCCTCTTTTCAGAATATGTCAATATGGTCCTTCCAAAAATTTACACCATACTTCCAACTGTCCCTGAGCAACCAATCTTTGGTAAACCTTAGATTGTTCTCGACAATTGCTTAATCAAATTAGTCATATCTAGTTCTAGTACTTTTTCCCTCTTACTGCTCTAGGGCATTTGGAAAATTTTAGAACAGATGAATATTATAGCACATGCAAATCGACCCTATATCTGAAGCATATGGGACACGATTCATGATGTCTCACATAAAGACATGATACTAGACCAGTCTTTTGCTATAATATTTCTATTTCTATTTTCCATGTTCTCACAATTCAGATTATGAAAAGGGATGCCGTAATCATAATCGAATTTTAGAACGCAAATAATGCTCCCATATATAGAATTTCCTTATGCTGAACCATTCCAACATAACATTCATATATATACTTGACTAAATTTGATTAAAATCTCACGATCTAAGCTTTTAGATTTGAAATGAAGTATAATTCCCTCTCCCTTAATTATAGCAAAACAACTTTTCCCAATTGAAACTTTTGTTTTCTATAATTAATATTTCTAACTTGCAACACTTATCATAATTATCATGCTCCCACTAACATGACGATTATTCGCATAACACTTATGCTCCCACTAGCTTTGACATGTACTCAGAAATCAGCTGGACTTCTAGAAATCAATACTTTATTGACTTTCTTACCAAAGTTCAGATTTCTGATACGAGATGCATTGATAAAACTTTATCAAATTCATACACCTTCCCTTAGATAGCTCATATGTGTGTATAAACAATTTTAGAACTATGAAAATGGATGTCGTAATCATAGTCTCAATTGTTTAGACCTTTTCCATTTCTCACAAGTCCATGTTAGTGTGCCGGTTAACCACACAAGCTTCACTAACGACTTTGAGAATGAAAATATTACACTTGCTATCTACTTAAAATCTACTTAGTGAAAGCGTTTCCTCACCATCATTTTCATGAATCGGAGAGAAACCTTATGACACTTAGATTTTATGGTGTATGTGTTCCTATCCATGTGAATTTGTCAAAAATCATAATCACAACACAAGGTTAGTGACAAATCCAAACTCATATGGATTGAACTTGTGCAATCTTAAATTCTTGTCACCTGGAAGCACAAGGGCCTGCCATTGCTTCCAAGTTGTTATGCAATCAGTTGAGAACTCTCATAACTCATATGCAAAGCCAACTTTAACTAAAATAGGCACAGAAATAGGAATATGTCAACACGATAGGTTATAAACCTCAAGTTGTGTGCTAGTGATATCCAACAAGTTTTATTCTTTGATTAGGTCTTGAAACTTTTTCAAGATCTTTAAGACTCCGACTGACCTCTTGACATATTAGACTCTCTTGCCAAGAGCCACCCCTTGACAGAAAAATATTCAAGAGATAGTGTGGAATCTTTATCAAGACAAACACTTCACACAATTGGCCTTAGTTGGTCTTTGTTTTATCCAAAACATCACAACTTACCAATTTCAAATGTACAAGAGTAGAACACATTTTACTCTTACATTTGACAAGTGTTATAAACCTTCTTTTAAGATATGTCACTCAATTTACAATCTTGGAGTATGACTCTAAGAATTGTTTTGGAACTAAGTATGACTCATCTTCTTGATTTAACCATTCCAACAATTCATGACTCCTCTTCTTAGCCATAGGAATGCACTAAGATGTCCCTATAGGATGAATTGTGATATGGTCTCACAATCATTAAGATGATCATATAACATGATACTAAAGTACTATCTCATCTTTTTAGATTTGAGAAACTTTTATCTTTCTGCCAAATTTGATTCTTCTTATTCGTTCTGCCATACATTGTAACTTTTCTAATGTTTCAGAATTATACTTAAACTTGTAAGTATAACCATATTTACTAAACTTTAGTAAATCATGACGAGTAGCCTTATTGTTCTTTGTGGTGGACCTGATCAGTGCACAACCAAGTGTACCCGATCTCCTAGTCCTTCACTTGACTCACATATACATGTGAACAAGGAATTATTCTTAATTTCCCAAAGATGAAAATTCTCATTCATCATACAATACAAGTTGCATGATTCCAAGTTTCTACCCAATTGAAACTTGGGTGATGAAAATCTTTCCTTATTTGGTAAATTATGACACTACCACAAACAAAAGAATCAAATCCATTTTCCAATATTGCTATCAATGGAATCATGCAAACAACAATTTTCACAAATCCCATTGTAAGGATGCTTAAAATAAATAAAATCAAAAATTTTCCTTTTATTTTAAAATTGCGGAAGAAACTTATCCTTACAATGCAAATGCATATGAAAACTATGTTGTTATCTATTCCTAAGCAATCTATCACAACTCTTAAGTAGCAGCTCAAAAATTCTGATCACCGAACCATGCGATCGAAATCCATCTTCGCGATCAGAATCAGCTTACTCTTCTTTAAGCTTCCTCTCTTTTCTTTGATTCTTAAAACTTCAACATGTGACCCAGTCACATGATGTAATAAGAATCTCTAAATAGGAACTTAATAGAGTTAGATAGTGGACTTACCTGAAGTAGAGTCAAACCTTTTTGACTTGACCAACCTTATGATCTTTCAGGTAAATAGGGCAGCTTCGCAACCAATGCCCCTTCCTTTGGCAATAGAAACATATGGACCCTTTGGGAATGGTACACGGGACTATCTCAGACTTAGCCTTTCTCTTTACCATTTGGTCAACTGAGTTGACTATGGTCGATCCCTTTCCATTGGGAAGAGAAAGATTTTCTGGATTTTCAATGTTACCATTGTCAATGTCCATGGAAGTTTGGGAAGTTGATCTTCTAATCAAATTTGCTTTACCAATGCTCCAAATCATTCCTGATTCAGCAGCACCTAGCAAATAGATAAGATCATTAAGGGTTATGTCATAGTCTGTTACATAGTAGTCCCAAAGGTAACTCACTATGTGACTTAGAAAGTGATTGAACAACCAACTTTCTCAAGACTTTGACACCCAACTCTCCCGGCTTGTCAATATGTGACTTCATCTCCAAGATGTGAGCACACATAGACCTTGCTTGCCAATAGGGCTTGAGTGACCTTGAACTATTCAAGAACTTGTGGGTTAGGGAGAATAATTGGAGGAGGTGGAGGAAGTGAAGTATGATTTCCATGAGCCAACCGCGTGACATCATCTTCATTAGGAAAGCTTGTTCCTACGGAATTTGGGAAGATCATAGTTGTCTGAACCAGACATCTACAATGGGAGATATTCAAGTTAGTTAATTTAAGTCCTTAATATAACACCCAATATGAAATATTAAGGCTATGACCCAACACAATATTTTATAACTTGGAAGAGGGATGCCGTAATCCAAGCTATAAAATATTTGAAGGTCGGCGAATGACGATTCACCAATTTCCACCATGAAAACGAAATAAAAGTATTAGGTTTTAATTGGATTTGAAACTCCTAGATCTTTTGAGATTCATTGAACTTTTCAATGGCATGTTTCAATCTCGATTGTGCCCTCTCAAGTTTTGTGACTGGGATGCCGAGGATCACAAAACAAGGTGTGAATAACCATGCAAATATACTTGGTACCCTTAATATTTATCACTTAATCGATGTGTCGGTTAACCACACGCGCTCCACCGATCCTATGATAAACATTAAGTTACCCTTTGTCGACCTTGTTAAATCCAGGTTAGTGTGCCGGTTAACCACACACGCACCACTAATGATTTAAGCAAATTGCAAAGTGTAATTTCATGGGTTAGCACCAAATTCACATTTTCCTAAGTAACTAAGATTGGGAATTTATAAGAGTTTAGTTACTTAGTATTTATCAGTAATACTTTTAATGAAGGGAGAATTATAGTCCTTGTCCTACCCGTTCGGCTAACGACCCTCCAGCAGTCAAGGAAGCGGTGGGTGAGAGTGGACACCCATTAAGTTGCCATTTTATAGGCAACAACCTTATACCCCCCTTATAGATCGACTTCGTGAATGAGGCAAACTAACGGTAAGATTGACTTGCTCTTATACATATATATATTATTAACTTATAATACTATAAAGTATAAGGGTTGAATTTTAACTTTTAAAACTCTAAGGGTTTTACTTGGAATTAAAGCATTCATGAGGAGAAACTTTACAAATTCCAAAACTTGAGGCCAAGTTTTGTAACTTTCAAAACTTTTCATCTTTCATAACTTATGAGTTAATGGTTTATTAAAATTAGAGATTTTTCATTTTATGTAACCTATGTGTTTTTTTAATGGACTTTAAAAGAGTGACTTTTGGTAATCCATAACGTGAGGACAAATTATGGATTCCATTAAAACACATAATGATCAAGAATTAAACTACCAAGCAAGTTGCAAATAATACCTATGATCTTCTAAAGTCATAAGAGTATGAATATTCATATCAACAATTCCAAGAATCATAAATAAACCACACAAGACTTGAAATTTTGATAATAGCCATTGAAAATGGATTAGCATAACCATTACACCATCTAAAACAAGTTTTATAAGACCAAAACAGTTTAGGGTAATGTTTCTAATACATTTCCAACAGCAAAACTCGAAAATATGCACTCTGGGCATTCTACTCGTCGAGTGCATGAACCTACTCGGCGAGTAGGATGATTTTAGGCATGGACTCGTCGAGTCCCCCCATGGACTCGGCGAGTTCACTCAGCAGATTGCATATTTTTCGACTTTTTTCAACAATTTGCATCAAGTATCAAGAAAACAAGCCTAGGCTCTGATACCACTGATGGGTTTTGAGCATTCTAACACTCTTATGGTGTACATGCAACCCTATAAACCTTGGATCTATGTTTTCTCTATTATACATGCAAATATTCAATATTCCAAGGTTTCATCCTAACTAGCATAATAAGAAGTAACTATACTACAAGAATCTAGTAGAATGACATACCTTTTGTTGTAGCTTGATTCCATGGAGCTTAAGAGCCTAGTGCCTCAAGTGTGACACCTCAAATGGTTCACACAATACCAAGAACCCTTGGAATAACTAGAGAATAAGGATACATGCACCAAATCCGTTTTTGCCCTCTTGTGTATACACACTAGTGCACATTTCATGAACTAGGAACCTCTTTATATAGTGTGGAGGATTAGGGTTACATTCAAGTAAACCCTAATACCCATGACCTTTCATTTCCATAGGATCCATGGGTTAAACACTCCATGGACTATCCATGAAAGCTTAGCCCAACCTAAATGAACTTGGCCCACCACATATATTAGAGTCCATATTTAATTAGTCCCTTTTGATCACTAGATTAATTCTAAATTAATTCTTGATCAATACTAATTAAATAACATGATTTCATATTAATATATTAGAACTTATAATATATTAATATACATCACTAGTATCCTTTATTTATCATTTTGTCTATCCAATTATTCCGATGCCATGCAACCCAAATGGACCATGCCAAATCGGGTCAAGTAAATATCAATTATAGTTATGGGCTTAGACACTAATCCAACACAGGAGAGGTGTCTTGTGTTGATGTCACACCGATATTCACATTTGCCCCCGTATCAGATACGTTGACATGAATGTCTAAAGTATGTACCTCCTCCGAAACGGACTTGGTGACAGGGACTTCCGGTGGAGTGGATACTGATGATGTGGTTGGAGGAGTAGAACCAGTAAAGATTGTGGAGGTTAAAGGGATGGAGATCTGAGGAAGAGAAATTCCAACAAAACTCATTGGTGGGACAGGTGGGATGGATGAAATCAGAATGACTGAAGTGATGGGTGAGGTTGGTGGAGTAACAGGTGGGGGGTGGTAGAGTAGTAGTAAGGTTCAGAAAGGGCTCTTGGAGTATTATGTTGAAGATATTAGAATTGGGAATAGAGGGAGTAGGTGGAGATGATACCTTTGGAATGTTTGCTGTTGGGACTGGTTCCGAAGTAGCAACAATGTCTTCCACCTCGTTTCGGATTGTGTCTTCCTCCCGAACTTCTGTAAGAGTTCTTAATTCAGAATCTTCCTAAACAATCGGAGATGGAGATCTTGGTTTCTTTGCTCGCTTCTTCGTTTTCTTTGGAGCCTTAACTGTTTCATAAGGAGCAGCTTTCGCCTTTCTTTTGCCTCCCCTTTTCGGTTTGTTGCCCTCATCAATTAGATTTCATAACTGAGCTTCCATTGGGCGAAGACAAGAAGACGGTAAACTCCGATACGCACTCACAATTGCATTGTCCATAGGAACCTTGACCAACATTTCCTCCGGAATTGAACCAATGAAGGTAAAATTCATGGGATCCGACATCACAAACTTAGAGGTTTGGAGTGTCGGAATTGCTGGCATAACCGAATCGGTCATCAATGGAAATTTGAAGTGACCTAGGGCCAGATTGACCACAATAGACCAAAATCTTGCACACGAAATCTCTTTGTGGCGAGTGGTGGAGACCGTGCTTTGGATGAGTCGAGTCCATAAAATAGCACCATAATCAAGATTGACTGCATGGAATAGCCCATAAATAAGGGTATAGAATAGTTTACTTGCGTTGTCTGAACCTGCAACCCTCTCCGATAAACTCTTGAACATGAGAGTAAATAACCCATTCCACATTGGGGGAAGGAAGGGTTTCCTAAACTTGGACAATAAGGAGATATCCCCAGTGTAACCCATTTGATAAAACATTTCGATTAGGGCAGAGGTTAGAAGTGACTCAGGATCCACATGAACTTCAGGAAGAGCAAGCCCTAAAAGTTTGCTGAAGTGGGGATTTGTGATAGAGGTCTTGTGAGAAGCAACCTCAAAGTGGATGATATTGTCTGCCTTGTTGTTAATAGCAGATGAATACGCCTTCGAGGGATGAACCAGTGGAACAATTTCCTCCATTGTTAACTCCTGAGCCAGTGGCGAGAACTTAAGGCATTCGATTATCGGCCGGAGTACTTCATTGTAGCGTGAGGAATCGAGATCCATGATCATGTTTTGGCCGTGCTTCACAGTGAGCATGATGACAGAGGCTGATTGGTCGGTGAAAGAGATGTGCTCAGATAATTCGGCCATTGTTGCTTTGAAGAAGACGATGAACAGTAGAGAGCTTTTAGGGGTTTTTGCTTTAAAGGATTTGAGAATAGTGTTTTCGGTGAGAGTGAAAATCATTTGAAATCACCTTTTATACGGTAACTGATAAGTGGAGAGAGAAAACCGCAATTCTACATTCCTGTATCCCGTAAAATCAGCCTATAAAATCGTGACATCTCATCGCATGTGTCAGACGTCGTTGTAACAGACACGCGTGTGTCAGGGAATTCAAAAGTCGCACCTGATTTTGAATTTTCATCTCCAAGAAATCATCGTTTCAGTTTTGACACATTCGAAATTATTAAATAATTCCATGGCTTTAAGACCATGACCTGTTCTCTGAATAAAGTAACCAATCGGAATTAGAACCAGACTTTCAAAAATCACAAGGATTTTTGTGCAAGAGTGTGCCATAGAAAAATAAATAAAGAAAATTAAATATGTAGGATTCTGTTATGTCAAATGTGATTGACATGAAAATCAGATGGATCCAGGGCAACGATCTCTTCCTTCTGAGTCAAGAGAGACTCTGGAGTGCTTGTGTGGTATCCCGTTGAATTACGATCACGAGTTTATTAAGAAACTATGAAAGGCTTCTTTTGATAGGTTTTAAGGGTGGATTAAGGTTCAACCAGATTCCGAAACTTGACTTAAGTCCGAAGATCTGAAAGAAGTACTTGTTTGACCAGTGTAGCCATAAGAATAAGTAAGATGTGGATTTTCTTTAAGTGACTGGATATGATGGAAATGTCAAAAAAAAAACTGGATCTTGTTGGGAAGAAATGTCTTAGGTCGAGAGCATTTCGTTAAGATAACTCAAAAGAAAAAAAAATGAGATTTCAAACTT
This sequence comes from Lactuca virosa, assembly GCF_052849685.1. Taxonomy (NCBI): domain Eukaryota; kingdom Viridiplantae; phylum Streptophyta; class Magnoliopsida; order Asterales; family Asteraceae; genus Lactuca; species Lactuca virosa. The sequence goes on from NC_136429.1 coordinate 209,399,780, forward strand.
AGAGTGGTACTAACCAAAGAGGTTTTATTCGTCAATGCTTAGATTAAACTTTCTTGAACAAAAAGATGTTCACCATCAATTCAGAAATAGGTTTCGGATTTTGGGTATCACTCAAAATCGTGGTTATATAACGATTTCAAGATCATAAACACAGATGTTGTGTAACCATAAATGTAACGCCCGCAGATTCGGGCTGGTCAATTTAGAGACAATAAGCGTCAAAAATAACTTTTTGATAAAAGATTATTTAGAATAAATGATCTTAACTAAGTGATAGTATATGTCACAAGGGTTCCGTACATATAAAGTGAGTTTGCGATAAAATACTTTTTAGCCTTAGCGATCTAAACGAAAGTCGTAGTATACGTTAAACCGAGAACGTGCATAAATAGAACGTTCAAATCTGACTTCGTATGAGGAAGTTATGATTTTTCTAAGATTTAGCATAATAGTGCACAGCCCGGAATTCGAATTATAGATCGACCAATTTTTTGCCGAAAAAAATCTAAACGAGAATCAAAGATCTCGTTAATAGGAGCTCAACGATAAAAAGACAGACAAAAACGGACGTCGGGTGACAAAGTTATGAATTTTTAACGTACTTTACCTGTACAGGCCCGTTAAAATATAACTTTAAACATAAAGTCAAAATTAGCCGATGGAGTCTAAACGAAAGTTGTAGAGTACATCGCCGCCTACGCGTGGATATAAAGAACGTAAAAAACCAGAGCTCGTATACAAAAGTTACGCAATTTAGAATTCGGAAGTGGGCTGATGCGAAGTGGGTGACGTGGCACGATCTGAGCCCTTGCTTGCTCCGTACGGTCCTCGCTTCGGATGATGACAGGTGCCCCCTCGTACGCGCAGCGTAGCCCTCGTACGTGAAACATACCTGCGAAGAGCGCCTAGCGTAACCGAAGATCAGGCCCTATAAATAAGATGCGAGGGTTGCCACCAAAACTCACACCATAACCCTTCTCTCTCTCTCTCTCTAACTTCTCCCTAAACCTCCCCCAAGCCTTATTACTTCCCAAGTGCTAAGATACGAGTCCTGGAGCGCTAGAAGGCTCCGAGAAGAAGAGCTTTTCGGTTCGGAAGTTCTGCCCCCGCAGAACCCGGTTCCTAGCCAAACCCCCGGTAACTGAGTTATGTTTATCCTAATTTAAGTATAGCTTATGTTTAAGTTTATTATCAGTAGACAAAATTGCAAAAATGGTCCCTGTGGTATGCATTTTTTTGGGGTTTTAGTCCAAACCCCGACTTTTTTGGATTGGTGGTCCTTTTGGACTAGTTTGTATGTAAAAATGGTCCCTGTGAAAATTGAAATGACTAAATTGCCCTCTTGATATATTTTTTTATATTTTTTCTATTTGATTTAATGTTTTATTAATAATAAAATGGACATCTCTCTCTGTCTCTCTCTCTCTCTCTCTATGGAGTAAACAACAATTTTGTCTAACTTATGAAAATTTTGTGTCTTCTTCTTGTACCCAATCACCACCTCCATTGTAGTTGTTGTGACCGTCGGACACCACCCAACACCACCTTTCAGTCGTGACCCACCACCACCGATACCCACCTTATACCTCTCTCTCTCTCTCTCGCTCTCTCTCTCTCTCTCTCTCTCTCTCTCGATTAAAAATCACCATCGAACACAACCCTCATTCCTCCCTACCCTCCATCTCATTGATCTCACCGGAAAAACGAGAAAATGAAACAGCAGAAGCCGCCGGAGCATCCCCTGCCACCATCGTCGCCGCTGCTGTGAACCATCGTCGTCGTCAGCTGTTGCTTCCGTCGGTCATCTCCGACCAGCCCCGTCACCTCTTGCGACCCCTGTATGTCCGATTTCCCCCCTCATTATTTTCGTTTTCCTTTTTGATCGATCAACAGTCTTGGTTGAGGAAGAACTGGTCTCTGATTTCGATTATACCTCCTCTGATGCCGATGCCGTCTACTGGTGTTATTGTTGTTAGGCTACTTTGTGAGGACTCCGTTTTGCCTTTGTTATCTGTGCACAACCAAGATCTGATTTTGCCTTCGAATTCAAAGCTATAAGGGGTTTGTTGTTAAGAACTATAAGTTGGTTTGTGGAGTTAAAGTAGTATCCATGAGTAGTACCCAATTAAAAATCTTGGATTTATCTAATCAATTTGATTGAGGCCTTCATCATTTTTGTTTTATGAACATAATTAATGTTTTGGGGCTGCAATCATGTTCTTTAGTTGGAGAAGATGAACTGGGAAATGGTTTCGTACAGGCAGGAGAGAGAGAGAGAGAGGTGGGTCCTTTATTATTTTTTTAATTGTTAAAATAATTTTAATAAATAGTATTAGATTTTAAAATAATGAAAGAAAATGAAAAATAAATACCCCAAGGGTATTATAGTCATTTCAATTTTCACAGGGACCATTTTCACATACAAACTAGTCCAAAAGGACCACTAATCTAAAAAAGTCGAGGTTTGGACTAAAAACCCCAAAAAAATGCATACCACAGGGACCATTTTTGCAGTTTTGTCTTATCGTTATTATGAACTTATAAACAATATATATATATATATATATATATATATATATATATATATATATATATATATATATATATTATAAAATATAATATACAAAGTGTTATTATAATATCTTTTAACTACTCGCGGTAAGGGGAATCTGGTTTAAAGGGCCGCATAGGGTTGTTGGATTTCAGAAGTGCTATAATGCCAAAATGGTATTGCCCTCCGGTGTTTCATGTTTTGCCCCTGTCTGTACATAGTGGTTGAAAATTATTGTTTAACACTTATAAAACATCATTGCTCGTAAATAGTCGCAATAAATATTAGACTAAAATCTAGTGGTAATAATACTAGGATTCGTCGAAGGAAAATAAAATTGTTAGAAGTGAAGCGCTGCCCAAGTTTGGAGCCATCACTTTAACAAGTGAGTGCATAGCCCCATTCATGAACATGATTTTAATACAAATATTTATTAAAGTATTAAATATATGTTTGTGTGTGAAATATTTGTTATTGTCTGAAATACGTGATTAAGAGCATATCGGATAATATATGATGATTTAGGATACAGAGTAAACCTAAATTAATTAAGAGGAATATTGGGTAGTATCTTCTTATGAGTATGGGTGAGATTTACATGGAGGATAGAATTTTTTAACTTGTCATTTATCCGAGAGCATGGATTAGACATAGTCATTTATCCTTAGTCCAAGAGTATGGAGAGGACATAGTTAATTGTCATTAATCCGGGAGCATGGATTAGACATAGTCAATTGTCCCTAGTCCGAGAGTATGGAATGGGCATAGTTATTGATATGAGAGTATGGATTAGACGTACCTAATCCGGGAGTATGGATTAGGTAAAGAGGATCCGAGAGTATAGATCGTTTCTTTGTGAGGATCGACGGGGTGGGGTAAAATTGCTTATATGAGGTGAAATTGTATATATTGTGCGTTCTAAAACATATATATATATATATATATATATATATATATATATATATATATATATATATATATATATATATATGATATAACATTGTGGGATTGAAATCCCTATGTACTCACCGAGTTTTCCAACCTGACCCACTCAGTTTATTTGTATCACAGGTATCGATGTGAAGCTACATTACACTGAGAGCTTAAAGGACATGTAAATCACTAGTGTAAATGAATGTAAGGCCTGTTTATGCTTATGTTTCTGTATTAACGATGACATCTCAAAGTTTTAATATAAATAAAATACATTTCTTGGGAAATGCTTTGATAATATAATTATCATGTTTTTTCTGGGAACAAATTCCGCAATATTACTTTTCAAAAGGGATACTCTAATTTGTAAATAAGCATAAATAAATTTTTTAAAATGACCGTTTATTTGGGGATGTAACACCGTAAAATTTTAAACCAAATTTTTCATTTTAAAAAAAAATAAAACTTATATATTGTATTTCATAAAACCACATGTATCTCAAAATGTCAACATAAATCCACAATAAGTCAAATCCCAGAATCCTCAACATAGTCTCGAACAAGTGTGTACAATCATGCCGATGCCTTCTCGCGGTCCTAAGAAGTACCTGAAACACATATCACACCACACGGTAAGCACAAAGCTTAGTGAGTGCCCCAAACAACCACATACACAAATAATAAGCCTCTCATGGCTATAACTCGGCATGGACCCTCCAGTCTCATGCGTCTCGGTGTAGACCATCTGGTCATGTGTTTTAGTGAGGACTCTCCGGTCTCACAGCTCGGTTTGGACCCTCCGGTCCTGTCTCAGTGGAAACCCTTCGGTCCCACAACTCGGGTTGGACCCTCCGGTCCTGTCTCAGTGGAACCCTCCTGTCCCACAACTCGGGTTGGACCCTCCGGTCCTATCTTAGTAAAACACAGAATATAACATATATATCACACAGACAAAATGTGTAACATCACATTACTCAAATAAGCACATAAGACCCTCCGGTCACACATAGATACCACTCATGGTAAGTATAGTGAGAAAACTCACCTCGTAAGTAGGCTAAGAAAATGTGTACTCCTCGAACACGAATCACCAAATCTAGCCTACATGTAACAAGCATCTCTAATTAACACTTAAAGATCACAATTCCAAATAAACTCATGATAGTCCCTCTTCAACTCCTAGAATTTGTAAAAGACCATTTTACCCCTCCATGTTCTCCATAAGTCCTGCCTTGACCAAACCCTAAAGTCAACAAAAGTCAACACTCGAGTCAACTATCCATGTTGACCTGACTCGCCGAGTGCACCTATGTGACTCGCCGAGTCCCCATTGTTCCTCAGAACATCGCAAAAACCCAACTTAACTCGTCGAGTCGTCTCGTCGACTAGTCGAGTTACGCATATCCAGACTCATCGGGGAAAACCCTAGCCGACTCGTCGAGTCAGCTCATCGACTCATCGAGTCCCTTAAGTCAACTTCTCATTTAGACGTTTTAAGGCAGATCTGCTACTCCAAACTCTAGATCTAGAATCCTAAGGTTCGAATTTCACGTAAAGCTTCGATCTTTACGTGCATGCATGGAATATTTTCTCCATAATGCCACTACAAGCTCCAACTAAGGTGTTTAAGCACAAGAACTCTCTTATGGTTGGATAAAGTTGGGACCTTTGGACTCTATGGACCTCACAAGGTCCAGATCTGAAGTCTAGACCTCCTGATAAGCTCAATGCACTCAAAGTCCCAATAAAAGGTGATAAAAGCCCTAACTTCCATAATAATGAGATCTAACCAATAAGATGAGAAAGGTGCATGCTTTTTACCTTCCACTTGAAGCTTTGGACGAAATGGCCCTGGATCCCACAGTTCCTCCTTGTTCCTTGTTGGACAACTCCTCTTCTCCTCAAAAGATGCACTAAAATTCCTCAAGATTAGCTTTGAGACTCTCTTAGCTCACTACACTCGTTTAGGGTTTCACACAGGGAGGCTGGGCAACTGGTGAGGCGCAAATGAGAACATAAGTTCTCTTAAATAGGCCCCAAACCCGGGGATTTAGGGTTTCATCTCACAGCGTCAACTCGGCGAGTTGGCTCTCTGACTCGTCGACTAGGTCACTTAACCCCCCGTGACCAATCACGACTCTACTCGACGAGTTGAGGCACCAACTCGTCGAGTTACTCAATAAACCCCAAAAATAAATATATAAACAATATACCTGGGAGTCCGGATGTTACAGGGAATGTCACAATAAACTTCAGTGGTAATAGCTGAGGGTCTCAAGGGTTATGTTGATGAACATGAAATTGATGGAGAAATCATAGGTGGGTTCCGAAGAAGAAATTGTACCTCTGTTATACTTGAATGACCAAGCAGGAAACTCTTAACTTAAAGGAGCATCGTAAGATAGCTTAATGACTTATGTGAATAAATATCCTAATTGGGAAGAAATGATCAAAATGAAAGTTTCATTAAGGCTTCGAACATGGAGGCTTAGAGGCTTAGGACAACATGCAACAACATGCTTCTAGCGACGCTTAGCTGGTAAAAAGTTTCAAAACCATACTTGCCCCTTCGTTCTGAATTTAGGGTAATGGACAAAATTAACCTGAGAAAAGAACAAAATGTTTTTGGTGTTTCTGATTTTTGAAAAGAGAATTAAAAATAAAGAAAAATATTTTTGAAATTTTTGATTTTCTAAAAAAGGAAAACAGAAATAAAGAAAAATATTTTTGAGATTTTTGATTTTCTAAAAAAAATGAAAACAGAAATAAAGAAAAATATTTTTGAGATTTTTGATTTTCTAAAAAAAATGAAAACAGAAATAAAGAAAAATATTTTTGAGATTTTTAATGTTTTGAAAAATATGAAAACAGAAATAAAGAATTCAGAAACATAAATGAACAATAACTTTCGAATCATTCTGAAGCTCAAAACTAGTCGGAAAAGGCTTAATATACAAAGGATATACAACGTTCCGAAACGAGGATGAACAGTAACATCCAAAGCATTCTGAAGTTCGGAACCAATCAAAATGGACTTAATGCATGAAGTATAGAAAGCATTCCGAAACCCTAATGAACAGTAGATTCTGAACCATTCCGAAGCTCGGTACCAGTAGGAATTAGAAAAAAGAAATCTGAAACATTCTGAAGCTCGGAACCATTCAGAATGTGAACAGTAATATTCGATTACGAAGAGAATTTCAGAATTGAGTCAACTTCAATAATTCCTAGCCCTTGTAAAATCTGATTGAATGTAGCTTCAAGTCAGGCCTTTGTGAAGATGTCAGCCAACTAATCTGAGGGTCTAACGAAATGAACTTCAACATTACCATCCTCGACATGATCCTTTATGAAGTGATATTTCAGTGCAATATGCTTTGTCTTTGAGCGTTGCACTGGATTGTGGCAAATTCTTATAACACTTTCAAAATCACAATACAGAGGTATTCTCTTCATGTTAATTCCATAATCTCTAAGTTGGTTCTGAATCCACACCACTTGGGACTTACAAGATGTTGATGTAATGTATTTAGCTTCAGTAGTCTGTTTCTTAGATTGCCAACTAACAAGCTTGCCATCCAGAAACTGACATCCCCCAGAAGTGCTTTTACAATCAATGCCACATCCTCCTAGGTCAGCATCAGAATAAGCTTGCACGAAGAATCCCGAATTGGATGGATACCAAATTCTGAGAGATGTTGTTCTTTTGAGATATCATAATATGTTCTTTACAGCTACCACATGTGGTTCACGGGGATTCGCCTGAAACCTGGCACAATAGCATAAAACAAACATAATATCAGGGCGACTCGATGTTAGATACATTAATGATCTGATCATCTGACGATATAATGTGATATCAGTTGCTGGTTTGTCCAAGGATGGAGGAAGTTTTGTTCCGAATGCCATTGGAACCTTGACCCTTGCGTCACCCACCATTCCGAATTTAGCAAGAAAGGTCTTTGTGTAGGCTTCTTGGTTGATGAATATGCCCTCTGAACTCTGTCTAATGTATAAACCAAGGAAAATTTTAAACAGACCCATTGAACTCATTTCGAATTTAGTTTCCATTAGTTTCGCAATTCAGCTGTTAAGCTGGGATTAGTGGATCCGAAAAGAATGTCGTCAATGTAAATTTAAACGATCATTAAATGATCACCGTCTTTCTTGCGAAAGAAAGTTGGGTCAACCGAACCTTGTTTGAATTTAGACTGCTTAATGAAACGAGTCAGAGTTTCATACCATGCACGAGGTGCTTGTTTTAGACCATACATTGCCTTATCCAGAACATAGCAATGATTCAGATATTTTTCATTTACAAAACATGGTGGTTGTTCAACATAGAGAGTCTCCTCGAGTTCTCCATTCAGAAACACGCATTTCACATCCATCTGATAGACTTCAAAAATTTTGTGTGCGGCATAGGCGAGAAAAATCCGAACGGATTCCAATCTAACAACCAGTGTGAACGTCTCTTCGTAGTCTATTCCTTCCTCTTGGCAATATCCTTTAACCACCAAACATGCCTTGTTGCGAATCACGTTTCCTTCTTTATCCATCTTATTCCGGAACACTCATTTCATTCCGACTACAAAAGCACTTTATTTCGCTCGAATTCATTGAGTTCTTCCTGCATAACTTGAATCCAATCTGCATGATTAAGATCAATTTTTCACAGTTTTAGGCTCAGTTGTAAAAATAAAAGAGTTAAACATGCAAAATTCCAATTTATAAAATAATGCAGTTTGTTTCGCTTTTTGTCGAGCCCATGTAAGAACTCCTGAAGATGAGTCTCCGATCACTTGAGATCTTGGATGATCTTTGGTCCATTTAGACATTGGAGGATAGTTTTGATCATAGGAAGGATCAATTTCAGCATAAACTTCTTCAAACTCCGGTTGTACATCCGAGTCATTATTTTCATTCTCCCTCTAGAAACTTGCATGTGACCCATCGTTCGGAATTGGATTCTCCCCCTGGAGTGGATCATCGAAATTGAAGTTCTGAGTGGAACTCTCACCCTGGAATGTAGAAGCTTTTGATTGAGGGTCTTTCGGAATTGATTGCTTAGGAGGAATCTCTGTATTTTTGGCGGCTTAGTCGACAATCTTGATCAATTCATCTTCTTGATTGTATTTTGTGTTTGATTATGAGGAAATAGCTTTGTCAGTTTCATCAAACAAATTAAGAAATTCCTCATATAAATTCACAATAGGAATAGTCTTTGAGTTTGTTGATGGAAAAATCTCCCCCGATTGACAATCTTCTTTTTGGTATTTCTTTATATAATTGTCATCAAACGTGACATAGTAGGTTTCCTCAATCCTCTTTGACTTCTTATCTAGAACCCTATAGGCCTTTGATGTCAAGGAATACCGTAGAAAAGTTCCTTCATCAGCTTTCACGTCGAATTTGTTCCGATGTTCTTTGGAATTGAAGATAAAGCACCTGGAACCAAACACATGAAAGAATTTAACGTTAGGTTTCCGATTGTTAAGAATTTCGTAAATAGTCATCAGAAATCTTTTGTTGATGTAAGAACGGTTCTGAGTGAAACAAGCTGTAGCAATGGCATCCGCCCAGAAAGAGCGATTTCGTCTTTCAACTACACCGTTCTGCTGTGGAGTGTAAGGCAAAGAGAAATTGTGAGCAATCCATTTGCCACTTAGGAATTCTTCAAATGCATGATTTTTGAATTTCGAACCGTTGTTACTACGAATTTTCTGACCAGGCTTTCGTAATTGAAGCTCAATCTGCTTGATGAAATCTATCAGCTTCTTAGTGGAATCAGATTTCTGTCTAAGAAAGAACACCCAGGTGAATCTATAGAAATCATCAACAATAACCAAAATGTATTTGTTACCACCGATACTTTCGATGGTTGATGGACCACAAAGATCAATGTGCAATAATTCTAGTGGCTCGATGATTTTGGTATTTATGATGGTTGAGTGACTCTTTCTGCTTTGTTTTCCGAGCTCACATGCAGCACAGAAGTGTTCCTTTTCGAATTTCAAAAGAGGTAGATCGTGAACAATATCACCAATCACGAGCTTGTAAATATCCTTGAAATTCAGATGGGAAAGCCTTCTATGCCATAGCCAACTATCATCCGAAGATGCTTTCGTAAGCAAGCAAATAGATGGTTTCCCTTTGATTGGATTCAGATTCAGCGGATACATCTCTCATTTCCTTTTGGACTTCAGAAGCACTGCTTTGGATTTCTTTTCGATTATTTCCGAACCTTCTTCATCAAACGACACCTTTAGACCAGTACCTACAATCAATTGAGAAACACTTATCAGATTGTGTCGCAAGCCCACTACATATGCTACCTTCCGAATAGAGAAATCTCCATTTATTATCATTTCGTAGCCTTTTATCTCTCCAGTGGCGTTGTTTCCAAAGTTCACTCTTCCACCATCCTTTAAAGTTCGAAACTCTCTTAGTTCTTCTTTCATCCCAGTCATGTGACGAGAACAGCCGCTATCAATGTACCATTCAGAATCATACTGTTCGTCACACATAACCTGCAAAATTTATAGAGTTTTAGGAACCCAAACCTTTTTGGGTCCTTGTGAGGATTTCATTTGAATAGGAAAGATCTTGGTTTTGTCAACCCAAAAGGATTTTCTTTTCAAAGTATGATTCATCCCTTTTTCTGTTTTAAAGACTCTAACTTTATTATCATAAAGATTAATTTCAACAGGATTAGATTTTCATTGAATAAATTCTTTGTGTTTCGGAGCCATCTTTTTCGCAAATTATTTTTCTTCCTTTTTCAACTTAGCTTCATATTCTTTGAGAATTACTTCTGGATTTGAAGCTACTTTATTTTTACCTTTATAATCTTTTGATTTTTCAATTGGTTTTGAAATCTGTGACTTTGGAGAAAAACTTGATTTTGGTTTCAGATTTTGAGATGAATTCACTTTGTGATTAGAAGATCGAGCTGGGTTAACAGAATTTTGATTGGAATTTATATTCTTCAGAAAACGCTTTCTTTCTTTCAAATTCTTCCTATATCTAGCATTCAACTGCCTTTTCTTTGTAATTAATTCTTCAGCAGATTTATGAATGTTAGATTTCGGTTTTCCCTTTCGGATTGGCTTTTCATTCTGTTTTGAAGAGGTTTCACTTGAAACATCTTTTGTCCCAATTGGTCCTGCCTTATCATAACAAAGGTCCACACGATTTAATGGTTCTGAAACGTATTTCCTATTTGTTTTCCAAAAGGTCATTTCTAAAAGACCTTTTGTTTCATCCGCGTTGTCTATTGGCTTGGACCAGAAGAATTCATCACATCCATTCGCATTATTATTATTATTAACCAGGGACGTTAGTTCAGAAGTGTCATTTTTGTTCAGTCCTGTTTTTACAAAAACTTGATTCGGAACTATTTGAACTTTCGGAAAAACTGTTGCTTTTTCTTTTAAAACATTTGAACCTTTATTTTCTACAATTCGAACAAATTCGATTGAGTTTTCTGAAATCAAAATTTTCTTTGGTTCATCACAATTTTGTACAAAAGTGTAACAATCAATTTCGTCCTCTACTGAAATTTCACTCATCTTGCTTTCATCGAATTCAGAAATATTCTCAGAATCAAGAGAATTTTCCGAATTCAACTTCTTGCATAACAAATCATATTTCTGCATAGAAGTTAATTTGATTTCTTCTTTATCCTTTTCATTTAACATTTCTTTAAACATATTTTTGTGTTCTTTGGACTAAATGTATTCTTCTACTTTCTCAAGTCCAACCCTGTAAGAATCAGAAATGTCATCTGAAGAAACAATAAATCCGCATTTATAGCATTCTGCATCGATTTCATCCTCTTTCAATTCAAGAAAGGGTAAAATAATTTTGTGCAGACCTTTCCCTATTTCACAATTCAAATGCAGTTGATTAATATTGAAATATAAACACTTAACAATTAAACAAAAAATATTCTTCTGTTTCAAAAGCGCAATACTATCTCTTTTAAGGTAAATGACATCATCTCTTGATCTAGTAAGCTCTAATTCCAATGCCTCTATTCTTAATCTTCTCTCTTCACTTTTAAATGTTACCCTGTTAAGTTGATCATTCATATTAGAACTACTAAGACGAGTTTGTTTTAAACTATCACTAAAATTAGAAAAAGTATATCGTAAGTCATCTAATTCTAAATCATAACGGGACAAAGAAATATTCAGTTTTTTGAGAATAGAATGTACCTTATTAACCACCTTCTCGCACTCTTTCACCTGCTCCGAGACTGTCGTCGCAACAAAGCAGCTCTCCAAAGACTTGCTGCCATCACTAGCATATCCCCTTGGTTCCGAAACACCATTCTTAACCATCAAGCACTTGCCATCATATCGCTGCTTCTCTGAATTTTCCACAAAGCACCCACCATGGGTAGGTTTCCTAACCTCGTCATCCTCTGAGTCTGTAGACCATACCTCAACTCTGCCGTCATCACTTTCCTCTTGTACAATCAATGCAGGTTTCACATTTGATGTACTTATCTTTCTGAGTTCCTCTATCTTCTAAACATAATAAGCTTCGTCTTTCTCTTTTTCTTTCTTCTCATTCTACTTTCTCAACAAGCATTCCTTCGCAAGTGATTCTTGCCATGACAATAATTACAGTCATAACCCGAATCACCCAGTAGCTTCTTTTCCTTTTTCTCTTCGTCATGCACAATGTTCTTGAAACTTTCCTCTCTTGGCTTTTCCGAAATGGAATTACCCTCCCTGTATTTGTTCTTGAATCAAGTGAAATTCTTCTTGAAGAACTTCTTAGGATTGGATACCATAAGAGCCTTGTCTTCTTTTGAAAGTTCACTATCTGAAAAATCAGATTCAGAATCACTTTCTGCTGACTTCTTTCCTTTCACAACCAATGCTAAGGATCCAACACCGGAAACAAGATTCACCTCCCTAGAAACTTCACCTTCGTGAGATCTCAGAATGCTCACAAGTTTGGCCAACGAATGGCTTTTGAATTGTTTGTGTGCCTTAATAGTGGAAACAACAGCCTTCCATTTGGATCTAAGTCCATTCATGAACGTGACTTTTTATTCAATTACTTCACGCTTAATATTGTTTTTCAGCATCCTGCTTAACAAATGATTGAAGCGATTGAATGTCTGATATAGCTTCTCATCAGGTTTTTGTATAAACACTCCAAACTCCAATAAGAGCAATGTTTGCACAGAGTGTTCTAAATCTACATCACTTGAATATAACTCCTTCAACCTATCCCAAATGCCTTTTGCAGTATCGCATGCACTAACAAGATGAAAAGTGTCTGGAGGAAGAGCAAATCGAATGATTCTCATGGATTTTATATTGCACATGAGCTTATTCTTCTCATTTTTTGGAACACTAGTATGTTCAATAATGAGTGCTTTATACTCAGCCAGAGTTTTGATTGCTTGTCTGGTACACGAATACATGAACGTTTCCTGCGTTATTTCCTGCCATATAGTAGAACCATGTTCTTCAATACCAAGAACGTAGTCTTCAAAGTGGAGTGCCCAGACTTCATAGTCTTCTCGAAAGAGGATTGGAATCATTGTTGTGGATCCAATACTACTTAAGAGATTGAACGAAAGAGCATGAGCATCTTCGGTAGGCATATTATCAAAAATTCACTGAAAAAAATATAGAACCAGATGTGTAAAACGTGAATCGAGTTTAAGGAAAAAACTAGAAATCTAGATCTCGAATCTACAATCGATTGAGACGATTGAGACAACAAGAGCAAATCTGAGATAAACGTAAAAACCCTATACTCGACAGAAAAATAGCGAATTAATTACATTATCTCCTACTCTGATACCAATTGTGAAAACAATAAAGAAGATCGATAGATTCTATATTAAATACGTGAATTAAAAACAAGACACAATGATCAAAAGTATGTCGAATGATTAGATTCAAACAACTCTATAAGAGTTCTCAAAGATGGAACTTCTCTGTAAGAGCGTACAAGCGACGTTTAGGGTTTATAAAAGTGTACCCCTAAAATGTTACATGCATGCACTAGATAGCGGATTCGAACATGGACAGACCCATTTCAGAATAAACAGAACTATGACTACTAGAAAACAACCCTTTAATGACACACACTGATTTACGATACACATTTTTTGTGTCCTAAAAAAAATGTCACATTTCCAAAATTTGAAGGATAGAGGACACGCATTTTTGCGTGCCTTAAAATTAATGTCCAACAAAACAAAATACAAACATGGAGGGCACTTATTTTAATTGCGTGTCCTCTAGAAATGTCACTATATATATATATTTTTATCAAACGTGCGTTTTTAAAGGGCCAAAATGAAATCCTCTGTAATTCTAAAATTTTGAAGTGCCCGCTTCTTCAATCTCTCCTCTGTATCTCCTTTCATTCACTCATTCCTAGGGCTTTTTCAAGAACCAATCTACCTAGGGCTTTTTGAAGAAAATTCAAAACGCTCTCTGATTCTCGATCGGTTCTCCCAAACCTCTGCAACAATCGACGATCTCACTTCAGTCTTACTTCTTCTCTGGTGACCATAGGATCACCTCCCCGCATCCATCCTCCTCGTCATAAAATCATCCAACTAGGGATTTTTTCTCGATCTCTTCAGGTCCGTCCTCCCAAAATAAGGAAGAAACTAGTTTGATTTCTCCCCTAAAACCTTGTACGACTTCTCCCAATTCCAATTTCACTCTTCACTATTTAGGTTATCGGCTCAAAAACTTCTCCCTAAAACCTGGTTTGATTTCTCCAACATTCCAACGAACCTGTTTTTCAAAATGAAACCCATATGGGAGTTCGTTTTCTCCCTCATTCCCATGTCGGAGTTCAATTTCTGCCATATCCTCATAATTTCTAACTAGCGCTTTTGAACCATTCACATGTTGAAGATCAAAAACCGGAGGTTCAAGGTAACATTGGTGCTACAGATTGATTGCTTTGTATTTATTAAAAGGGAACAATGAGAAAGATCTAGTGAAGATGACTACAGACCACGGTAAGTAGAAAATACTGAAGACAACGTTTCTCGTTTTACCAACTTTTCTTTCTGTTTAAAGTCAATGTTCATGTATGCATCTGAAGTAAGCTCTTTCCCAGGTAGGTTAATCATTTTTACTTAAGGTAATTTTATAAATTATAAGTAATAATCAGCTTATTCTTTTTTACTTCTTTTATAGGATCTAGCAATAGAGCTTTCAAGTTCTTCTGGTCTTCAAGTATCTACACCAACTGGATTTTGAGGTGTCCCAAATGTATCGTTTATGGCACGTGTATTTCTAAAACTCGGGGCATGGCAATGGGTTCTTTCCCCTGGTCTTGATGATGATTCTATACAAGGTAGTTACAAATTTTGAGTTTTTTACCATGAGATGATGTGATTATAGTCTGTTTTTTAAATTCTGTTTTCTAGAAATTCTTAGCTCGTTTAAGCATGCGACTCATTGTGCCACAAAGTAGGCGAAAGCTTGGCATACATGGGCTCTTTTCAGTACAGCAGTGATGTTTCATTATATACTGAGAGGCCTTCCTAATTTTGCTGCATAATTCGTAGTGGCTGCAGTCACTGGCTACTTTCATTCTATAGCCTGTGCAGCACATGCAAAGGGTGTAGATGATAGCTTGCAGGTGAGTCATTATAAACTTCATATATTGGAATCAGGAAAGTCCATTGTTTTTCATATATCTTTAATGTTTATGAGTTCACTTTTCTTATTTTTTTAGGACATCCTTCGTCTTCTCACTTTATGGTTCACCCATGGAGCTACTGCTGAGGTTCAAACAACACTACAAAGAGGATTCTCATATGTTAATATCAACACATGGTTGGTTGTTGTACCTCGAATCATTGCAAGCATCCACTCAAATAATCAGGTTGTGAGAGAGTTGATACAATCTCTTCTTGTTCGCATAGGACAAAGCCATCCACGGGTCTTTCCATTTTACCATTTTTTATACCTTTTAAGAAAATAAACACCATGTAGACGTACCTATTTCAAAATCCATTGCAGGCTCTTATGTACCCTCTTTTTGAGGCATGTAAGTCAATAAGCAATCTGCGTAAAGCTGGAACTCAGGAAGTGGTTGACAAAGTGAGGCAACACAGCGGTCTGTTGGTGGATCAGGTGAAATAATAAGTTAATAAGAATGAGTGTTGATTGATTTTGGGTTTAAAGCTGACAGCTAGATTTGTTTTATGTGAAGGCACAACTTATATAAGAGGAGTTGATTAGGGTTGCAATTCTCTGGCATGAAATGTGGCATGAGGCACTTGAAGAAGCTAGTCGCTTGTATTTTGAAGAATTTTGATGATTGCAACCATGATCTTCTAGTTGTTTGATGTTATGTCAACAGTGCTGAGTGAGTTTAATTTGTCCTAGTGCATGATGTATTGCGTCTACAACTTCACTTGGGATAATGTGGTGTTATGAAGTCTCCTCTGTCATAGGAGTTTGACAGCATGTTGTTTTCATTGAGAGAATTCTACAGTACATGACATGATGGTAATGGTAAAGTATATTATATTTTGTTGATTATATAATAATAATAATAGTTGTAGTATTGTGGTGATGATAATATATATGTATATTTTTATGGTTTTTGTTTTTGGCATGAGATATTTCATATGGGCCTTTCATGAAGCTACCAAGAGGGATCAATTGATTTCTTGTATTTGACATTAAAAAAATATCACTTGATTTCTTGTATTTGACATTAAAAAAAATATCATTTTCAAGGAAAAAAGAATTCAGGAACAGATCGTGAATCTGTTTTGAAATTCTTGAAGCAAGTTATTGAAGGAAAATAAATGGAGATTGACAGGTAATCCCTAATCCCTATTTTTGTTTTTATTTATGTCTAATTACACATCAGAAAATCTTATTATAATTGATTTCACATTTTCACTTTCACCACATAATAGACAGCTGGCATATTCTTATGAGGATGAAATCTGCCCCAAAAGAAGGGTCTTGTGATCCCATTGCCCCCTTGGAGTTGCCACATTCTTTACATGCATTTAATTGTGTATCCGATACAGATGAACTTAATGTGGTAAATTATCCCATTATACCTTTTTCTTTATTTATCAATTTAATTTTTATTATAACACAAAAACATAAATCGAATAATCTTCATAATGTTATTTGTTAATGTATACTTGGTGAGAGTCCTCAGTCAGGTTACGACACATTTCGTGGAGGATTCTGGAATTATTTCAGCATGGGTAAGTCTCAATATTTTAATAAAAGTTCTAGAAACTTCCAAGGGTTTTGCTATAAATAAAAATTCTAAGAAATTTTTTATATTTAGGGATGGATGCTCAAGTATCGTATGTGTTTCATTGCGAGAGGAAATTACATCCAGAAAAATTCAAAAATTAGTTGACTAATCAGGTATGAATGTATGTTAATGAATAAAGGCAATATGTTTCCAGATAAGGGAAAAGGGTAAAATAGAGAAAACACAATGTACTTTTACCATTTTATCAATCTAAGGACTTTAACTATTATTTTTATTGTGATTATATTATGATAATAGTGGAGTGACCATGTGCTTTGTAGATGGATCAAGCCCTAATGATAACAACTGTCTCCCCATTCTTTCAGATGTAAATCTCTTATCTTTATCAAATTTCCTTGGAACAATTGGCCTGCTTTTAGCTGTGCTTTTCTTGATCCTGTGTTCACGAATCAATATACTTTTCTTTTTCCTGATTTCATTAAGCTCGTTTTGTTCATGCGCCCTCGGAAATTGTTGCTCATGAAGTTGAAGAAATTGGTAAAGTCAATATTTGTTTATTCATTACATAGGAAGGGATCTTATAACATTGTAACGTAATAACATTGTAAAATGGACCAGTTACATTACAAAACTTGAAAATTAGTATAATTATGGAAACACTGCAGCAGATTAAAGCTATGGGGGATATGAAATTAGCACAAATCTATAGCATTTGAGACTTGTCTCTTGAAAATGTTAAAATTTGTCAAGTTGTATTAAAACATCAGAGATTATTGAATGGCTGAAGAGGTGGATGTGGTGATTGATCCAAAAGAAATTGAACTTACAACTGCAAGGTCTGGTGGTGTTGGAGGTATTATTATTACTATTATTATATATTAAGTCAAGAAACATAATAATAATAATAATAATAATAATAATAATAATAATAATAATAATAATATTTCCTGTAATGAAAAAAGTAGGTTGCTATTTTCATTGAGTCATGTAATTTTTTATTTGACTTTGCAGGTCAAAATGTGAATAAGGTTGAAACAACAGTGGATCTTTTCCACAAGCCAACTGGAATCAGAATCTTTTGCATAGAAGAAAGGAGTCAACTTAAAAATAAAAACCGGGCGCTTCAAACGTTAAGAGCAAAACTGTAAGAAATTATAATAATAATCCAATTATATATATATATATATATATATATATATATATATATATATATATATATATATATATCCATGATTTTATTTTTCTTTTGAATTTTGATTGAAGGTATGACATCAAACTAAAGGATCAACAGGAGTCTCAAAGAAATTAAAGAAAATCTCAGGTTGGTAGTGGTGCACGGTCAACTTAATCTGGTAAGTTCATTGTTTCAGGTTGGCTGTTTGCATTAGAAAACCTTTCTGATTACTATTATATCGTTCAGGTGATGTACAGCTGAAAAAAGATAAAACACTTCCCCCTGAAAAACAAATTCTAACTGCAAATCCTGATATAAACATGATATGTTGAAGCATTGACATTATGATTTTTTAGGCCATACGTAGGTAGCAATTAGCATCATAAGTTGCTTAAAAACATAAAATTTGCTGATGAAATGCTTATGATTGTGGGTCCAGATAACATGATTTGCATTTTTCCAGATCTCATAACCAATATATTGTAAAATACATGTATTACTTAAAGTTTTTTTTTGTTTGTTATTATACAGGGACTGCATGTCAAGCCATGAACTTGTAGACTTTGTTCATGAACAACTAAAAATTGTAAGTTCATCAACACAACATTATACTTATAAACGAGATCAAAACTAGAATCTTTTCTTTTATTACACATGACCACACCAAACAAACTCTTTAGAGTAAATTACAAGTTTAGTCCCCGTGGTATGTCAAAAGTTATGGGTTTAGTCAAAATATTTCATTTCTTGCACATGTGGTCATTAAAGTTTGGTTTTGTTGCAAAGTTCATCCCTGGTACAAGAAAGTGTTTTTATGAGACTAAATCACTAAATGACCATTTTACCCTTACATTTCTTTTTTGCAGGATAGAAGCATAGTAGTATTGGATCGACACCTTCTAGCAGAAGATATCGTGTACGTGTTCTTGTGCTGCTATTGTGGATTCAGGAACATCCTTGCTTACTGGTCCAACTGTATGTATCTCACGTGAAGCTTCTGTTAGAACTATTAATCTCAAGGATTTCAAGTTTTTCATATTTCTTTTATCTAATTAGTTTGTAAATTTCTGTTAAAACTTCTATTGATTTGTTTTATCATTCCATGGAATGATTATTTGTATGACATTAAATTTTATGCAATGCATTATATTTTTTGTATATGATATTTTATTTTCTATTATGAGACATTAAATGCAAACTTAATTTGAAAATTAGTAAATCTATAAATAATATTTTTATAAACATTTAAAATTTCGATATGCAAAAATGTGTGTCATCTTCATTAATGACATGGCCTTTCTTGACAGGGTCTTTAATGATACGCCATACGAGTCGTAAATGTGCGTCGTAAGGTTACGACATGCAAATGTGTGTCGGCTTCCTTTATGACAGGGCCTTCCTTGATATGCATTGCCTGTCGTAAATGAGCGTCGTAAATGCGTGTCGTAACTGCGCGTCGTAAATGCGTGTCGTAAATAGACGACGCGCAAAAGCGTGTCGTCTTTCGTTATGACAGGGCCTTCATTGACATGCATTTGTGTGTCGTCTGAGCGTTTTACGACACGCATTGCGTGTCGTAAAAGGTTGTTTTTCTTGTAGTGTATACAAGCACACATTTGAAACAACACATTATAGACCTAACAGCGCTGCATCATGTTCTGATTCGGCTGATCCATCAAATACCTCAGGCTCTTGTGATCTGTGTAAATAGTATAGAGGACTCCATAGAGGTAATGTCGCCAAATCTTGAGGGCGAAAACCACAGCCCCCAGCTCCAAATCATACGTCGGATAATTCGCCTCGTGAGGCTTCAGCTGCCTCGAAGCATAAGCAATAATGCGTTCCCTGTGCATTAGAACTGCACCCAAACCTATGATCGACACATCAAAATAAACCACGAAATCCTCAACACCCTCTGACAGGGTCAGAATCGGCGCCTTGCACAATCTCTGCCTCAGGGTCTCAAAAGCTGCCTGCTGCTCAGGCCCCCAACAAAAAGTGACAGTCTTCTTCGTCAATCGAGTCAAAGCAACCGATATCTTGGAGAAATCCTGAATGAATCTCCGGTAGTAACCTGCCAACCCAAGGAAACTCTAAATCTCATATGGAGACCTCGGAACCTCCCATCTCATCATATCCTTGACCTTGGCCGGATCGACCAGGATACCATTCTAGTTGACAAGGTGCCCCAGAAACTACACCGCACACAACCAGAACTCACACTTGGAGAACTTCACGTACACTCTCTCCCTCATCAGAGTCTCAAATACCTCCCTCAACTGCTCCTCATGCAGATCCTGGGTCTTGAAATAAACCAGGATCTCATCAATGAATACAATCACAGACCAATCCAACATCAGCCGGCACACGCGGTTCATGAGGTCCATGAACGCGGCTGGAGCATTGGTGAGCCCAAAGAGAATCACCACGAAATCGTAATGACCATAACGAGTCTGGAAGGTCGTCTTCAACACATTGTCCTCTCTAACCCTCATCCGATGATAACCCGAATGAAGATCAATCTTGGAAAACCAAGATGCACCCAGAAGTTGATCAAACAAATCATCAATCCTCTGGATTGGATAACGGTTCTTCACCGTTAGTTTATTCAGCTCCCGATATTCAATACACATCCAATGCGACCCATCCTTCTTCCTTACAAACAGGATCGGCGCTCCTTATGGCGAACTACTCGGTCGAATGAACCCCTTGTCTAACAGCTCCTACAGCTATGTAGACAACTCCTGCCTCTTTGGAGGAGCTAACCAACATGGTGCTTTGGATATCGGAGCCGCACCTAGAACCAATTCAATCTGAAACTCCACTTGCCTCTCCGGAGGCACTCCAGGAAAATCCTCCGTAAACACATCCGGGTACTCCCGTACAATCAACACATCGTCTACAGTCGCCTTACCCTTCTTACATGTATCCATAACATAGGCGACATGGCTGGAACAACCCTGATGAAGGTAGCGCCTGACTCTAGCTACTGAACATGGAACCGGCCTGCGCTGAGCGCCCTCTCCCTGGACCACCAACTCTCCCCCACTTGGGGTCTGAACACGCACCATCTGACGTTCGCACTCAATCACCACCCCATTGGGGCTCAGCCAATCCATCCCCAATATAACCTTGTTCACGCACAAAGGAATGAGAACCAAATCAATCGGATACTGCTCGCTGAACATCTCTAGAACACAATCCTGATGAACCCTCGATACCCGGAAAGATCGATCATCCGCAATCTCAACCTCTAATGGACAATCCAGCTCCCCCGGAGCTCCAACAAAGCTCTTGTTGAGCGCAAGAGATACGAAAGATCAGGTAGCCCTCGAATCAAACACTGCCAAGGCAGAGATAGCGTTCACAAGGAACAATCCTAAAACAAAACACACAAATATAAGCAGAGAAATCAACATAAATAAAGAGTTAAGGAGAAGAGACATACTCGTCACCACATCCGGTGTAGCACACACCTCCTCAGATGTCAGCGGAAAGCCCTGCTCCTCACAATAGGCGTGTCCTCCTTGCCCTGGTGGCCATAGGTAATCTGTAGGGTCGTTGGAGCCGGTGCTGCTACTGGTCCCCCTAATGCTAAACTCGGGCATTTGTCCTTCTTGTGGGCTCTCTGATTGCAATGGAAGCAAATCAGATCTGGTGTCTGGGTGGTAATGATCATAGCAGTGCAATCCTTGATAAAATTCAGTATCTTGTCGCACTTCTAGCAACCCGAACCACCTAATATGCAAGCCCCATCATGCGACCTGCTGTATTTGCCACAGCGGCTCAGACCCTGCTGTCCCTTCGACCTAGAGTCGAAACCCTTGGGTTTCTTTTCCGAAACCCCAACCGTCTACCCATGATCCGCTTCCTCTTCCTTATGTGCTCCAAATCAATATCTCGTTCCCGCGCCCTGGATATCATGTCGTCCAGAGTAGGGCAGGTAGAAAAACTAACAAACCCCCTGATATCATATCTCAGCATATCATGGTATCCGGTCTTCCTCATCTCCTTATCTGCCACATACTGGGGTACCAACAAAGCTCTCTCTGTAAACTTGGTGGTGATATGCGCCACAGTCTCATTCGTCTGTCTCATGTCTAGAAACTCCCTAGCTAACTATTGCACCTCAACAGCTGGTGCAACCTCTTCTCGAAACCGAGTCACAAAATTTGGCCAGGTCATGGCCTCAATGGTTGGGGCTCCCAACGTATAGTCGACCTCCTCCCACCAATCTTGGCCTCACTCTCTCAGACATCCTGCAGCAAACCTCACCTTCGACCCCTCGGGGCAGAAGCTCATCATCTGGGCACACTTAATGTCAGCTATCCAATGTCTGGCTGCAATGGGGTCCTTCACCCCAAAGAAATTTGGTGCCCCACATCCCCTAAAATCCTTGAAGGATAGAGTGCAGGCCCTAGACTAGCTAGCGGCCAGATCGGCCCTGAAGATTCGAAGGCGATCCTCCATCAGCTCCATGATACCCTCCTTGACTGACCCGAACATCACAGGGGTCGCATCAAAGATTCCTCTAGTTACCTATAATGCAATGAACTCATGTAGCCTCTCATCAATCAGTTTGATGCTCGTGCCCGAACCAAATCCAGATTCTTAACCACCTGCTCCATGACGTGTCACCATCATACTGAAACATAACCAAATAAACAATTAGTTAACATACGACAAGGTTCACACTCTCGAGTTCCCTAGATTCATCGTGGTCTTCCTGGTCTCGAGTATAAATCATGTGCTCCCATTAGTACGGGACCAATACTACCTTCCACACCTATTTATACCCTCCTCAAGGATTGCCCCGACTTCTTCAAGTTGCTGCTTCCCAACTAGTACACTCCTCATACTATAAGGCGTCCTACACACCAATGCATTTCTAAGGGACTTCCTAGGGTTCCCTTTCCCACCCTCCCTGCTATCAGCTGCAAAAGGAACTTCCATTAATACCATCTAACTACCACATGAACACAATTACATACTATCATTACTAGATCATTCTTCAAATGAAAGGTACCACACTACAACGGTTGGACTCAAACAAGAGTTGTGCAATAGAGTTAAACCTATCCTAGTTAGTTGGTACCAACAGAATTTCCTAAAGCACAAAGCATGCAACATTCGAGCATCAAGCGATTCAAATCAGAACATAACCTATACAGGCCATCCTATCAAGTAACTGATCTGATACTAGCATGTGAATCTATAAGCTCATACAAATAGGCACATAAAGGCGTTTCTTCTAGCATTCTATCATGAAATCCTGAGCAGACCTTTAGCCCCTAATCTAGCATGCAATTATCATATCATAGCATAAACATATAACATGTATGGGTATTTTGGGAAGACTAACTTGAGCTCGGTTGATTGCACGCATCACACCCCTTCTCTTTTATTAAAATCCCTTAATTAAAATGTTTCTTTTTATGGAAAAACAACCAAATCCTCGATTTGAGTTCAGGCACACCCAAGAGTATGTTTGAATCCCTCAAACAAAGGATCTTATACCAAATTGTAACATACCAAAAATATATATTAAATTTTTGTTTTTAAATCCATTCAAAACGTGCAATAATCATAGGGTGATGCAATGTGATTAGTTCGGGCCCTTCCCCTTCGAGCTGGAAGTACCTGAAACATAAACTAAAAATCGTAAGCACAAAGCTTACTCAGTTCCCCCAAATTACCACATACCATACAAACATATAGCCAATATTATATGGGTGCTTGCAATCCCCTTCGTTCTATTTCAACCGGATACAATCAAGCATATCTAGGTGCTTGCAATCCCCTTCGGTCTATTTCAACCGGATACAGTAAAGCATATGGGTGATTGCAATCCCCGATGACATTTTTTCTGATTTTTCAAGATTTCAAGGATAATTTCTCTGCATCAGAAGAGCACAACCTTGTCACCCAAGCATGAGTCGTGCTTCATGCCTATGCTTCTAAAAAAAGTCTCGATTTGGCAATTTACTTCATTTAAATGCATATGGACTCCACATGCCTCCATACACAGGTCGTGCTTCCTAAGAAACACTTTCCGAAATGATTTTTCAGGAGATTTATGCATTTTCCATCGAATTTTGAAGATCTGAAGACTCTGGATTGAATACCTCAATTAGTTTAGTAAGATTTAGTTGTTTAATCTTTCTTTTTGTTAGTTTTAGATCGTTTTAGCCATGTCATGCTAAAAACCCTAGATTCCAGTTATGCAAAAGATAAGTACTTTTTATGTAACTAATCATCATATTTGGTCTTTAGTTTGTGATTCTATCTAGTGGTTTCAGTTTTGTGCTTAATGAATGTTTGATTTTTAGTTCTTCTTAGGCTGATCACCTCATTTGGATTAAATCATTCTAGTTAATCAACTGTTAAATTATGTAACTGTTTCAATCAAATGGTAATAAGTAACAAGTATCAGATTGGTTCTGTGTTGGGATTTGATTATGATATAAACTGCAAATCACATATTTTTATGCTTCCGAGCTTGTAAGAGTATTGAATATTACTTGGAATTTAACACGGATCATAATGTTGCTTTTCTGATTTAATTAAGAGCTTTTTTAATTAGGTTAAAGTTAGTATTAACTGAAGAACTTTTTTAGTTAATTAATTGGGTAAAAGAGAACTTTCTAGAGCTTGTTAGTAGTTTTCAGTACCAATTTAGATAAAATGCATCTTAAATAACTAGATCCGAATTGATTGCATAATTAGGTAAGTCGTAGAAGAACTGAAACACTTTTAATTATTAAGTTTACTTTAGTTATTTCACCGTTATTTTTAGTTTTAATTCTAAACAAAATCCCCTTTTTATATTTTCTATTATATGACTAGTATGTGCGTTGCGTAAAGAGGCATTGGTTGTTAAGCTGTGTCCCTATGGATTAGAACATGCTTTCTTGTGCTGCCCATTAGTGCAACCAATGTATTACAAGAAATATAAATAAATATAAATATTTATCAAGGATCAAATTCTTATAAATAATAGATTTACATCAAGTTGTTGGTAGTGTCACTCTTTAGGATCATATATTATATAAAAATATCATCATATAATTTTTCTTAAGCATAAAGATCTTTCAATCTTCCATTTACGCAAGACAAATTATAGATTGATATAGACAGTGGTGAACGTCTAGTAACATTTCATTGCCCATTGTAATATATGACTTTGTGCAATACTTTCATCATCCAATTCTCATAAGCTCAAAGTTGCAACTGATGTATAAGGTAAGTTTATCAATTATCCCTTTGTTACAAACATCTTGTTGAACATGAGACTTAGATCGCAATCAATCTCATTAAATTTTCAACTTTGGGTAATGTGCATTAGATGTCTAACTCTCAACACATAAGATGAACAAATCTCATCTTGACTGCATAAGCCTCTTGTATTGTTCATACTGCATCCGTTAATGGCCTTTATAATTGCTTGTTAAAGGATCAACATTTGACAACATGAAAGGATAGCATTCCATCACTCATGATAACGATCCATGAAGTGATCTTGATGTGAGTCTGTTTAATACCAGTTCTCTGATACCAAAATCATGCAACATCCTAAAATCAGAGTAAAATTTTTCATTTTCACAAAACAACCCCAAGACAATAATTGTTTACAAAACCATTGTTTCAAAAGTGACAGTCAATAATCAGAGTATCCCAAAATCAAAATAACATAAAATCCAAAGGATGTGCACGATCACGCCTTCGCCTTGCCACGGTTATCTGAAGTACCTGAAACAATGAATTGAAAATGTAAGTGAAGGCTTAGTGAGTTCCCCCCACCATACAACATAACATATACAAACATTGCATGATGGCTCTAATCATTCCTCGGACTGGAATACCCTCGGGTCCACAGCCATTGGGTTGGATTACCCCCAACCCGCTCAGACATCGAACCGAAATGCCAATATGCAACGGGTCCAGTCAGTCATCGGACTGGAATACCCTCGGGTCCACAGCCATCATGCTAGATTACCCCCTATCTATTGGCTCACGCACAGAGCAGTAAAGCCTCAACCCAAACCATAACATGTCGACATATACATAACAGATAACATATAACCAGTTAACAGACAAACAAGCAGATCTAACAGATCACTATAGCATTGCAACATCCTCTATACCAGGATACATAATCAAATATGCCGACATTGGTGCCTTTGACCCGCAAGAATAGTGAGGAAAACTCACCTCTCAGTCTGAAAAGATCGTTGAATTGGACACCGCTCCGACTATCAGCTCTACCGGCCACCTATTCATTAGAACATGACCAAACTTAACTTATAATCAAATACCCAAAATACCCTTGGGTTAAACTTGGTCTACTTCAAAAAGTCAACCGAGTCAACTCAGCTGAGTACGCTGGGCGTACTCAGCCTATACGCGGGGTGTACTCGAGCTTGAACAGAAAACGGGGTGTTGACTGAATACGTGCAGCGTACCATTTGGTATGCCCAGCGTACGCGATGGATTCTTCACCCTTCTATTAAGAGCTTAATCCTTTAAGCTCTTTCTTCCAAATTTTGGATCTAGTCCTCAAATCTTGTCCTTAAGCATAAACTTTCCAACTTTATGGTCTTGCATGGCTATTAAGTGCTCAATACCAAAAACCCTAACTTTTTAACTCATTAAGGCGTCCTAGTTCATGCATGGAAGGAAACCAATGACCAAGATCACATTTTTATGCTTCTAAACACACCAAAATGTCTGAAAGGACATCTTACATGAATTAGAGTGACCCATACTCATAATACCAAGCTCATGGGACCAAAAGAACACAAATCCATGGCTAAACAAGATCTAATCAATACTTTATCAAGTTCATAGCTTTTTACCTTCAAATAGTGCCAAATGATGATGTGATTCTGGATCCAACGTGTTCCACTCTTCTAAGATGGTCTCTTTTTCTTTCTTCCTCCTTCAAGAGCACCAACACACACACACACACAAATGGCTCAAGATGCTCTCAAAATGATTAGGGTTTGCAAAGGGGTCGAAATGGGGCTTGGAGGCTATAACATCCTGATGTTGAGGTAATTCAAAATTTTAACCCTAAGTATGAAGATTATTTCATTTTAACCCTTATGTATGAGAAATGTTGCAAAATGACCCATAGTGGCATTTTTGTAAATAATGGGTGTGGGATACGTAAGTTGGGCGTACGTATTATACACTAAGCGTACGTGGCAGGATCCCAAACCCTAATTTTTAGGGTTTGGACCCTATTTAAACATATTTATGGCCTCCAAGTCTCTTCTCTCATCAGCCTCCATCACTACACTCGACCTTAGCAAACCCTAGTCCCTTGTTCGAGCATTCTTGACCTTTCGTGTGCATTTTGGTGACCTTGAAGGAGAAGGAATCAAGTAGAATCACCTTGGAAGCTTGAAGAAGCATTGGAACTGGAATCCTCATCTATCTTGTAACCTCCAGGAGGTATAAGGTTTTAAACTTGGCTTGAATTTCTTTAAATCTTATTAGCTCTTGATTCTTGAAGAATTTTGGTCCCAAGTCTTGACCTTTATGAGTATGGCATACTGTAGCCCGTATACCCATACATGTGCTAGGATGTCCTAATGGATTAAGAATTTAGGGTTTGTTGGTATTAATCACTTCTAGCCATGCAAAGTCATAAAGCTGGAAACTTTATAACTTAAAATGATATTTTGGGCTTAGATCTAGATTATGACGTAAGGACTAGATGGATGAAGCTCATAATAATAATTTGAGGTGACCAGGTGCGTACACTGGGCATACCAAATGGTACATTGTGCGTACGCGGTCAAATCCTCGACTTCTTGGTCAAGAGGAGTACGCCCCACATACAGCTGAGTACGCCCAGCGTACTCGGTTGGGTTGACTCGGCTGGTTGTTGGCCTTGAACTTTTGACCAAGGTTGACCTAAGGGTAGTTTAGGTCTTTTAGGTCTTTTGGGATTATTAACTAAGCTTAAGTTATCGATTTTGTTTAGGTGATCTGTAGAGTCGGTGTTGGAGTTGTACTTTGTGCTGTGAACTTTTATGCTACTCGTCAGACTGAGAGGTGAGTTTTCCTCACTGTACTCATGGGTCGAAGGAACCAATGTCGGCCCACTAGATTATGTATCCTGGTTATATGATAGTGTTATGCAAGTATATGACTAATTAGTAGATCTGTATTATTATATGTATTTATTGGATCTGTGTTTATGTTTATCTGTTACATATGTTGACATATTGCGGTTGGGTTGAGGCGATCATGCTTTGTGTTGAAGGCCAAGACACTCGGGGCGGTCCGGATAGGCTGTAGGCCCTACGAGGGGGTCCAATCATGTCGAAGGCCGGTAGAGCGGTCCAGATAGGCTGTAGGCCCTGTGAGGCGGTCCATTCAGGCTGAAGGTTCATATTTGCATGCTTTTGTTTGTTATGTTGTGCGATGGTACTGTGGGGGAACTCACTAAGCTTTGGGTTACAGTTTTAGTTCATTGTTTTAGTTACTTCAGAGGATCATGGGAAAGCGAATGCCTAATCGTACACATCTTCCTATTTTCATGTGTTGACTTTCAGAACACTCTGATATGATTTTACTTTTGAAACAATGGTTTTTATTGTAAACAATTATGGATAATGGTTGTTTTTGAAAATTTTAATTTTTTATGATTTTTGGGATGTTACAAGTTGGTATCAGAGCCTTGATTTGAGAGAATTGGATAAACATTCGTGTGAATCCAGACTCAAACTAGGGAACTGCAAAAGTTTTAAAATGGTTTTCAAAATTGTTTTCAAAAGTCACCAAGGAAGGATGCGATGTGTACGATCAGTCGGAGCAAGAAAGTATACCCCAAGTTACCCACATTGTTATTTAATATAATGTTTATGGTAGAACAACATGCCAGTGGTAGGCTAGGGATCTTCAGGAATTGCATGATCGAATTTCCTGATGTATGATGCCTGATAGCCTAGGAATACTTCTTGTATGAAATTGACATCATTATCATAGTTGCTTAGTGTGTGCATCATAGTTGTACATAACTAAGATTCTATAGCCTGAGAATGTTTGATTTAGCCTTATTTCATGTTCTTGTTTGATTAAGGGCTTAGGGTAGGATCGGGTATTCGAATCTCTATAGGATCCAATGTTATGTATGATTAGCATGCACGAGTGACTGTAGGGTTGGTGGAAGTTTATAGGTGAGTAGGTGTGTGAGCAGTTGGTTAGGTAAGGCATGATTAGCCACTCTTTAGGGAGTAAGGGTAGGATGTATGTGTATCCTAGTTTTTATATCTATTTTGGTCGGTTGTGATGATCTTTGAGACAAATACGGGTAAGTGTGGAAGGTAGTATGGGCCCGTACTGCTGAAAGCACAGGACCCAGACGCGTAGCAAGGAAGTCACAACCTCAAGGGTTTCATTTATTTAGAATAGATTTTATGGTATGAAATGTGGCATGTCTAACATATATTGGTTTCTTTTCAGTATGGTGCGCACGAGGGGATCAGGTTCAGGAGCCAGAGCGGGTGGCCAGGATAGGCCAGGATTGATCGATGATCAGATTCGAGAGGTGATTGCTGTTGAGGTGGCTACTGCTGTCTAGGGACCGATTCCGGAGTTGTTTGGGTCTATCAAGACCGCCATGATTGAGATTTTCGACAATCGTTATGTTGCTACCATGGCTATTGTTGTCGCGGGGATTCGTGGGGAGAGAGTTTTCCAGTACTGGGACTTCAAAAATACGAAGCCCCCGGTGTTAGATGGAGTTTAGGACCCGATTGTGGCAATGATGTGGTTTTTTGATGTGGAGGAGTGTTTCTTCACATGCTCTTGCCCTACTGACTAGAAGGTCAAGTGCTCCCTAAACCTTCTCCATTTAGGGAGGAAGGGGTGGAGATTGGTGACTGGCTCGTACACTCCTAAGCAGAGGGTTGATGTGACTTAGGAGAAAATATCTGATATATTCCACATGAGGTATGTTCTCTTGGTGGAGAGGGAGAGGTTGTCTCAGGAGTATATGGATTTGAGATAGGGGATTGAGACGGTAACGGAGATAACCAAGATGTTTACTAAGATGGCTCTTTTCTGTCCAGAGTTCTCTGCTTCTGATCAAGCCCAGATGACTCGGTACTTAAGCATGATCAAGATGGATATCTTCCAGTTCGTGTCCACCCAGCGTTATGGTACTCTCACTGAGCTTCAACAGGCATCGAGGAGGCTGGAGATTGAGATGGAGCTCCATGCGAGGGAGCTGAGGCAGGCTCCTGTGCAGTCACAGCCTGCAGCGAAGTGGTTCAAGCCTGCTGCTTCGAGACCTGGGGGACAAGGGGGCCGCACTTGTGGAAATTGAGACAAGGCTCATGATGGTGCTTTTCGATCTTCATTTAGATGCCACAAATGTGGCAAGGAGGGGAATTATGCAAAGGATTATCATCAGCAGGCCTCACTACCGATCACTAGGATCTGTTACCACTGTGAGCAGGTTAGCCATATTTTAGCCAATTGTCCCTTGCTCACTGTGAGGCCCGTGCAGGCTCCAGCACCAGCTACCTTGAGCATCACATATGGCGCGCCAGGGTATGGCGGAGTGTAACACTCCAAATCAGGTAAACACTTATGACCCTTTTAAAATGATTTAGTTGGCAAAAATGGTCCCTTTCATACGCTGAGCGTACCTAAGGGTACGCTTAGCATACTATGGAGGAAGGATCACGAAGGAATATTGCGTAAGTGGGGCGTACGCGACAGAGGACCAAACCCTAATTTCCGAACTTGACACCTATTTAAGCATCCTTAAGTCACTGGGACTAAACCCTAATCTGCCTCTAAAGGTTCATTTCATCCCATTACCTCAGTTTTCCCATTGAGAGTGTGATTTTGGAGCATAGAAGTGTAGTGTGACCATTTTTAGAGCTTATTCAAGAAGAAGAAATTGCTAAGCAAGCTTGGAGTGGCATTGGGCTTCAAGAATTTGCATCTAGTTCACCTTGAAGAGCTTATGGAGGTATAAAGTCTTGATCTTGCCATCTTATTCATTAGATCTAGTTAGGGTTTTCCATATTGTCCCTTTTGTTGGTTCTTGGACCTTCTCTTGAGAGTTGAGCAACTCCAGAGGCTGAATTGGTCAGATCTAAGGTTTGTGAGCATGATAGATCTATAAAGGTGCTAGCTTGAAGGTTATCTAGACTCCATGCATGAGTTTGAAGCTTTATATGAAGTCCTAATGTCAAGAATGAAGTTTTGAAGTCTCATATAGCATGCAAGGGCATAAATTTGCCAACTTTATGCCCTAGGACGTCTTAATGAACTCAGATATGATATTGGACGTTATAACATCAAGTATTAAGCACTTAATGGAAGTAGGTGCCTAATCTGCTTGTACGATGGGCGTAATATAGTGTACGCAGCGTGTACATCTCAAGGACTCAGTACGTTGGGCGTACAGGAGTGGTACGCAAGGTGTACGCACTCAGATAGGTTTAGGCTTGTTTTGGGCTTATAAGCCCTTTGGGCCTTAATCAGTTATTGGGCCTGGTCATGTTTTGAGTTGGTGGTCCAACTTATATGTTTTGAGCCATGGTTGCTATGGTTGGGCCATACTGGGCCATGTGACCCATTAATAGTTTTGGACATGGACATTGGGCCCATTAGCAAAGTAAGACTTTTGGGCTATTGTGAAAGGACTTGGGCTTGGGTACGTGGGTTCTTTACTTAGATTATAGTTAATCCTAATTTTGGGTTAATGGTATTATTGTTTAGCACGGGTGGTATCGGACTGTAGGAGAGCAACTTTCGGATTCAGCTGACAAAGGTGAGCCTCCTCACCATACCAATGGGTCCAAGGCACCAAGGCCGGCCCATTCAGTTAGTTGTAGTGTTATTGTGGATTCATTATTGATATGTCTGGTATGCATGTAGATATGAATGTTCTAGTACTTTGTTGAGTACATATGTGAAGACCCTGGGGGGAGCGCGTGGGAGTCGGATATCAGACCATGAGGGGGGGAAGCCCATGGCATTCCAGGTAAAGACCATGAGGGGAAGCCCATGGAAAGTAGTTAAGACCATGTGGGGGAGCCAATGGCACATAGGTGTAAGACCGTGGGGGATCCCACGGCATCCTGGAGTAAGACCCTGGAGGGAGTCCATGGCATCCCTATATGTTTATATATGTGTTATGTAGTATGATAGTTATTTCTATGATATATGGTATGCTAGTTGACTTTGTGTTATTTGCATGGAAGACCACGGGGTGGGGGGGCATGGCATCCTAGGTAAAGACCATGGGGGTGCCCATGGCATGTAGGTAAAAGAACCTTGGAGGAGCTCACGACATCCTTATATGTATGTATGCATGGCTTATGTGGTTTATGTAGCTTATATAGCTAATATGGGTTATGTGATTATATGGATTGTGTGGGGTATGCTCTGGGGAACTCACTAAGCATTAACTTACAGTTTGTTGATTGTTTCAGGTACTTCAGAGCCTAAGGGTAAGGGCAAGATTTGATGGTGCGACATGCACTCTCAGGTATTTTATATAGGGACACTCTGATATTTGAAATAAAATGTTGATGTTATGGATTTTGAAAACAATTTTTATTGAGATTTCATATTTTATGGGAATGTTTTGATTATTTAAAAATGAAAATTTTATAAGGAAATTTAGGTCGCTACATGGAGCCCCCGAGGGCTCGAAGTCGTGCTTTCCATCTCACAGCAGATGAGGCCAGGGCGGCACTGGACGTCTTTACTGGTATGTATCTAATTATCATTTTGTCAGTTATTTTATGGTATACTTATGTTTATGATTCTGTTAGGTATCTTCTTAGTGATTTCCTTGCCTGCTCTTGTGCTTTCCGACTTGAGTGTGATCCGGTGGTTTGTATCTCAGTCTTTTAGTAGGTGTTTTGATATGACTTTTGGAGAACTGGAGTGTCCGTTGCGGGTTTCTATCGCCAATAAAAATGGTATTTCTACATCGAGTGTTTTTAAAGGTTGTGTCTTGGATATTTTTTGTCTGCCTTGCCTGATTGATTTGATCCCTATTCCCATGGGGGACATGTCTGTATTGTAGGGATGGACTGACTGAGTAGATTCGGAACTATGATCGATTGCGAGGGTCAGAGGGTAGTAGTTCAAACCCCAAGTGGGGGAGGACCAGTTATTTATGGAGAGAGTACCAAAATGGGGCCAGCCTTTTGTTCTTCTACTAGGGCTCGGCAGTATATTTAACATGGTTGTATGGGTTATCTTGCTTATGTGGTTGATACTCGAGTTGGGAAGCAGATTTCGGTCTCATATGTTCCTGTGGTGAGAGAGTTTGCAGATGTATTTCCGGAGGAGTTGCCTGGTGTGCCCCCTGAGAGGTAGGTTGAGTTTAGGATCGATTTAGTTTCGGGTGCGGCACCGATTTCTAAGGCTCCATACTTATTGGAACCACCTGAGATGCAAGATTTGTCCTCTCAACTTCAGGAGTTGTTGGGCAAGCAGTTTATTAGACCGATCAGTTCGTCGTGGGTATCATCGATCTTGTTCGTTAATAATAATGATGGTTCACATTGGATGTGCGTTGATTATCGGGAGTTGAACAAGTTGACGGTGAAGAACCGTTACCCACTTATGCGGATCGATGACCTCTTCGCTCATTTTCAGGGTGCATATTGGTTCTCTAATATCGATTTGAGGTCAGGGTAGCAGCAAATGAGGGTTAGAGAGGAGGACATGGAGAATACCATGTTTCGGACTCGTTATAGTCACTACGAGTTCGTAGTGATGCCATTTGGGCTCACAAACGCACCTGTGGCATTTATGGATTTGATGAATCGGGTTTGTCGGCCGATGCTCGATCGATAAGTCATTTTTTTCATAGATGATATCTTGGTGTATTCCAAGACCAGGGAGCAGCATGAGGAGCACCTTCGAGAGCTTCTGGGAGTTTTGAGGCGAGAATGGTTGTATTCCAAGTTCTCAAAGTGTGAGTTTTGGTTACGAGAGGTTCAGTTATTGGGACATCTCGTTAATCAAAATGGGATTTTGGTCGATCCGGACAAGATTGAGGTCGTGATGCAGTGGGAGGTTCCAAAGTCTCCCTCAGTGATCAGGAGTTTCTTAGGCTTGGCAGGGTATTATTGGAGATTTACTCGGTACTTATCCAAGATTGTGGTGCCCCTCACTCGTCTGACGAGCAAGGGCGTGGATTTCTACTGAGGGCCTGATCAGCAGGCTACGTTCGAGACACTGAGATAGAAGTTGTGTGAGGCCCCAATGTTGACCCACCCCGAGGGTGTTGAGGATTTTGTGGTATTTTTTTATGCATTTATCACCGGCCTAGGATATATTCTTATGCAGCGAAGAAGGGTTATTGCTTATGCTTCTCGACAGTTGAAGCTGAACGAGGTTCGCTATCCGACTTATGATTTTCTCGACATGGTATTCCAGTTTCCATTGTAACTGATCGAGATGTTCGATTCACGTCTTGTTTTTGGCAGAACTTCCATGAGGAACTGGGTACGAGGTTGCATCTCAACACTGCTTATATTCGCTGACGGGCGGTCAGAGTGAGTGGACCATTCAGACACTTGAGGACATATTGAGATCTTGTGTCATATATTTTGGTGGGTGTTGGGATTCCTACCTTTCCTTAGCTGACTTCGTATAACAACAACTATCACTCCAGTATCGGTGCGCCGCCTTTCGAGCTTCTCTATGGGAGGAATTGCTGTACCCCAGTTTTTTGGGGGAGAGGTTGGTCATAGAGTCATGGGAAGGACTCAGGTAGTTCCTTATATTACAAAGCTCATTCAGCAGATTAGGCAGAGACTTCAGACAGCTCAGAGTCGGCAGAAGAGTTATACCGACAAGCATCGATCCGAGTTGGAGTTCCAGGTCGGGGACATGGTCTTGCTAAAGGTATCACCCTAGAAGGGTGTAATACACTTCAGGAATGGGGCAAGTTGGGGCCCCGATATATTAGGTAATTTTGGGTGATAGTCAGGGTTGGAAAGGTAGCGTACAGATTGGATTTTCCTGAGCAGCTCAGCCAGATCCACAACACCTTCCATGTTTTGCAGCTTCGGAAGTGTGTGGCTAATGATTCAACGGTAGTTCATTTGGAGGATGTTCAGGTTGATGATTGTCTGAATTATGTGGAAAGACTAGTGGCGATATTAGATCGGAAGAAGAATCCCTTGCGCGACAAGGTGGTGTGTTTGGTTAAGGTGAAGTGGTAGCACCAGAAGGGTTCCGAATGGACGTGGGAACCCAAGTTTGAGATGCGGGAGCATTACCCTGATTTTTTCACAACAACTGACTTCGAGGATGAAGTCTAGTTCAAGTGGGGGAGAATTGTAACAACTTGATTTTGAGGTAATTCCAAATTTTAACCCTACGTATGAATATTATTGCATTTTAGCCCTTGTGTATGAGAAATCTTAAAATATGGCCCATAGTGGCATTTTTGTAATTAATGGGTGTGGGTCACATACGTTGGGCGTACATATTGTACGTTGGGCGTATGTGGCAGGATCCCAAACCTTAATTTTTAGGGTTTAGACCCAATTTAAACATCTTTATGGCCTCCAGGTCTCTTCTCTCATCAGCTTCCATCACTTCACTCGACCTTAGCAAACCCTAGTCCCATGTTCGAGTATTGTTGACCTTTGGTGTGCATTTTGGTGAACTTGAAGGAGAAGGGAGGAAGTAGAATCACCTTGCAAGCTTGAAGAAGCTTTGGATCTGGAATCCTCATCAAGCTAGCAACCTCCAGGAGGTGTAAAGTTCTGAACTTGGCTTGCATTTCTTTAGATCTTGTTAGATCTTGATTCTTGAATCATTTTGGTCCCAAGTCTTTACCTTTATGAGTATGGCATACTCTAGCCCGTATAAGCTGTCCTTTCAGACGTTTTGAGATGTCTAGAAGCATAAAAATATGATATTGGTTCTTAGTTCTTCCCCATGCATGTGCTAGGATGTCCTAATGGATTAAGAAGTTAGGGTTTGTTGGTATTAAGCACTTATAGCCATGCAAAGTCATAAAGTTGGAAACTTTATGACTTATAATGATATTTTGGGCTTAGATGTAGATTTGGACATAAGGACTTGATGGATTAAGCTCTTAATAACAAGTTAAGGTGACCATGTACGTACGTTGGGCGTACCAAAAGGTATGTTGCGCGTACACGGTCAAATCCTCGACTTCTTGTTCAAGAGGAGTACGCCCAACGTACTCGGCTGGGTTGACTCGGCTTGTTTTTGGCCTTGAAATTTTGACCAAGGTTGACCTAACGGTAGTTTGGGTATTTTAGGTCTTTTGGGATTATTAACTAAGCTTAGTTCACCAATTTCGTTTAGGTGATCGGTAGAGTCGGTGTTGGAGTTGTACTCGGTGGTGTGTACTTTTCTGCTACTCATCAGACTGATAGGTGACTTTTCCTCACTGTACTCGTGGGTCGTAGGCACCAATGTCACCCCACTAGATTATGTATCTTGGTTATAGGATAGTGTTATGCCAGTATATGACTTATTAGTAGATCTGTATGATTATCTGTATTTGCTGGATCTGTGTTTATGTTTATCTGTTACATATGCCGACATATTACGGTTAGGTTGAGGTGGTCCTACTTTGTGCTGAAGGCCAAGACACTCGGGGCAGTCCAGATAGGCTATAGGCCCTGCGAGGCGGTCCAGTCTTGCGGAAGGCCTGTTGAGCGGTCCGATAGGTTGTAGGCCCTGTGACACGGTTCACTCAAGCTGAAGGCTCATATTTGCATGTTTTTGTTTGTTATGTTGTGTGATGTTACTTTAGGAGAACTCACTAAGCTTTGGCTTACATTTTCAGTTTATTATTTTAGGTACTTCATAGGATCGTGGAAAAGTGAAGGCCTGATCGTGCACATCTTCCTATATTCATGATTTTGACTTTTGGGACACTCTAATATGATTTTAGTTTTGAAACAATGGTTTTTCTTTTAAACAATATATTGGTTGTTTTTGAAAAATTTAAATTTCTATGATTTTGGGGATGTTGCAGAGGCTGATGAAAGAAAGAAGTCTTGAGAGTTAAGGATGTTTAAATAGGGTCCAAAACCTAAAAATTTGTGCTTGGGATTCTGCCACGTATGCCCAGCGTATGCAATGTATGCCCAACATACGTGTGCTTCGCCTAAAATTTACAGAAATGCCCGTATGGACCAATTTGCAAACAATTCTCACACATAAGGTTTAGAATTATAATTTACCTGAATTATGAATGTTAAAATTCTCCCCCAATTGAATTATACTTCGTCTTCGAAGTCTGCTGCTGAGAACAACTCAGGATAGTACTCCCGCATCTCTGCCTCGGGTTCCCAAGTCCACTCGAACCTCTTTGATGTTGCCACTGAACATTGACCAAAGACACCACCTTGTTGCGCAAGGCCTTCGTCTTTCGATCCAAAATCAACATTGGACTCTCAACATAATTTAGGTGATCATCAATCTGAATATCATCCAAAGGAATAACCGCTGAATCATTAGCCACACACTTCCGAAGCTGAGACACATGGAAGGTATTGTGAATCTGACTGAGCTCCTTAGGCAAATCCAACCTGTAAGCTACCCTGAAACCCTGGCAATCACTCGAAATTGCCCAATATACCGGGGGCCCAACTTTCCCCTCTTCCTAAAGCGTATTACACCCTTCCAGGGTGATACCTTCAGTAATACCATATCACCGACATGAACTCCAACTCTGATCGGTGCCTGTCGGCATAACTCTTCTGCCGACTCTGAGTTGTCTTCAATCTCTGGCTGATCTACTGAATAAGCTCCGTCGTCTGAAGGACTACCTCAGTCCCTCCCATGACTCTATGACCAACCTCTTCCCAAACAACTGGGGTACGACACTTTCTTCTATAGAGGAGCTCGAATGTTGGATATATAACAAGAGATGTTAATGATGTTGCTGGAACTTTTCATGACCAAAAAGACCATACTTAAACAATATATGCTTTGTATCTACTATTATAGGAAGATGTAACAGTTGAAAATTTTGAATAAATCTTGATTTACTTATCGTTTAATGGATGTTCAAATTTATTTTCTGAAACGATGTATTCTACGTTAAAACTATTTTATCATAATGTTATTTTTGAAGTAAATCTATATTTTTTTCATTAAATTAATAGTTGTAAAGATAACACCTATATAATCAAATGATATTTGATTCAAACTTATATATGTCATTATCATCATGACTATATAAACATGAAACACATATACCAACTTTAAAAGCTAGAATTTTTAAAGGCAAATGATTTTGATTTATTTGATATATGTGAATCCTATTTATATGGGAAGATGATTCACAAGTGTCTTTCTCTAATGGTAGTGAAAGAACAAAAGGCTTGATAAAGAGTTATACATAATGATGTATGTAATCTTTTAAATCCATGAATAGATTTGGTGATAGATACTTAATCAATTTCACTGATGACTTTTATTCATTATTGTTGAAACTTTTGATTTGCTCAAATTATTTCATAGTGAAGATTGAAATACAACTCAATGAGGCCATCATCAACTTTTTCGTTGTAATAAAGAAAATGATTTGTTAAACCAAATATTCTTGGAACATCATAGGAGTTGTAGAATCGGTTCACAACTCATTTCATTAAAGAACACTCATTTGTCATTTGTACAGTTCTTTATGGCACATGATCACTTGGTCGCTTGGATTTTGTCTTTTGATGTTCGAGGTAGTTATCGTATTCGCTAGTGGGATAGGGTCACCTAGCTACTGGTTGAATATTGATACTACAAGCTTTTAAAGAGGATAAACCAAACCTTATACTCTGCTATATGATGATTAAAGAAATCTTTCCTTTATATATTTTTGGAATTATGCTCACTGCAATAAATATATACTGAATATATATTCCCAACCAAGAAAATAGATTAAATACTTTCTTTAGACTAAGGATGAAATGTTCTTTCCTTCTATAAAAGGTACAAGGTTATAAAGCTTATGTTAAACAAGAAGCTTAACTCAACCTGACATTTATTAATTGCATTTATGTAGACTACCCTAAATGATTGTTTAGGATAAATTTTCTATAATCCCATTGATTGTCATTCCATAATACATATACTTAGAAAGTTCCTTTTCTAAGTGGGATCAATATGGAACTTTAAGAGCTAAAGAACCATAAACAAAATGTATCATAGTTTTGAACTAGCAAGTTTTTCAACAGTTGTTAAACCTGTTCAAATAGTTGATCGAAACTAATAGAACACATATAGATGCATTCATGTATGAAAATCAAGGATGGGTTTGATTAATCTTCCTCAATATAGTATGACTATAAAGAGTAAGTAAGTTTTCAAAGGAGAAAAGCATACATAGATGAATATATTTTCATATTTAAGCCTACATATCAAAGTATGAATCTTCATTCGTATAAGAAAATTGCATAGTGTGATTTAATTATCAATCAAGACGACTTTTGTGTTTTCTACAAATCTAGAAGGAGTGGAGTAACATTCCTAGTCTTTTATGTAGTCGACATACTAATTCTTGGAATAAAGATCTATACAGATAGATTATGGTAACTTAAAATATTAAGTTAAATTGCATTAATTGTCAATGATTTTAAAGAACTTAATATATAAGACTTTGAGAGAGTTTATCTTGTAAATACCACATGACATAAATTTGAGAAAGCCTTAGAATCATAGTACAACAATTGAACTAGATAGTATGATTGTATTACATGTGTTGTTGCAATGGGATTCATCATATATGTCATGATTATACCTAAGGGCCAGATAAATCGTATGCATGGAGCATGGAGAATAAATACCATTATAATCCGAGAATAAGGCATGGTATGACAGATAGGAACATTCTGAAATACTTAAGAATAATTGAAGAAA
The DNA here is from genome assembly GCF_052849685.1 of Lactuca virosa. Lineage (NCBI taxonomy): Eukaryota > Viridiplantae > Streptophyta > Magnoliopsida > Asterales > Asteraceae > Lactuca > Lactuca virosa. The sequence goes on from NC_136429.1 coordinate 209,439,595, forward strand.
TATTCCTAATCTGCAGAGTATTTGAAAGAAAGCTATGTGTAAACTGATACATATGCAAACTTCAAACTAGATTAAGATTATTCTTAATCATAGTAGGGCGTGTCCTCATTATGAATGAAGGAAAAAATGCATGAATGAGAGTTCCATGCATATTTTAAATTATGATTACACTACAGAGTTAAATTACATTGTTGTTCAGGAAACCACATATAAAGATGCTTAAATGTTTAGTTCTTTTATGACTATGAGTAATCTCTTTACACAAGTATTGTTATCTAAGTCATATTTAACATTTAAAACATTCTCAAGAGTTTTCTCTTTATACGATATATATATATATATATATATATATATATATATATATATATATATATATATATATATATATATATGAAACAGAAAATGTTAGTATTCGCAAAGTTTATACAAATCAAGTTAATCGAATCTACTTAACTAAGTTCCTTCATTAGCTAAAGCATGAAAGTCAAGTTAGTGCTATATGACCTTTTTGTTCTGAGTGATTGGAAATCATTGAAATTTAGTATTTGGATATTGGAACAATATAAACAACATATATTGTAATGACTTGATATATTAGATATAGTCTTTTCATGAAATAACTGTTGTGTTCTATATTAGCATGTTTAATCCTTGAATAACATGGTTATTCTAAATGTCCATAGCCCTTAATAGTTGTGGGAGCATCTATGAAGTAAGATTAATATAAATGGATTGGTTGATTTTCATGGAGATGAAAATAACAAAGATCTGCTACCAACTTCATATGTACTTGATTAAAGAATAAGTATTGGACATGACCCACATCAAAATCATTTTATGGATCATTATAATGAGTTATGCTTTGTTCAAGGTAGTATCTTTGTATTCTTCAACATGCGATAAATATTTGGTACTTGAGTGTAGGAATTGTTGTGCTATGACATGGTTTAACGTTGTTCCGTAAAACGCAGTTATAAGGGAAATCATTAGGTATAGCATGAACTACACGTTAGGCATATGTAGTCAATATGGTATTTGTTCCTATTATTTGTTGAGAGTTAGACATCTAAGGCCTTACTAAAAGTTGAACACCACATGAGATTGATTGTGATCCATATCTCATGTTCAACATGATGTATGTGACAAAGGAATAACTGATACCACAGCTAATAACCAATTATAGCTTTGGAGCACTTGGAAATTGGTAAGTTGTGAGATGACACCTCTTCGTATGTTATTGTGGCATTGGTTGGTTACTAGACGTCAACCAATGTCTATGTCAATCTACAATGAATCTTGTGTAAGTGGGAAATTGTTGGATCTATATGCTCAATATTCATTATAGAATGATGCTTGCTAATAAGATATGATCCTATAGAGTCACACATTTATCAAGTACTCATTTATTGATTATCTATTAAGAATTTGATTATTAATAAACATTATCAATGCTTGTATTTAATTTTAGAGAATTTATTTTTTTATGAAAATAACATTTAATTGTAAAATTATTATTTTATGAAAATAATATTTTCTAGGAGTGTAATTAAGTATTATATTATAAGGTATGATTAATATGTTGTGTACAAGTTTTTTAGACTTTTACAAGTTCATTCTATAATGTATATAAACTAATACACATGTGGGACATAAGTTTAAGTGTAAGACATTCAAAAACTCTCCTCCTTCTAGTCATGGTCGAAATTAAGGAGGTATGGGAAATAGGTTGCTTGCAATTTTCCATCTTACACAAACCATACTCTTACAAGCCATACATTTGACCTTTATAAAGGTATGGCCATTAGATATGATGTGTGGGTATAAAAAGAGATGAAATCCTTTCATTTGTGATAGTTTTTTCTTATCTTTTTCTCCCTAGTCCAAGATTTACCTCCTCTCTCCTCTCTTCCTAGAGGCTTAAGAAGTTCTTAGTACAAGTGAAGAACTAGTATTTTTTTGTGGCTTATACTTATTGGTGGATACATTATAGAGAAACTCTACTCTTGAGTTTTTTCCATCTTCATCAACTCCCCAAACCCAAGTGGGATCAAAGTTTTCAATGGTTGTAGTCCTTAATATAAAATGGTTGTCATAATCTTTCTAGTTCAAGTATTTGGATCCTCTTGGTAATTTTGTTAAAATGGTTTAAAATAAACTAGTTATTTATAGTCTTCTGTTTACCGTTCTTAAAATTGTTTTATAAAAACAGATCATTTTTAGCTCACAAAACCCACCAATGAGTTTTTTGGGGTTAGTCGGATATTATTGAAGATTTATTCAAGATTTCAGTGACATTGACTCGATTTGACTAAGAAGAATGATGTTTTTAGTTGGCATGATGATCATCATATGACTTTTGAGATTTTCAGGCGGAGATTGTGTAAGGCTCTAGTTTTGACTCTACCAGAGGGGATTGATGATATGGTGGTGTACGGTGATGCGTCCATTTCGGGTTTAGGTGCGGTATCGATGCAGTGAGTTGGGTGATTACATATGCCTTTAGATAGTTGAAGCCACATGAGGCTAACTATCCGTCTCATGATTTAGAGCTAGGAGCAGTGATATTTGCTCTCAATATTTGGAGACATTATCTATATGGAGTTACGTTGTAACGTCCCAAAAATATGATCCAAAAATTTCATTTTTAATTTAAATAAAACAGTATCCAAAAACTTATCCAAACAACTCAAATGAAAACAAGTATCTCAACATTAGAACAATCAAAGTGATATCTTAAAAGCGGAATCCATGTGGTGTGTGCGATGTAGTCAACCCAAGCTCTTCCCCTTGAACCAGAAGTACCTGAAACATAAACTGAAAACCGTAAGCACAAAGCTTACTGAGTTCTCCAAAATACCACACACCATACATAATAACATATAATGGGCCCCGTCCGGCATCCGGCCCCACCCGACATCGAGCCCCGCTCGATAAACAGGTCGGTCCCCGCCCGGCATACATATAACATATATCAAGTAAGCACATACACATGTAATAATCACAAAGATACATAGCATACAAAATGGTCATCGGGCCCCGCCCGGCATCAGGCCCTGCCCGGTAAACATAGAAGCACATAACGCATGCAAGAGTCACGCAGACAACTAGCATACTAACATAGCATAATCATGGGCCGACATTGGTGCCTTCGACCCGCTAAACCCAGTGAGGAAACTCACGTCGCACTACTGAATCAAACAGATAATCCCTGGATGCTAGTCCGACAAATCACCGAGTTATCAATATCAAATAAAATCCAATTAACATTTGGCTTCCAATCATAACCATAAATCCATGCTTAGGATAAATATACCATTTTACCCCTAACCTAGATTGGTCCAAGACTAAGGCCTAATCTCACAATCTAAAACGCCTAAAAGTCAAATAATCCACTAAGGCCAAAATATGGCCCAATTTCCAGTTGGGCCCAATACCTTCTCATGGGCCTTAACCCAAGGCCCAATAATGTTCCTGGCCCAAAACACCCAAATCCAGATGGCTTAACTAAACCCCAACCTTCTAAGCCCAAAACATTGCCCAAACTCAAAGCCCAAAATTGCAAAGCTACCTGACTAAGTATGTGGGGCGTACTCAGCTTTTACGCTAAGCGTACTTGCTCAAGGGCTTGTACGCCCAGCGTACTCTTCCAGTTTAGCCACCTTCTACTTTCAGCTCTTAACCCATTAAGACTTCACTCCAGAATGTAGATCTGACTTGCTTGAGCTAGATTACCATGTAAAGTTGCTAACTTTACGTCCATGCATGGATAAATGAAGCTCTTAAGCTCAACAAGGACTTAATAAGAGACTTAATGAATGCATGAGGCCCTATACTCCATAAAGTTGGCACCTTTATGCTCAAGAAGCCCATGATAAACCTAGATCTGAAAGGATAAGTCCTTAGGACGTCTTAGCTCAACAATCCACCCAACAATAGCCAAAAGCATGACAAATCATCCCAAAAACAGATCTAAACAACTAGAAGTTAAGATGAGAACTTGATACCTCAAAAGCTTTGCAAAAAGGGTGGTGATTCTGGATCCAAGACATTCTCTCCAAGATAAGAAACTTCAAGCTTCTCCAACTCCTTCAAAATACAAAAGATGAACACCAAATTCTCACCAAAGGCTCAAACACTCAACAATGGAGGCTAAGACTCGTTTATAGGGTTTTGGGGGATTTAGAGGTTGATAAGGAGGCCAGTCCTAATGAAAGAGGATGTTTATATAGGGTGCAAAACCCCCAACTAGGTTTCATTAAAGTCCACGTACGCCCAACGTACACATATGTATGCCCAACGTACGTGATCTGGGTCCCGACTCACCATCAACTCAGTATGCTAAGCATACCAAGTGGTACGCCCCGCGTACTAGCTTCAGGGACTAAAATACACAATTCCAAAAATAAAAGGCCCATAAGGTACAAACCAGAGTATAAGTGTTACAATTCACCCCCACTTGAATCAGACTTCGTCCTCGAAGTCCACTGCTCCAAATAACCCTGGGTAATGCTCATTCATCTCATCTTCGGGCTCCCAAGTCCACTCCGCTCCCTTGCGGTGCTGCCATTGCACCTTCACCAACTCCACTACCTTGTTCCTCAAGGTTTTCATTTTTCGATCCAGAATCGCCACCAATCTCTTAGTATAATTCAGGCGGTCATCCACCTGAATATCCTCCGATGGCACCACTGCGGAATCATCTACCAGGCGATTCCGCAGTTGAGATACATGAAACGTGCTAAGAATCTGACTGAGCTCGGCTGGAAGATCTAAACGATACACAACCAGGCCCACCCGGGCCAAAACCCTGAAGGGACCAATGTACCTGGGGCCCAGCTTGCCCCACTTCCTGAACCGGGTGACACCTTTCAAAGGTGACACCTTCAGGAGAACCATATCTCCTACCTGGAACTCTAAGTATGACTGACACATGTCGGGATAACTCTTCTGCCGACTATGAGCTGTCTGGAGCCTGCTCCGAACCTGCTGAGTCAGCTTAGTAGTCTTGAGTACCACATCAGTACTCCCCATAACCCGCTGACCAACCTCCCCCCAACAAATGGGGTCGTGCATTTCCTCCTGTAGAGCATCTTAAAAGGAGGACGATCAGTGCTAGCATGATAACTGTTGTTATATGAAAATTCCGCTAATGGAAGGTACGTATCCCAACTCCCACCAAAATCCAACAAACAAGCACGCAAGATATCCTTGAGGGTCTGAATGGTCCGCTTGCTCTAACCATCGGTCTGTGGATGGAATATTGTACTGAAAAGAAGACGAGTGCCCAACTCGTCATGAAATCTCTTCCAAAACCTGGAAGTGAACGGGACATCTCTGTTAGAAACCACTGATACCGGCACCCCATGACGTGCCACCACATCCCTGATATAAACCTCGGCCAACTTTTCTACAGAAATACTTTCCTGAATCGGAATGAAATGTGCGCTCTTGGTCAAACGATCCACAATGACCCATATAGCATCTACTCCATACGTGGTCCTTGGAAGCTTCGTGATAAAAGCCATGGTGATGTCTTCCCATTTCCATACGGGAATCTCCAACGGGTTCATCTTGCGGTGAGGACGCTGATGTTTGGCCTTGACCTTCCCGCTGGTCAAGCACCGCTCCACGTACCATGCCACATCCCGCTTCATGCAGCGCCACCAATAATCAGGACGAAGATCCCTATACATCTTTGTCGCCCCGGGATGGATGGAGAACCTCGACTTGTGAGTCTCCTCCATCAGAATCTGGCACACACCGCCCCAGTACGGAACACAGACTCGCCGATGCAGAGTCAACAAACCACGGCTATCATAATCGAAGGAAGCCACCTGACCCACAATAAGCTCACTTTTCTGGTGCTCTTCCTTCATAGCCTCCACCTCTGCCTCCCGAAATCCGCTCCAATAGTGGAGAAATCACAGTCATCCTCAAGCATATATCCCTGATCGGAGTCGCGACCGCCTTGCGGCTAAGAGCATCGGCCACCACATTGGCCTTTCCCGGACGATAAAGGATTTAGCAATCATAGTCCATCACCACATCCAACCATCGACTTTGCCGCATATTCAGATTCGGCTGATCCATCTAATACCTAAGGCTCTTGTGATCCTGTAAATAGTACAACAAACCCCATAGAGGTAATTCCGCCAAATCTTGAGGGCAAAAACCACGGCCCCCAACTCCAAGTCATGCGTCGAATAATTTGCCTCATGAGGCTTCAGCTGCCTCGAGTCGTAGGCGATCATGCGACCCCTCTACATCAACACCGCCCCCAATCCATAGATCAAAGCATCATAATAAACCACGAAATCATCGACACCCTCCGGAAGGGTCAAAATCGGTGCCCCACACAGCCGCTGTCTAAGAGTCTCAAAAGTTGCATGCTGCTCGGGACCCCAGCGAAAAGTAACTGTCTTCTTTGTCATTTGGGTCAAAGGAACAGCTATCTTGGAGAAATCCTAGATGAATCTCCTAGTAACCCACCAAACCAAGAAAACTCTGAATCTCAGATGGAGACCTCGGAACCTCCCACTGCATCACGGCCTCAACCTTGGCCGGATCGACCAGAATACCATTCTGGTTGACAAGGTTCCCCAGAAACTGCACCTTGCGCAACCAGAACTCACACTTGGAGAACTTTACTAAAAGTCGCTCCTTCGTCAATGTCTCCAGCACTACCCTCAAGTGCTCCTTGTTCTGCTCCTGAGTCTTGGAATAAACCAAGATATCATCAATAAATATAATCACAAACCAATCCAGCATCAGTCTGCACACGTGGTTCATGAGATCCATGAACGCAGCTGGAGCATTGGTGAGCCCAAAAGGCATCACCACGAACTCGTAATGACCATAACGAGTCCGGAAAGCTGTCTTCCGCACATCCTCATCCCTAACTCGCATCTGATGATAACCCGATCGCAAATCAATCTTGGAGAACCAAGATGCACCCTGAAGCTGGTCAAAAATATCATCAATCCTCGGGAGGGGATAACGGTTCTTCACCATTACCTTGTTCATCTCCCGGTAGTCGATACACATACGATGAAACCCGTCCTTCTTCTTTACAAACAGAATCGGTGCTCCCCAAGGTGAACTTCTCGGTCAAATAAATCAGTTGTCTAATATCTCCTACAGCTGTGTAGACAACTCATGCATATCGGGAGGAGCCAACCGATACGGCGCTTTGGCTATCGGAGCCGCAGCTGGAACCAAATAAATCCTGAACTCAACCTGCCTCTCCGGAGGCGCCCCAGGCAAGTCCTCCAGGAATACATCCGGTAATCCCGCATAATTTGCACATCATCCACGGTCGCCTTACCCTTATCTCGGGTATCCATGATATAGGTGACATAACCGAAGAAACCATGCTGAAGATAGCGTCTGGCCCTCGCTACAGAACACAAAACTGGCCCACTCTGCGGTCTCTCCCCATGAATCACCAACTCTCCCCCACTTGGGGTCCAAACCCGAACTAACTGCTGCTCACAGTCGATCACTGCCCCATTAGGGCTCAAACAATCCATGTACACAATGACATTGCTCCCACGCAACAGAATGGGAACCAAATCCACCAAATACTGCTCACCGAACAACTGAAGAGTACACCCCGGATGAACCCTCGCAACCCAAACAGTCCTATCGTCAGCAATCTCAACATCAAGAGGACAATCCAACTCCCCCGGAGCTCCAGCAAATCTCTTGCTCAGCGCAAGCGATACAAACGATCGGGTATCCCCCGAATCAAACAATACCAAAGCAGAAATACCATTCACAAAGAATGATCCTAAAATAAAACATATAAACATAAGAAGGCAATTCCATATAATAAATATATAAGGAGAAGATACATACCCGTCACCACATCGGGAGCTGCACGCGACTCCTCTGCTGTCAGCTGGAAAGACTTGCTCTTCACCACAGGCGCGTCTGCCCGGCCCTGGCGGCCGTCAGTAATCCGGAGACTTACAGGAACGGGTACTGATATCGGTCCTGCTGCAGCTAAACTTGGACAATAGTCCTTCTTGCGGCCCCTCTGATTGCAATGAAAGCGATATTAGATATTGGGGTGGTGGTGGTGGTAGAAGTACAATCCTTGCTAATATGATTAGTCTGGCCGTACTTGAAGCAGCCAGAACCACCCACCCTGCACGGCCACTCGTACATCTTGCCGCACTTGCCACAGCGGCTATGGCCCTAATGACCTCTCGGTCTAGAATCTGATACCCTGGGCCATTTGCCCAAACCCTCGGCACTCGGCACATACTCAGGCTTCCTCTTCTTCTCCATCTCCAGGTCAATATCCCTCTCCCTCGCTCAAGCTATCATATCCTCCAATGTCTTACAGCTGGATCGGCTCACAAACAGCCGAATGTTACTCCTCAACATCTCATGATACCGGACCTTCTTCATCTCCTCGTCCGCCACATACTACGGAACCAGAAGCGCCCTCTCCCTAAACATAGTGATGATCTCAGCCACCGTCTCATTAGTCTCGCGGAGATCCTGAAACTCTTGTGCCAACTACTGCACCTCAATCACCGGTGTAAACTCAGCTCGGAACTGAGTCGAGAAATCATCCCATAACATCACATCAACCGCATCATCACCCACTGCATGCCCTACCTCCTCCCACTAGTCTTGTGCCTTGTCTTTCAAAAGGCAGGAAACTAGTCTGACCTTGTCCCCCTCGGGACAACGACTGGTGTGGAAGGCATTAGCAACATCCGCTAACCACCTCCTGTCGCTATCGGGTCATGCGCCCGTGATAATCCGGAGCTCCACATGCTCGGAACTCCTTGAAGGTCAAAGAATGCGTCCCAACCAAATCTACCATCTCAGCGCGAAAGGCGCTCAACCGCTCATCCAGAATCTCCAGTATACCCTCATTGACCGTGCAAAAGATCACATGAGTTTGCTCAAGGATACTGCGCGTAATCTCAAATGAGATGAACTCCCTCGTCTGGTCATCAAGCTGCCCGGCTCCAGAACCTAAGCCTGAACCCTCACCAGCACCAGAACTGCCAACAGGTCTGCCTCTTAATGTCACCATACTGAAAATAGACCAAATAAACCATCAAACTACGCATCAAAATATATAGATCGAGGGAATCATAAGCTCCACAAGTTCCCTGGTTTCATCGTAGCCCTCCTTGAATCGAGTACAGATCCTCTGCTTTCAGTAGTACGGGACCATACTACCATCCATTCTCCGCTATCAACTGCAGAAGGAACTCCCGCTAACTTCCTCTAACTAGCTCACGAATACAATTACATATTACAAAAACCAGATTATTCTTCGAATGAGAGGTCTCACTCTACAACGGTTGGACTCAGACAAGAGCTGCGCAATAGAGTTAAAACCTAGCCTTCTCAAATTATTTAGTTATCATAATATGTAACTTAGCATATTCGCTTACTAGTTAGCTAAAGCTAGTTAGAACTCCTATAAAGCACAAAGCAAGCAACATTCAGACATCAAGTAACCAGGTTTAAACATTGCCTAATTAGGCCACCTTATCACTGACTAATCAGTACTAGCATGAAATTCTACAAGCTCATACAATAGGCATACAAAGGCATCTCTCCTAGCATTCTATCATGTAAAAACTAAACAGATCCTTAGCCCTAACTAGCATGTGATTCATAGATTCACAGATTAAAGCATAACAGATAACATGTATGGGTATTTTGGGAAAACTTACTTGAGCTCGACTGATTGCATACACCACACCCCGTCTTATTTTAGAAAAACCCTTTTCTTAAAAATATATTTATTTTTGAAAAACTTGACCAAATCCTCAGTTTGAGTTCAGACACACCCGAGAGTGTACCTGAATCCCTCAAACCAAGACTCTGATACCAAATTGTAACGTACCAAAAAATATGATCCAAAAATTTTATTTTTAATTTAAATAAAACAGTATTCCAAAAACATTATCCATACAACTCACATGAAAATAAGTATCTCAACATCAGAACAATCAGAGTGATATCTCAAAAGCGGAATCCATGTCGTGTGTGCGATGCAGTCAACCCGAGCTCTTCCCCTTGGAACCAGAAGTACCTGAAACATAAAATGAAAACCGTAACCACAAAGATTAAAGATTTCCCCAAAATACCACATACCATATATAGTAACATATAATGGGCCCCGCCCGTCATCGGACCCCGCGCGGCATCGAGCCCCGCTCAGTAAACAGGTCGGACCCCGCCCGGCATACATATAACATATAACATATATCAAGTAAATACATACACATGCAATAATCACAAAGATACATAGCATCCAAAATGGTCATCGGGCCTCACCCGGCATCGGGCCCTTCCCGGTAAACATATAAGCACATAACACATGCAAGAGTCATGCAGACAACTAGCATACTAACATAGCATAATCATGGGCTAGAATTGGTGCCTTCGACCAACTAAACCCAGTGAGGAAACTCACCTCACATTGCTGAATCAAACAGATAATCTCTGGCTGCTGGTCCAACAAATCCTCGAGCTATCAATATCAAATAAAATCCAATTAACATTTTGGTTCCAATCATAACCATAAATCCATACTTGGGGTAAAAAGACCATTTTACCCCTAACCTAGATTGGTCCAAGAATAAGGCCCAATCTCACAATCTAAAAGGCCCAAAAGTCAAATAATCCACTAAGACCCAAATATGGCCCAATTTCCAATTGGGCCCAATTCCTTCTCATGGGCCTTAACCCATGGCCCAATAATGTTCCTGGACCAAACTCCCAAATCCATATGGCCCAACTAAACCCCAACCTTCTAAGCCCAAAACATGGCCCAAACTCAAAACTCAAAATCGCAAACCCACCTGACTGAGTACGTAGGGCGTACTCAGCTTGTACACTAAGCGTACTGGCTCAAGAGCGTGCTCTTCCAGTTTAGCCACCTTCTACTTTCAGCTCTTAACCCATTAAGACTTCACTCCAGATGTAGATCTGACTTCCTTGAGCTAGATTACCACGTAAAATTGCTAACTTTACGTCCATGCATGGCTAAATGATGCTCTTAAGCTCAACAAGGACTTAATAAGAGACTTAATGAATGCATGAGGCCCTATACTCCATAAAGTTGGCACCTTTATGCTTAAGGAGCCCATGATAAACCTAGATCTGAAAGGATAAGTCCTTAGGACGTTTTAGCTCAACAATCCACCCATCAATGGCCAAAATCATGACAAATCATCCCAAAAAGAGATCTAAACAACTAGAAGTCAAGATGAGAACTTTATACCTCAAAAGCTTTGCAAAAGGGTGGTGATTTTGGATCCAAGACATTCTCTCCAAGATAAGCAACTTCAAGCTTCTCCAACTCCTTCAAAATGCACAAGATGAACACCAAATTCTCACCAAAGGCTCAAACACTCAACAATGAAGGCTAAGACTCGTTTATAGGGTTTTTGGGGCTTTAGAGGCTGATAAGGAGGCCAACCCTAATGAAGAAGGATGTTTATATAGGGTGTAAAACCTCTAACTAGGGTTTCATTAAATTCCACGTACGCCCAGCGTACGTGACCTCGGTCCCGACTCACCATCAACTTAGTACTCTAAGCGTACTAAGTGGTACGCCCCGTGTACTGGATTCAGGGAATAAAATGCATAATTCCAAAAATAAAAGGGCCATAAGGTACATACCAGAGTATACGTGTTAAATGCGTGGACCATTTACACGATCACTAGAGATTGAAGTACCTTATGGATCATTAAAATTTGAATATGAGACAACAGAGATGGTCGGATGTGGTGAAGGATTATGATTGTGAGATACTTTTCCACCCGGGTAAAGCTAATGTGGTAGCCAATGCGTTGAGTCGAAAGACGACTAGTGTACCTTTTTATGGGTTATGTTTGAGGATGATAGTGGTTAAACCTTTGTTAGAGATGATTAGGATGGCTCAGACCAAGGCGTTCAAGGTTAAGAACTAGAAAAAAGAGCGGCCATGGGTCATATTTTTTATTTTGGCAGAGATAGTCGAGATTCATTGACTCGATATGGTCGGATTTTGGTTCCATTCATTGGTGGGACCTGATAGTTATTAATTGACAAGGCGCATGAATCCAAGTTTTCTTTTCATCTTAGTGTAGATAAGATGAATAGAGACGTGCATAAAGTTTTATTGGTGGCCTTGTATAAAGCGAAATGTGGCCTGATATGTAGAAAAGTGTTAGACTTGTCGGGAACTCAAGGCTAGGCATCAGAAACCTCATGGAAAGCTTCATCCATTGGATATTCCAAATGGAAGTGGGGGCATATTACCATGGATTTGTTTACCAAGTTACCGACAACTACTAGGAATGTGGATTCTTTATGGGACATTAATGATACATTGACCAAGAGTTCTCACTTAATAGTTATTCAGGTGAATTCCTCATTCAAGAAAGCAGTTGATATTTAGATCAGAAAAATTAAATATCCTCCTACATTTTGTTTCTCTTATCTTCCTACTCCTTTAATACAATGACATGTGGAATCCACTAATTCTCTCTCTTAATCTCCTTTATTGATTTTGACACTTGCCTTAATCTAGTGAGTAAGAAGATTAGTAGGAATAAAAGGTAAGAGGATATTTGATTTTTCTTTAGATCAAGTGGTGATCACCAGACATGGAATGCTAGTTTCAGTGGTTTTATAAGGAGACATCATATTTACTTCCTAGTTTTGGAGTAAGTTTCATAAAGGTTTAGGTTATGGTAATATGGGGTTTTGCATATGCATATTTGTTGAAAAAGGTGACTGGGTGGTGAAGGTAAAGTGGTAGCACATGCGGGGTTCCAAGTAGATTTGGGAAGCTGAAGAGGAGATGTGTTGGCACTATCCATGAGTCCACGCTCGAATTACTAAACTTAAAAACTCAAACTCATTATTTTCAATTTTGTTTATTTCCCAAGAAAGAGAATTATAGATGCACTTAGAAAGTTTAACTATAGAAATAGTAAGAATGTGTTTAGAATCTTAAGTAAAGATGAAGGTGGTGTGTGTGAACCCTAGATATAGAAAGATCCAAAGAAAGGGAAATTGGAAATGATGTTTGCGGATGAGTGTGGAATGGAATGAGGAAAATATAGGTCTATTTGATTAAAACTGTATATTTTTTAATTTATTATAGAAAACAAAAAATAAAAACTTACATTATATAAATATATGCTTGTTTAAGCTAACGAGCCTACTGAAGCTCATTTCTTGATACATAGGCCCATTTGAATAGAGTATTATATGAAGTTTATAATGGAGATATCTAAACACACACTATTCCATTACTAGGTATTTTGAGCGCATCCATCATAAAGCATTACATATAAGAAATATCATTGAAACCAGTAGTTATTGTTCATTTGTGTTATCCACCAATTCGTATAATCAACCAATATTTATATATTGGGTTTTCTTATCATAAAAACATACAAATTACATGAAAGTTTATTCACCTAGATGTTAATCACCTTGAAATCTTGACATAATTGTTGTTGAATCCTTTCAAAGATGCTCCTTGTTCCCGAAATAAATAATCATCCACATACTTTAATACAACAATCTTTTAGAATTCCCCTTTCATTACCCCAAAATATATAGAGTCATATTCTTTATTTTATCACAAACATGATATGTAAGTCATCAATTTATCCATAATATCTCCCTTACAACTAATTTAATCCAATTAAAAAGTATTAACCCCAATTCCCAACATTTCTTTATTAACCACATGATCCCTAGTTATTCACTAACATCACCTTGTATACATGGGATATAAATTAATCCATCTTATCATACTTAAGTATAAATAGACATATATTTATCAATTTTATCCATTTACACATCCAATTTGATGTTTCATTCATAAGGTTCATCAAACCATAATATTCCAACCATATAAATCATAACACAACACACAAAATGATAGGATAATGATGAAATATTACCATTTTATGTTTAAATCCTTGATCCATATCATATAATCTCCATGAATATATGATTTGGTATATCCCAAACCTTCAAAGCCCTACATCAAAGAGTTATCCTATGTTTTTACCTTCAAATGACTAAATTATTGAAGATACAGACTTTAAATTCCAATCACATGTTTCCGTCAACACTTCATAGTCATTGGTCTTAGTCGTAAGGATATGCCCTTAGGACATAAGGTTACACCTAACAACTTGACCATTTTGTTTCTTTTACATGCAAGTACAATAGATTTGGATTTTTAATTCCTTAATCTTTTATGCAATCATATTTAAACCCTCTTTACAATGATCATGAAAGAAATGTTAATAATGCCCTATGTTGTATCGTAAAATGCACCAAACACATATACACTATAAATTATAAAACAAAAGTACACATTTTAAAAATAATTTTAATACAAAAAAACTTGCAAAAATAACCTACAAATTTGTTAGAAACTGAATTTCATTGTTATTGGTTGTTATGTTACACACAATTTAACTAAAAAACATGAACAACGATCTCTTCATAGATAATAAAGACAATAAATTAAACTTATGTGCCCTATCCATAAAATGTAATATACCACATGTATGAGCATTATGATTTACCTTTTTTATTATTATTATTATTATTATTATTATTATTATTATTATTACTATTATTATTATTATTCGACCAACCTTTCGATTATAAACATGCCTCCTATGTGGTCGAGGGTTAAACCCATTTCCCTCTAATGTCTCCGTAAGTGAAAGACATCAACATTGACAACATGAATAGACACACAGATACACATACAAAGTCTAGTACTAAAGGCCCCTTCCATGACCTATTTGATTTTATTCATATATAGAAACACACAAAAAAGGAAGAGATTATGAAGGGGGGCTGTTGTATGTGACAACAAGTGGAAAGTGGAATACATTAATGATGATAATAATAACTTTTAAAAATAAAAAAAATTATATGATGTGCACATTAATGTTTGTGAGTTAGTGGTATCAGATATGTTGAAAATGTGCACTGTCACACCCCAAAACCGAGAACGGCGGAAACGTTCTGGGGCGGAGGACGTCATGTAATGTATCACAACAATGCAAGGTAGTAAACAAGCAACAACATCATCCATTGCATTAATAGTATAATTTTAATTACATGTGAGTTCTTTAATAGTATAAATCAACATAATGAATATTCAAAATAAAAAGACGAGTTTTGACGGCTCCGTCTCCACAAAACCTGGTCGTCGTACCTGTCTATTTGTGACCTGAGAATACAAGTTATTTTGAAAGCGAGTATCAGCAATAAAGCTGGTGAATTCATAAGTATTTATGTGACTTTGATTTGTAAAACTGTAAAGAAAGACCTGTAAATGTTTGGAGAAAAATTTGTATCAATGAACATGTTTGTAAGTAATTGTAAACGTTTGAAAACCCTAGAAAATCCCATATTTGCTACTAATATAAAAAGTAGCCTTCTACCAAGACCCGACTGTTTTGAAAGTATGCATTACTGTAAATGTGACGGTTTTTCCCTTGTATAACTAATATTATTATAAAACTATCGTCGACCTCATCGTTTATGTGTATGTATCACAAAATAAAGGTAATAAGGAAAATAGTCTATCTATATCAAATATCATCTACCTCGTCGTTCATGTGAATGTGTCACAAAGTAAAGGTAAGAAGGAAAAATAATATAATAACTAAAATTGTATCCTTTTGCACTAGGATATTCACGGCGTGGTAACTCGCCGAACAGTACAACCGTAGACATCCGTCGATGTGCATTTTCCCTACTGTAGCTAACAGCCTTGGGTGTGGAATGGTCAGTCCCGAAACGCATGTAATAGAATCTATGTAACAGTATCTATGTAAACGTATCTATGTAATCGTATTTATGTAAACGTATCTATGTAATTGTATCTCTTGTAATTGTATGTCTTGTAATTGTATGTCCTGTAATTGTATGTCTTGTAATTGTATGTAATCGTATCTCTTCATATAGTATGTAATGTGTTCGTATTTCATATAGTATGTAATGTATTAGTATAGACTCATGAATGAACTGACTCTTGTGTGATTCCTTGTACTTGGAATAGTAAGTAGTATCTCCTAACTATACCTATTATAGTTACTAGTAATGTACGTGTATAACCGAAGTATGCATTTGCTACCCAAAGGTACTGAACCAACTGATGGAACTTTTATGTCTATATATGTATACATGATATTTAACTAATATTTAGACGACATTCGGACGAATAACCGATGTCCTAAGGCCACATCCCAACGAGGAAAAGGAAATAAAACGAGCTAGCCGTCCTAAGTCCTTTAAACATTACTTATATAACTATACATATATAGGCATGCATTTGACAATATAAAAGTATAGAAGAAGTTTTGGTAAAACCTTTGAAAAGTTTAATTACTAAGAAATGATGATTTGATGTCAGTTTGTAAAATGATTTGAAAGCAGTTTGTTTGATAAGAACAGTTTTTAAGTATAAGAAAACCTTTGTTTGAAACACGATTGCAACAGCGTTTGATAGGAAACATAAAGTATGTAAGGCAGTTTGATAAAGAGTTTTAACATGTAAAAACGTTTGAGAAAGTCCTTTGAAGTAATATGTTTGGTGAAACAGCTAAACGTGTAGTAAATCCATATGTATACTAGTTATAAATCACATAAGATTGATT
Source organism: Lactuca virosa (assembly GCF_052849685.1). Lineage (NCBI taxonomy): Eukaryota > Viridiplantae > Streptophyta > Magnoliopsida > Asterales > Asteraceae > Lactuca > Lactuca virosa. The sequence continues at coordinate 209,456,269 of NC_136429.1, forward strand.
AAATAACAATATAGAGTACATAGCAAAGGATAGATATTTTCACACGATAATAACCGGGTGTTTACTTGTATTCCCCCCCTTAAAAGTATTTAAAAAGCATTTAAAATGTATTTAAAGTGTGTTTGTAGGGGTATGAACTCACTTGATAGATTGAAGAAGGTGAGACGAAGACCGGGCAGAACTTTGACAGGAGAAAGCGGATTTCTTGGGATTCTCGGGAATCTCGGGAGCGTAAAACTTCCTTCGGGGCTTGGGTATGAAAACCGGGGCTTCGGGATATTTCTTGCACGCAAAACGGAGTAAAAACGCAAGAAAAGGAGAGAAAATGAGCACTTATGCCCGGAACCCTCGCATCCCTTTTATAGGGGCTGGGAACCCTCGCTACGCTGGGCGTACGAGGTTACGCGGGGCGTACTCGTGCGTCACTGCTTACCGCATCATCGACTGCCGGACTTCGGACGGGACGGAATAGAGGCGTAGAGGGGCGACGTGGAGGATCCGGAGCCTAACATCCGAGTACGCTGGGCGTACGAGGGTACGCTGGGCGTAAATCGTCTTGATGTGTGTGCCTCGAACTTGTAAAATCCGTAACTTTCGCATACGAGCTCCGTTTTTGACGTTCTTTATATGCACGCGTAGGTGAGAATGTACTCTACAACTCTCGTTTAGACTTCGTTGGCAAATTTTGACTTTATTTTTAATTATATATTTTTAATAAGCCGGGACACGAAAAGTCTATTTAAAATCCATAACTTCTTCATCCGATGTCCGTTTCTGTCAGACTTTTTACCGTTGTGCTACCATTGACGAGTTCTTCGATTCTCGTTTAGGTTGTGTCGGCCACAAATCACTCGATCACTGTTTCGAGTTTTTAGCTGTCTACTGCCACTTCGGAACTTAGAAAAATCATAACTTCCCCATACGAAGTCAGATTTGGACGATCTTTTTATGTATGTTTACGGTTTAATGATATCTACAACTTTCATTTAGACACCTAAGGCTAATAATTATTGTATTGAAACTTCGCGTTTTACTTTTACCAGCATTGCCGGTTTTTGCCGCGAATCTTAGATTGGTCATAACTTCTTCGTTATAACTTGGTTTTTAGTGATCTTTATATTTCTGAAACCCTTGAAACGATATCTATCATTTAGACAACCCAATTGAAACTTTTTGAACATTTTATTTTCGAAGATATTTTATTAACTTAAAACGGGTTACAAGGTTCGACTGAAATTCGTTATATTGGCTTGAAATTTCAGGTTGTCACATGCACTCAACCAAAAGGCTGAGAAGTATTCAAGTCTTACACATTGCTCCAAAATTTCATTTAATGAGAAAAATGAAAGGAAATGAAAGGAGTGGTAAAAAAATCATTGCTCTTGAGTTTATTTATTATAAGGAAGATAAGAGATATGAAAGAAAGATTTATACTAATCTTCCTTATAAATTGTCCTTCCAAATCAAAAGGAAATGGAGAGAAAGAAAAAGAAGATCATCCCCTTTCTTTTCATTTCTCTCATTTTTGTATTTCCTTTAGTGAACTCGAGAATGAAGCTTTATGGTAAATGAAGATGTAGATTTAAGGGTATGCTTAACATGCATGTGATTAAAAAATCAATCATTATTAATTGATATACAAGACTCTTTTGATAATGTAATTAAACATTTAAAAAAAAACAAAACTACATTGAATGTATTTAGTAATGAATTGTTTTTATTTTGATTGTGTTTTATTATCTAGATGAAGCAGTTATTCAACCATCAGGTGTAAAAATAACCGCCAACATCTACCTCGCCTTTAATCCATTGAAATAGATGTCAATTGTTGTTGTGTTTTCATTTTTAAAACGATTTTAGATAATTACTTGGTTGCAAACAACATTTTCTATTTATGGAAATAATTAATAATTGAACTTATAATTAAAAGAATAATCGATGTTAAGAAAATAATAAACAAAATTTTCTGCTAATTATTCCTATTGATGACCTCGGCCGACATATGTCTTTTGTGGCATACCATACTATCCTTCGATCCTGCCTCATGATTCCTCTATTCCCGATTGATGAGATATGTCTAATTTGACGCAAGGCATGCTTGGAAACCTTTAGGGAACACGTAGTTCATTGTAGAGATCTCCCTAGCTTCAAGTATCGACATGATGCAGTTAGGGATGTTCGCTTAGATGTATGTCGGCGTGCTGGTATTTCCATCAAGAAAGAAGCGGTTGTAAAGTTTTTGACTGACCTGGTGGATGGAAGATCCACACTTAAGCCGACTGGCATTTTGGTCTTTGGATGGGCAGGAGGGAAGCACAATTGTGTTGATCTTACTGAGGTCTCCTGTAACACCCTGTTTCGAATCGTTTCATAATTCGAGGCCATGACCCGAAGACCAGTTATCATAAGGCTTCGGGCCTTGGGGGAAGAGAGATTTAGATTCCTTTGGATGTGGGTAATGTATATTAGGTGATTTGAGAGTTCGGTTGGTGCTTTGAAGCCCAAGGGTATAACCGTAAAGTGATAGTTCGGGCCTTTTATGATATTTGGATTTAAGTTCAGAAAGTTTTAGGGCAAAGGAGAGTTGATAGGGTTGTATAGCTTCTCATTACCTTTCCGTGGATATAAGGATCGTCGAAATCGGAGTTGAAATGAAGAAGTTACGACCGTTTGAAATTAGGACGATTTTTTTGAGCCCTATTTAAGCTCCTTAACTTCCCCAAACCCATTCCATTCTCAACCTCCACCTCTCCAACACCCTCCTTTGAAACCCTAACCCTAGTTTGATCCTTGTGAGCAAAAAGAAAGTGTTTTTAAGTGTTGTGGAGTGTTCTTGGTGCACCTTGGAGAAGAAGGAACTCATTGAAGAAGCGTTGGTTGCATTGGAGCTTGTAGATCCAAACCTTTTTCACCTTGATCTTTCTTCTGGAGGTATAAAGTTTGAATCTTGATGATGAAATTGTTAGATCTAGCTAGTTTTGGGTGTTATGAGCTTTTGGTCACTTTAATGCATAAAGTTTAGATCTTGAAAGTTTGTGACCTTGTTATGGATAATGTTGCAAACTTTATCCATCTAAACATCATATTGATTCAGATCTAAAAGCTTGAGACTTGGACTTAATGGATTAAGTTGGAAAAAGATGCATTTTTGGTCCCTTTGAGACTTAAAGACTAGATCTTGGTTGGTTGAACCATTCTAATGGATAAAGTTGGAAACTTTATCCATTATGGAGTTATTAGGAACCATAAAAATATCATCTTGATGGGGTTTTGAGGAATCATGCTTAATTTGATGTTCATATTATAAGTTTAGATGGATAAAACGGGTTTGGGTCCCATTAAGACATGCAAAGGAATAAAGTTGGCAACTTTATGGATTAAGACCTTATTTAGAGGTTATATCTGAGTTTAGACGTTTTGATCTTAAGCATTAAGTGCTTAATATGAAGTTTTGGTCATCAAATGAGTACGTTGGGCGTACGTATGCGTACACTCAGCGTAATGCAAGAAATCCCCGTCCTTGAGCTTTAGCGAGTTGTACCTTGTGCTTTAGTGGGCCATACACGGGGTGTACGAGTTTGGTACGCAGTGCGTACTCGCGAGGTATTCTTTTGGGCCTTTTGGGCCGTGGGTCTTTTGGAGTTTGGGCCATGGGTTTTTGGATCAGATATGAGAAGGGTAAAATGGTCTTTTACCCATTGTAAGTATAAAATATGGATTGGACATTGGATTTTGGGAAATGACCTTAATTATTGATTAAGATATTTGATTATGTCCAGTGTGAGGTTTTCGGTGGCAGAAGCGTGTGTGTATCGGTTTATCTCGGATTGAGGTGAATCTCCTCACTGTGCTTGACGGGTCGAAGGCACCAATGTCGGCCCATGATTTATTATGATTAGGATGCTAGTTTTCTGTATGACTCTTGCATGCATGTGTAGTATGTGATATGTGACCAAATGGCTTCTAACCAAGCGGTATCAGGTGGTGCCCTCCCTCCTTGAGGTCGAGGGTTCAAGTCTCGTCGTGGACATAGGTGGAATTAGGTGTGAGTTTAGGTATAGATTATATATTTATATTTTCCGGTTCAAAAAAAAAGTATGTGATATGTGTACCCGGCAGGGTCCGATGCCAGGTGGCGCCTAATGAGTGTATTGTATGCTCTTTGTTGTAGTGATTCTTACATGTGTTTTATGTGTCTGCATGAATGTTGGGCGGGGCCTGATGAATGTGATGAGGCGGGGCCCATCTAATGTTATTTCCAGGTCTGTTCCGAGCGGGGCTCGATGCCGAGCGGGGCCCGATGGTTGTTAGGCATGGCCCATTGTATGTTTGTTATGTATGGTATGTGGTATTTTGGGGAACTCACTAAGATTTGTGCTTACGGTTTTATGATTATGGTTTCAGGTACTTCCGGTACAAAAGGGAAGGGTCCGGCGTGACTGCACTACATCCACCTATGTTTCCGCAACTTTATGATTTTGGGATTGTACTCTGATAACTATTTTTACTCTGATATATTTTCAAATGATTGAAAAGGGAAAATGGTGTTTATGGTTGAATTATAAATGAAATTTTTACCTTACAATTTATGGGATGTTACATCTCCCCTCTCGTAGGTTTGAGGAATGAAGGTTTCATAGCGGGACATGTTGCTTTGAAAGTCGCCACATGCAAAGTGACAAAACACGAGAATGCATGCATTGAAAATCAACATGTGTTTATACCTTTCCCATTTAACACCTTTGGTTTTCTCGCACCAGAGGTGCTGTGTAACACCCATAAAAATCATGATAAATTTAAACTTTCTAAAACCAACCCAAATTCATAAATTGTTTACAAACATAGTTTCCAAACATTTTCAAACATCAGAGTCTCCCAAAATCATAAATCATAAACAAGGGGATGTGTACGGTCACACCTTCGCATTCCCGCGGTCATCCGAAGTACCTGAAACATAACCCAAAACTGTAAGCCAACACTTAGTGAGATCCTCCCAATGTACCAACACGTAAACATATAACATATACAATAACAACATGTAATGGGTCCACAACTAAAAGACTGGATTACCCCTGAGCCCCCAGCATAAGTCTGGCTTGCCCTCGGGGCCCACAACTTATGTCTGGCTTACTCCCTGACCAGATCAGTCATCGAACTAAAATACTATCAAGCCCTCAGTACAAGTCTGGCATACCGCCCGGTCCTCAGCTCATATCTGGAATGCTCATGAGCCCTCAGTATGAGTCTGGCATGCCCTACCCAGCCCTCATCTCATATCTGGAATGCTCCAGGGTTTGTTGGTTACAGCACGGAGCAGTACAACCTTAACCCAACACAATATGTCGACATATAACAGATAATAAACATATACAGATAATCATACAGACAGAATCACAGGTAGTCCTACAGATCTACCAGACTAGCATATCATCAACTAGCATAATCATGCATATCTATTCCATACTAAGCATATCAGTGAATATTAGGATATCAAACCAATGGGTCGGCCTTGGTGCCTTCGACCCGCAAGTACAGTGAGGAAAACTCACCTCGCAAACTGGACAAAAGCTGATGAGGTCTCGACTCCGAATCTCATCTCTAATCGTCTCCTATTCCAACCAAATGACCAATCTCAATCAAAATCCCAAAATACCCTTGAGGTCAAACTTGGTCAAAGTCAAAGTCAAACTGGTCAAACTAACTAAGTCAACCGAGTCAACCCAACCGAGTCAACTCAACCGAATCAACTCAGACTGAGTACGCGGGGCGTACTCCGAAGGTACGCTGGGCGTATTCGCATCCTCGCATGTTGACCACCATTGGGGTGGTTGACCTCCTACGCAGGGCGTACTCCAAGTACGCGGGGCGTACTCCCAGAAGTCCAAAAATCCAATAAGTGCTTAATGGCTAAAGTTCTTACGTCCATATTTCAGATCCATGGCTAAAATACTCTTATGAGTCATAAAGTCTCCGACTTTATGACTTAGCATGTCCAATAAGTGCTTAACTCAAGGTCTTAATCCATTAAGACCTTCTAAATGATGCATGGGGCAAAACTAACCACTTGGAATCCATTTTTATGACTCAAGACCCTCACAAGGGTCTGAAAGGACAACTTAATGGGTCAAGAACATGCTTTGTTCATGAATCATCATTTTGGGACCAAAAAGAGACTTTAAAGGGCAAGAACCTAGATCTACAAGATGGAGTGGTAAAGATGCAAGCTTTATACCTTTTAGAGGTTGCAAATAAGCTAGAAATCTCAGATCTACAATGCACTCCACTCCAAGGTCTTCACACAACCTTCTTCTTTCTTCAAAACCACTCCAAACTCTCTTAAAGACTCACAATTTGCTTCTCTCTTGCTCTAGGGTTGCTTGAGGGTCGAAATCTCTAAAAGAGGCTGGGTAAGAAGAGGGTTTGTGTCCATAAAGATGTTTAAATATGAGCCAAGACCCTAAAATTAGGGTTTGCATGCTAACCACGTACGCCCCGTGTACGAAGTGTACGCCTAACATACTAAGGCGTGCCTTAGTACGTTTAGCGTACACACACGTACGCATGGCGTACTCAAACTTCCATATTTTACCAAATTGCCACTATGGACCCTTTTCCACACTTTCTTACACTTAGGGACCAACCATGCAATATAATTAAATTATAGGGCTTAAACTAGAAGTACGTTATCATCGGGGTGTTACAAGCTGAAATTTTTCAACAGAGTCCAACGTGTCATGAATACTAGTGTTATATCTCCTAGATCCACGAATTTTGATTTCAAAAGAATTAGTTTAAACTCCATAAAGGACTAGCGGCAGTGGCAGACTTATGTGGTGCCAGGGTGTCCCGGGTCACCTCTCCGATTTCGGCCGTTAGTGTATTTTTTTTCTATTAGATGCAACGTCTTAAAATATGAATGTCACTTGTATTTTAGATTTGTTTGAATTTTTTTTGTGTCACCATTACTCAAACTTTCTACGTCCGCCACTGATTAACGGGGTAACTTGTTGTCCGTTTGCCTTCCATCGATATGGATTGACTTATTTTTAAATGAAATGGAAGATGAAAAAAAAAAATTAAACATATCAAACAAAATATTATATTTTTTTCTAAACCTATATGAATTTCCTATTTGTGAAATTCTCATTTGTGAGTTGTGACTTTAATATCATGTCACAAAACTTTTAATAGTGAATTGTTTTTATGCCATTTTTAGATAATTATTTCATTTGAAACAACGTTATCCATTTATGAAGATAATTATAGTTTAAATTTTCAATTTAAAAAATAGTCGATATACTTGATACTTAATAAATAATAAAGGGCGAAAGAATTAGATATAATTTCTCGTAGACAAAAACTGAAAAGTTAGAAATAGTTCAGGGACCAGAATAGTAAATAATAGAACCAAGGCCCGAGGGTTTAAACTTTAAATCACTATGAATCCACCAAATTAATTTGTTTCTTTAGACTCTTGACCTAGCCAAAATTCCCGGCGACTGTAAACGTCAATGGATTCCGACGTGACGATGGTTCCGGCCAGTGACGCATCTAGTCTTCCAGGACCTTCTTCATCTTCAGCCGTGGCCTCTTCTTCTTCGAAGAAACCTAAGCGTTTTGAAATCAAGAAGTGGAACGCCGTCGCACTTTGGGCTTGGGGTTAGTTTTGCAAATTCTTAATTCTGATTTTCCGTCTGCTGTGATTTCAATAACGATTTGATGTTCTTCTCGCAGATATCGTAGTTGACAATTGCGCGATCTGTAGAAACCACATCATGGATCTATGTAAGTGTAGTTTACTAAAAAAAATTAATTCCGCTTGTTCGATCGATGTAGTCTTATTACTCATGTGTTGTTTTGAATTTTGATCAGGTATCGAGTGCCAAGCTAATCAGGCCAGCGCTACCAGCGAGGAGTGTACTGTGGCTTGGGGTAAGCTTTCGTACCTGAACCCTAATTTTTTCCAATAGTATTCTCATATCCGTGTTTGTTATGTATTGAATTATGTGTTTGTGAATTTCGTTGAGGATTCTAAAATCTTTGTACTATAAGGGTACGTTTTCCCCAAATTTTGTGAAAGGGTTGCGATTTTTCCACTAATTCATCCACATAAAATATGTTTCACTGAGTTATATGATAGCTATAATGGTGTTTACCTTATGAGTGCTTTGGATAATTTGCTGTGAATTTTGCCATAGATGATCATTAATTATTTTCAGATTTTTAATTATAGCAAAAAATCTTAATGAGTTAGCCAATTTTAGCCATAGCAGTTGATTTAGGCCACCTGTGAGTTTAGTTAATTTCCCAATATGGACTATGAAATAGGCTTATTTTCGGCCCATATCCAGCCCAATATTGTTTTGGTATAAAAATTACAAATTTCAGCTAATTTCCCTCTATGGACTATGAAATAGGCTTATTTTGGCTACATTTGTAAAATCCACTTAAGAAATATGTTAATAGACATAATCATGCTTACAATACTTATTGAAACAACACAAGCATTGTTTTCTATGAAGCTGTTTTAGTTATTCTACCTCAATTGCTAGAGATTGTGAGACTAAAGATTATGTTTAATTGTTCTGAATATAGCCTAAAATGCTTCTTATGTTGAATATGAATTCTTAATATTTTCATAGGTGTCTGCAACCATGCTTTCCATTTCCACTGCATTAGCCGCTGGCTAAAAACACGCCAAGTTTGCCCTCTTGGTACCCAACCATCATTCTATTTCTCCCTTTAATAATAACAATTTACAACTACACACCATTTATTTAATTAAAATTATTTCAACATTTATTTCTGTAGATAATAGCGAGTGGGAGTTCCAGAAATACGGTCACTAGATAATGGTACCGGGCAGCGGGCAGAGACATTTGTTAATGAAAATACTCGTACTTTTGTTAATGTCGCAATGAAGGAACATCATGAGATTGTGTAATTCGTAGCAAGTTTTAAAGTTTTTTATGCAAAGAATCTAAAATCAACTAGAAAAATATCCATATCGTACATTTAATTATATCAATAAAAGCATGAACACGGGTTACAACAACAACAACAACAAAATGAACATTTAGGGCATGATGGATTGCAACTACAGTTTATTTCGGGACACTTACAGTGTCCCGAGATACGTGTCTTCTTCTGTTGGGTGCTGCCAAAGCAGCAACAACAGTTTGCTGACGGGCAGCATCTACAATTGCTTTTTGTCTTGCAACAACCACAACAGCAACAACATGATAATACGGAACCGAACTTTTTCCTGATTTATATAAGTTTTACAAGAAAAAGAGTTTATGATTAGTAGGGGGTTGGTTCATATTTAATGAAATTGGTTAAGTTTTTGAAATATGCATATATGTTATTTGCTTACCCAAGATTCCTCCACAATTTTCTTGATCTACCACGAGTGTGCTTTGTGCTACAATATCAACAATTACCATGTATCAGCTTTTTCTCTATATCTATTTACATTTACTTTTGAAGCTATTAACTATGGTGCTTAATGACGTGGATGAAGGTACAAAATATAGAAAAAAAAAAAAATACAAATCCAGACCAAAACTGAAAACAAATTATTAGAGTTCAGGCACTGTTTATCAAAAATAAACCAATTTAATGCAACTTAAGGTTAGATAAAACCTATTTTTTGATAAGCTATCTTGAAATAGCTTATCGATAAGCTTAGAAGTTAAAAGCTGATACCTCAAGATAACTTATAAATAAGCTACTTTTAGAAAAAACTAGCTTATAAATTAAAAAGTCCTATTATATATTTTCACATACGCTTACAAGATATACAAAAAACAAAACACCAAAAAATTAGTCCAAACTGATTTTGAAACTTACGCTTCAATTTTTGTTTTTATTTTATATGAAAAAAAAAATCGGAAAACCATAAAAGAAAAACCCAAAAAGCAAAAAGAAAAAAAAAACGATAAGAAAAGTAATAATATTATTATTGGTTTTTAATGAAAAACTTAATAAATACTTTTTAGATTGATTATTGATTCCCGTTTTTCATGTTTAACTCATAAAATATGAACCTAAATACTTTATTTTATAAAAAAGTTTATATTATTCTAACCGACGTCTTAGAGCACAACTTTTACCAACCAACATTTTCTCGAATATATTAATACGAGAGATTTCATATTTAGTTCTTAAAAAATATAATATGACCAACTAGTTATAAAAATAATAATAGAATATAACTCCATTATGATATATATTTTTTTATTAAATAAACAATAAAATAAAAGATATTAATTATTTTTTTAATAAATAATAATAAAATAATGTCAACTAAAAGAACATAAATAATTTTATTTTTATGAAGTAATAATTTATTGATATGATAGAAAGTAAAGATTTAAATTAATTTTACACTTTACAATTTTTTTTCTTTGCTCTTTTTAAGTCTCTATACGTAAAATAGGATTAATTTAGTAAAATATAATGTATTTATTATGGTGAGGCTTCAATTGAATGGTTTCTTTGTCACATGTTATGGAAAAATAATAACTTGAAATAAGCCAACAAATAGGATTATTGAGAGCGGTTATAAATCATAACTATTTAGCTACTCATAAAACTTTATCATAATCAATAAAAAATTTGTTGTTATCTATAAATTCTCTATGGATTTAAACTCTACTTACTCTAGCTATTTAGCTATTTAGTGTTTTTAAGATTTATTCTTGATTAAATCAAGAACCTCGGTCAAATTTTAGAGTTTGGAAATTGTTCGACTTAACTATCTATATCTAATTTTTTTCATGATTTTAATCAGAAAATGTTCTTTTCGGTTTTTAAACAAAAGAAAACAAAATTATAATAGTTTTGATGAAATTTGTCTCTCTTTTTTCATTTACAAGAAAAATACATTCACTTAATAATTTGTTTTTGTAAGAATAATTAGAAAATATCTCTCATAAAATAATAGATTTTCACATTTGAAAACATTGATTATACCATAAACTTATAGCCAAAAAATCTTACATTGCTATGAGCGGATCTGGAGTAGCTTCTACAAAATCGTCAAGCCTGTATGCAACATTCATCGATCAACATAAGCACAAATATAAATAAAAAAAAACAAGTTATATACTTGGAGAATATGAAGATCGGCGTACTCTTTGCAGCATCTTGATGCAAGTTCGAGCTCCGCAAGTGATTTTATCTCCTCCTGTTTACAATCATATAATTAAAATCAGCAAAATTATTCAGCCCTAGATAATTAGGGGCAAATGTTGAATCCGGAATCACATTTTCAACCAATTCGTAATTGTTATCGGATGAATTCCATTGACATTTCAAGCAATTTATGCTAAAATCGAATCCAAATCATCCAATAACATGCACAAATTGAAGTTTCAAACAGAGAATCATATTGAAAAGAGTAATGTTGGATTTATATAAACCTGTAGCAAGCTAATCTCTCGATCGAGCACCTGAACTTTGGCAATCTGGCGGCGTTTTCCATATAAATCGACATAGACGACAGAAGAAGGGGATGAAAGAGGGGATATGGAGGAAGAAGACGAATCATTTGAAGTCCCACCATTAATCGCCATGAGAATTGATAGTTGAATTGGTTAATGGTCGTGTGGTTAAAGGAGAGTGAATCTGTGTCAGAGATGGTGGGCACAATCGCCATTAATCGATGAGACGTAAGAGAAAGTAGTGGGGGTTTTGTAAGAACCTTTTTTTTTCTTTCTCTCGCTTTAAGAGGCGAGGCCATGTGGTTGATGCTGTCTGCGCAGTTCTCCATTGTCACGTGCGTCCTTCTTGTCTTGTACTCTTGTTTGTCTATGCAGTAATCATATTGTACTTCTTGCATTAATCATTGTACCCATAAGGAGGACTAGTTTAATGATTAGGGTTTGAAATAGTTTGAACCGAAACATATTTGGTTAGATAGTTCCTATATTTTCATAAAAATTTCATTCCATAATCTTTTTTCAAAGATAAAAGTCCTTCATTTTGATTCAAATTAACAATTACTTATATTTTTTTTTTCTGTTAAGAGGATATGACATATGGGTCGTGTTTTTCTAACAAGAGACTCTTGCTTATGGGTCGTGTTTTTGGGTGGGGTGTTGTAACATTCAAACTGTGTCATTTCACATGCCTACACAACACTATTATGTTATAACATGAAGTAAAGTTGTAACTAACGTTATGCGTGACTTGACAACAATGTTAAACCTCAAGTTTTTTCGATCTATGGTGACCCACGTTGTTTGTAAGGCGTGACATGAGACGACAATTTTGTATATATATATATATATATATATATATATATATATATATATATATATATATATATATATATATATATATATATAACTTAAGGAGACATTAGGTTAAAGTTTGGCGGCAAGTACAAGTCTTGGAGTCATGACAAGCTTTTTAGAACCTTGACATGAAGTGAAGGTGGTGTTCCCTTGTTATAATATGATGTTAATAGGAGAGAGAGTTATAATATGATGTTAATAGGAGAGAGAGAGAGAGAGAGAGAGAGAGAGAGAGAGAGAGAATATGTGCAACCAATAACTTTTCCCGTTTCAATACGTTATAACACCAACGTGCCTTAACATAACATGAAGTTGGGGTGTTGTTGATATACTCTTAACGACGTTATGGTATGTCACATAGGAATCTCAACGCCCCTTAACAGACCAATATTCACTACTCTTATAGTTTGGTAAAAATTCGATATTATAATAAAACATTGAATTTATCATATTGGTCTTGATATACAATATTGTAAAACTAGTTGCTATTTTTAAACAAGCTCATTTTCATTCCACCAAAAGATACTCGAAAACATTATTTTGATTGTTTTATTCAAAAGAGATGGTTAATATATCATCACCAACCCAGTCTCCGTTTGACGTTAAGTTAACTGGCAAGTCATCAATTTTGGCTAACTTGGTCTGATCAGCTTGTTTGATAAGTTCGAAATCATCTAACTCGGCCAACAATCCCTGATCTATCTGCTTACTCGATCGATTGTTGAAATGTGACTGACCTACAAAAAAGAACTTTACACCCGAAAAAAACATATCTATAATCACTTTAACGATCAGCTCTTCCTCCTTTCCTTTATCCATACATAACCTTGAAGCAGTTCTCCCCTTCGGCCAGTTCCACACCGCCTTCTCAAGCATAGTCGACGACATCTACATGTATTTTGCTTCGTTTTTTTTTCTCTAAAATCAGTTGGAAAACTGATGTTGGTGCTTCTATATGTTTGTTTGATGGAAAACTTATGTTGGTGCTTTTATGTATCAAAATCCGGAAAAAGCTTTAATTTCTTTGTGTGATGCATGAAATCAATATTTGTTGAAATCTTGGTATGAAATCAAAATTTGTTATTGTATCATCTTTGATGCTACGCCCATTTTCCGATCGTATACTTATCATGTTTGTGGTGATTTCCTACATCCGACCTGTTGACATAAACAAGAACACCAAGAGCGATACCGGGGTCACCCTTGATATTGCTCTCGAATGCATAAGTCAGGGTGGGATTGCATGTTTAAGTAAAGAATTGTTAGTTCAAGTTAAGTGATCCTTAGACAATCCGAGACAACCAAGATTCCGAGATGATTGAAGATTCGAAGTTGCTACTGTAACGCCCGAAAATTAGGGCTAGACATTTAAGATAAAATAAATAAATCTTAGCTAGAGATGTAGTGGTCGTAATGACTATGACAGTGATATTAGGAGCGCTTAAATCCAACTTTGTATGAAGAAGTTATGTTTCTTCGATGCTTCATGAATAAACCGACCTAGCCATGTGCATCGTGAATAGTGAGTCAGAGATAAATTGGCCATTATCCTAATTAATCTAAACGAAAGTCATAGTAATCGTAAAAGCAAGAGCATGCATATAGAGAACGTCCAAATTTGACTTCATATAAGGAAGTTATGATTTTCACAGTTTCAGCGTAGTAGTATGCGAAACAGAAACAGGAAATTTAAATCGGTTGATTGTTAGGCAAAACAATATAAACGAGAAGTTCGTCGATATAAAGACAGTCGAGAACGAATGTCGTATGGAAGTGTTATGAACTTTATATGAACTTTAACAGTCTAAGTCTGCTAAAAATATAACTTTAAAAATAATTAGGCGACAGAGTCTAAATGAAGGTTGTAGTACTCGTCTATAGCTATGTGTGGATATAAATAACATCGAAAATGGAGCTCGTATGAGAAATATATGATTTTTTTAAAGATTTTCGAAAGGTGTCACGCACAGATAGGTGCGACGCACGCTTCTAGAAGCCATAGGTTAGTGAAGGGCTATGTGAAATAATAAATAAGAGGTTGTGATGGGTTAGTGAAGGGTTGTGTGAAATAATAAATTAGAGGTTGTGATAGGTTAGTGAAGGGCTGTGCGAAATAATATGGTGTGTTTACTGTAACATCCCGAATTTCGAGTCCAAAAATTTCATTTTTAATTAATTGATTTATAAAACTTCCATAAGAAAACATAGTGAAGACATATCATTTCATAAAACTAATATCTCATGTCTGAAAACCAAACCATAAATATAACAACGTCAGAGTACAATCCCAAGAATCTCGTAATGCGGAAATCCAACGTGTGTGTCTATGATGTGCAGCTACCGCGCCAGCTCCTTCCCCTTCGCTGAAGAGGTACCTGAAACAAAACTGAAAACTGTAAGCACGAAGCTTAGTGAGTTCCTCCATCGTACCACATACCATACAATCACATAACATACATATACTGTCAGACATATCTGGGTGCCCGACCTACCCCTTCGGTCCTCTCGACCGGATACTGCCTAACATACCTGGGTGCTGGCCTCCCCTTCGGTCCTCTCGACCGGATACTGCCTAGCATACCTAGGTACTGGCCTCCCCTTCGGTCCTCTCGACTGGATACTGGGGACTATTTCACCCCTATACTACTACCACATAACATGTAACACATAATCATATTCTATCTAGCATGACTGGGTATGACTACCCCCTTCGGCCCTATCGACCGGAAATCTTGGGGACTATCTCCCCTACTGCTACTAGCATATAACATCATATCATACTAGCACATAACATATCAGGTAGTAGCAAACCTAGATGAATATCACAAAGACAATCATCTAACATACGACTCCTACTGGTGAGCCGGCATTGGTGCCTTAGACCCACTTCTACTGGAAGGTAACTCACCTCGTAAGGCTGACTGCTGAAAAGCTGATCGACAGATGTCTGACTGATGCTCCGGTGATCCTCCGACTATAAATCCATAAAACACTTAATCAGACACTGATAACTACTCTTAGGGTAAAATGACTATTTTACCCCTGACCAAGTCAAAGTCAAAGTCAACTTCCAGTTGACCTGACTCGTCGAGACGGGCCGCCAACTCGTCGAGTCCCTATCCTTTCATATGTCCTTCTTCACGCCCGTACTCGTCGAGTTTAGAAACGACTCGACGAGTTCTCCTTCTAAAACATCCTCGAATGAACCTTCATCCGACTCGCCGAGTTGTATGAACGACTCGTCGAGTTCATCCCCATCCTATGAACAAGTCTGCCCTTGACTCGCCGAGTTCTATGAACAACTCGTCGAGTCCTATGATTTCCAGGTCTATGGGTAAGTCTAATGCGTTGGGTCACTCCCCCGGACCCCTCTAAGACCACTCTAACACTCACTAGGTTCCTTCGAACCACAACAGAAAAGGGAAGTCAAGCCATGGACTCGCCGAGTTCAAGAACGACTCGCCGAGTCGAGAATGACCAAGTCTAATTTCTCGATTTCTGATGTACAACACTTGACCAAAAGATAGATCTATGCTTCTAAGATCGATCTAGCACGTAAAGTTACAAACTTTACGTGCATGCATGGGACTATGAGTTCAAATGGCCCTAAATGAGACTCTTAAGATGCATGGGGCTCTCTAAGGCTCCAAAATCAGTCCCTTTCTGCCTTGTAACCCCTCAAAGACCTTGGATCTGAAGTCTTAGCCCCCAACCATGCTTGCACTCATGATTGGTCACCAAGAATGGCTCCTAAAAGCCCTAAATCACCCCAAAAAGGGATCTAAAACATGAAAGAGCAAGGTATCAGTTTTATACCTCTAAAGAACTGCAGAGGGTGCACAAACTCGAACTCCTCTGGCCTCCTCTTGATTCCTCAAGCCTTTCTCTTCCTTCTTATGTTCCAGAATCACCAAAAACCACCACAAAGGCCTTAGATCTTTACACAAACGATTAGGGTTTGATATGGAGAGTTCTGAGAGCAATAGGGACGAAGGGAGGCTGAATGAGATGCTTAAATAGGGTGCAATCCCTTAGATTTATTGTTTTGTCCAGTCAGGGCCTACTCGTCGAGTCTGGCCGCCGACTCGTCGAGTAGGTCATTAAACTCCCGGGTCCAAGTCGCTCCTACTCGTCGAGTTGGCCATCAACTCACCAAGTTCTAGGCCAAAAAATGAATAATACTTGAATGAAATTCATACCAGGAACCGGATGCTACATTTACCTAAAGTACTAACGTACTCCTACGCTTACCCAAAGTACTAACGTACTTCTGTTTTTACCCAAAGTACTAGCGTACTTTTGTGTTTACCTAAAGTACTATCTTACTACTGTGCTCACCTAAAGTACTATCGTATTGCTGTGTTTACTCAAAGTACTATTGTATTGTTGTGCTTACCTAAAGTACTATCGTACTGTTGTGCTCACCCCAAGTACTATTGTACTACCGTACTTAGTCATTTAGAAAAGTGTTAGTTTGAAAAAGTTTGTGTGAAATAATAAGTTATGACCTGCTGTGTTGTGACCAAAGTACTATCTTACTGCTATGCTCACCCAAAGTGCTAGTATACTACCGTGCCTAGTCTGATGGGTTTTATGTAAAGCAAATAAACTAGAAAAACAATTCCTAAGTTCACATGCAACGTACTTTGGATTTTTGTTTTAACTATTGAACATATAACTTTGAATTGCAAAACAAGAACCCTAAGAGAGGAGGCTATTTTCAAAAATAACTAATTAGGGTTTTAGAATCACATACCTTTCAATTGTTATAGTAAACAATTGGTAATCCTTGATCTTGATCTTCTTGGAAGCTTAACACCACAAATGTAATGCCTCTAATGGAATCACACCCAAGAACTGGCAAGAAGGAAACTATAGAGAGAGGAGGAGGAGGATGAGGAGGAGGAGGAGGAGGAGAGAGTATGCAATTTTTGGTGAGGGTTTCTCCAGGTGTAGGGATGGACGAAATTTAGGAGCCAGGAGGCTCCTTATATAGTTGAGGCAGCTAGGGTTTAAGGGAAAACCCTAATGTTCCTTTGCTTAAGGCCCAAGCTTATCCAGAAGCCTTATCCAAGGCCCTTGGACGAAATCATTAGGGTTTCCCCTATAGATTTCGTCCACCTCCTCCAAGGAGGTTCTGGAACCTTCCATCTAATTATTTGATAATTGCAAACTAGTCCCTGTACTTTATAATTAATACAATTAACCCCAAAATCAATTCCAATTAATTTCTAACTAACTATTAATCAAACATTATGATTTCTAATTAATATATTAATTTCATAACATATTAATAAATCATTTATATTAATTTATTAATCTTATAATAAATTAATCTCTCTCCTTTCCTAATTTCCTTGTCCAATTGCTAGGTTTGAGGGCAACCCAAAAGGATTGTGCTGCTATCAATTCAAGTACATACTAATTATAGTTATGGGATTAGACACCTAATCCAACAGTCTCCCACTTGGATAAGTCTATAACTATATTTGCTAGTATGGCTTCTAAATCGACTAGCAAATTGTTGCTTCCAAAAGCTGATGCCGAACTCTGACCTAGTCAGTTACATGTCCTAGGATAAGTGATCATATAATCCTTCGTTCTGCAAGATATCCCTAGAAATAAGACATGGAATGCAATCAATCTCTTTGTCCAGAATCTATGTTTCCTGATTTCCGATTTGTGATTCTATAGGACTTCTAATTGAACACATCAATTTAGTCTTGGTTGGGCCTAACATATAAGTCAACACCAAATCATCGAGGGTCCCATAGATATCGCTTTTCCCGTTAGGGAAAATGGAACGAATAAACGTTGACTCATATGCTTGTATCTTCTACTTATCAAATTATACATGACAATACATTTTATAACACCAAGTTATGGATGCGTTTTCGTATCACCAATGCATAACTGACTTGTGAATTACAACTCATATTTCCCCATTTCAAGATCATAAGATATTATCTTCTCAACATTACTCGTGATGAATTCCATGAAGTAATACTCTGAACGAGGGTTTATCCAATACTAAAATCTCTATTTTTGAGCACTCATGAACATTGCAACAATTCTATTGCTATGTCTAATTCCCTTAGACAATCTGCAATCCAATTCATGACAGTCTTAATTCACTACTTACTCCCAAAAGTATGAGCGACTGTGGAGTTTTAATAATCATATTATTCGGGAAGTAAAACATGTAAAATGTGAAACACAATAATAAACAATTGACAAAAGGCAGTACACAAACTTACAAATAATACTTTATTATTTAATCACCAAAAGTCAATTATATTTACTTTGTTACAAGTTTCCGAACAAAACTAATCTAACTGCTAAAACTAATATCGTCTCTCAGTCCAATGGTCCGAGCATGCTGAATATGCTTAACCCTACTCAGACCCTTTATGAGGGGATCTATTGGGTTATCCTCAGATGATACCCTCTTTACGACAAGATGGCCTTCTTCTACTCTATGTCTGATGAAATGGTACTTTATGTCGATATGTCTGGTTTTACCATGATCTCTGGGTTCCTTTGTTAAGGCAATCGCTCCTTCATTATCGCAAAACAACTCCATAGGCTCCTAAAAGGTTGGAACAACTCTAAGCTCTCCGATGAAGTTCCTCAACCAAACAGCTTCTTTCGACGCTTCACTCGCTGCTATGTATTCTGATTCACAGGTAGAATCAGCCACCGTATCTTGCTTGGAACTTTTCCAAGTAACTGCTCCTCTGTTTAGTAGAAATACCCATCCAGATTGAGAACGAAAGTTTTCCCTATCCGTTTGAAAGTTGGTATCACTGTAACCATCTACTCTCAAAGTATCATTGCCACCAAGCACAAGGACCCAGTCCTTTGTCCTTCGCAAATACTTGAGTATATTCTTAACCTCTATCCAATGAGCTCTACCCGGATTTCCCTGATAATGGCTGACCATGCTCAAAGCAAAGGCCACATCAGGGCGAGTACTGATGGGTTTTGAGCATTCTAACACTCCTATGGTGTACATGCAACCCTAGAAACCTTGGATCTATGTTTGACTAAGATACATGCAAATAATTATTTTTCCAAGGTTCTTATCCTATCTAGCATGGCATGGGGAACTTGAATCAATTAAAGCTAGTAGAATTACTTACCTTGTAGTTGTAGTTGATTGCTTGGAGTTTTAGAGCCTAGCACCAATAGTGTGGATGCCTCAAATGGAAATCACAAATCACCACAAACTTGGAATTTTGAGAGAATAGTAATCACCTTTCTTGAAATCGGCCCTCTTACTTTACTCACCACAACTAGTGTGATTTCAAGAACCAAAGCCTCCTTTATATAGTGTGGTGGATTAGGGTTACATCCATGTAAACCCTAATACCCATGTCTTTTCATTTCCATGAGATCCATGGGTTAAAGCTCCATGGAGTATCCATGGACTTTCCATGCAAGCCTAGCCCATTCCAAATAAGCATTAGCCCACACTATATAAATACAAGAGCCCATATTTAATTAGTCATACTTTTGATCTCTAAATTAATCCTAGATTAATTATAGATCAATACTAATTAAATAATATGATTTTATATTAATATATTAGAACTTATAATATATTAATAAATCATAACTTATACTATTCTCAAAAGATTATCCATAAATTGTTCGGGTGAAGTGCAACCCAAATGGACCATGCCGGGTCGGGTCAAGTACATACCAAATATAGTTATGGACTTAGACACTATATCCAACAGTCTCCCACTTGGATAAGTCTAATAACTATAGTTGCAAGTATGACTTCAGGAACCGATCAGCAATTGTAGCTCTTTAAACTCTGTTGAACTATGAAGCGCCATTTTAGATAAGTGATCATACAATCCTCTGTTCTAGATATCAGCCAGACAAATACATGGAACAAGGTCTTGCTTATTGTCCAGCATTTGTTTCCCGATTTCTGATTTGTTTGACATAGAACTTAACTGAACACATCAATTTAGTTCTGACCGGGCCCGGTACATAGGTCAAAACAAAATCATCGAGGGGCCCAGATATCGCTTCTAATCCAAGAAGGAACAGATAAACTTCGACTCATATGTTTGCTCTACTACTTGTTGAATTACACACAAAGGTACGTTTTATAACATCGAGTTACCAATGCGTTTTCGTACAATCAATGCATAACCAACTCATAGGTAACAAATCATATGTCTAGGTTTGAAGACTTATATGATATTACCGTCTCACAATCACTCGAGATAAATTCCATGAAGTGATGCCAGTGAGCGTGAGTTGAATCCAATACTCAGAACTTATGAGCACTCATGAGTGTTGTAGCCCCGCTTTGTCTAACATCTTAGACCTCTACAAGCCAACCCATGACAGTCTTGATTCATATCTACTTCCAACATATGACCGACTGTGGAGAGTTTGAATAATATGATATAAACCATAACATAATTATTCTGGAAGTCAAAACATGCAAAAAGAAATAATAGTAAACGATTGACAAGAGATAGCAACACTTTACTCATAAATAACAGCTTTTATTTATCATCAAATGTCAATTACATTTTACAAATTTCAAGACTATCTAACTACTAAAACTAATATCATCCTTTAGCCCTATGCTCCAAGCATGCTGGAGATGCTTAACCCGAGTCAGTCCCTTCGTGAGGGGATCTGCTGGATTCTCATCCGATGATACCCTCTTTGCCACGAGGATTCCTTCTTCTATTCGATGTCTGATGAACTGATATTTTCTGTCAATGTGTCTGGATCTCCCATGATCTCTTGGTTCCTTGGCTAAGGCAACCGCACTATTGCTGTCACAGAAAATCTCCATTGGCTCCTTTATAGCTGGTACAACTCCAAGGTCTCCGATGAAGTTCTTTAGCCATATAGCCTCCTTTGCTGCCTCGCTTGCTGCTATATACTCTGATTCACAAGTGGAATCAGTCACTGTCTCCTGCTTGGAACTTTTCCAAGTAATTGCCCCTCCGTTTAGGGTAAAGACCCAGCCCGACTGAGAGCGGAAATTATCCCTGTCAGTCTGAAAGCTAGCATCATTGTACCCTACAACTCTCAAGTCATCACTCCCACCGAGGGTAAGGACCCAGTCCTTAGTCCTTCGCAGGTACTTGAGGATATTCTTTACCGCAGTCCAGTGTGCCTTGCCAGGGTTCCCCTGATACCTGCTAACCATGCTCAAAGCAAAGGCTACATCAGGTCGAGTACACGTCATAGCATACGTGATCGATCCTACAGCTGAAGCATAAGGTATTCGACTCATTTCTGCTATCTCAGCCTCAGTACTAGGGCTTTGTGTCTTACTCAATCTGGCGTTACTCTGGATGGGTAACTCTCCTTTCTTGGAATTATGCATGTTGAACCTTTTCAACACTTTGTCCACATAGGTGCTTTGACTAAGTCCAATTAGTCTTTTACTCCTGTTTCTCAAAATTCTTATCCCTAGGATATAGGCAGCTTCTCCAAGGTCCTTCATAGCGAAACACTTCCCAAGCCAGGACTTTACTTCCTGCAGGGTTGGGATGTCATTTCCTATGAGTAGTATGTCATCCACATACAGTACCAAGAAGCTTACTATACTCCCACTAGCCTTGATATAGACACAAGATTCATCTTCACTTCTTGAAAAGCAAAATTCTTTGACTTTCTCATCAAAGCAAAGATTCCATCTGCGAGGTGCCTGTTTCAATCCATAAATGGATTTCTCGAGCTTACACACTCTATTGGGGTACTCTGTACTGACAAAACCCTCTGGCTGAACCATGTAAACATCTTCAGTTAACTTTCCATTAAGGAAAGCGGTTTTGACATCCATTTGCCATATTTCATAGTCATGAAATGCAGCAATGGCTAACAGAACCCTAATAGACTTAATCTTGGCCACTGGTGAAAAGGTCTCATCATAATCAACTCCCGGAGTTTGAGAATAACCCTTTACAACCAGTCGTGCCTTATAAGTGTGTACATTACCATCCATGTCGGTCTTCTTCTTGAAGATCCATTTGCACCCAACTATCTTACGATCTGGTACATTGTCAACCAAGTTCCAAACTTGATTGTCATACATGGACTGTATCTTGCTATCCATAGCCTCTTTCCATTTAGCAGCCTCAGGGCCTGCCATGGCTTCCGTGTAGCTGTTAGGCTCATCCAGATTTGCCAGTGTGTTATCACTGATAAGTGTCTCACCTTCTGCAGTAATATGGAAACCATAATAATGCTCAGGTGCAGTCATAACTCTGGTGGAACGCCTCAAAGGTATAGATTCTTCAGTCTGCTCAACAGGAGTTTCCTCCTCAGGTTGAGTGCTAGGGTTTGAAGTTCCTTCACCACTTGACTCTTGAATTTCCTCAAGGTCAATTTGCCTCCCACTGTCTCCTTGGCTCATGAATTCTCTCTCTCGAAAGAATCCTCTTCTTGCTACAAAGACCACATTATCACTAGGTCTGTAGAAAATGTAGACAAAGGATTTCTGTGGATAGCCGATGAAAATACACCTTTCGCTTTGGGGTTCGAGCTTATCGTGAGTCTCGCGTCTCACGAAAGCCTCGCAACCCCAAATCTTGATGTGGTCTAGATTGGGAACTTTTCCAGTCCACATCTCGTGAGGTATTTTGGCAACCTTCTTTGTAGGGACTAGATTAAGGATATGGGCGGCAATCTCTAAGGCATACCCCCAAAATGAGATTGGTAGCGAAGCTCGACTCATCATGGAACGAACCATGTCCAACAAGGTCTGATTGCGCCTCTCAGCTACACCATTCAACTGTGGTGTCCTAGGAGGTGTCAATTGTGAGACAATCCCACATTCCTTAAGATAGTCAAGGAACTCAGTACTAAGATACTCACCACCACGATCGGATCGAAGCATCTTAATGTTCCTTCCCAACTGATTCTCCACTTCTTGCTTAAACTCTTTGAATTTCTCAAAGGTTTCTGACTTATACTTGATTAAGTAGACATATCCATATCTACTAAAATCATCAGTAAAAGTCACATAGAAACGATTAGCATCTCTTGTGGCAGTTCTGAAGGGTCCACACACATCCGTGTGTATGAGGTCCAACAAACCTTCACCCCTAGCACAAGTGCCAGTAAAAGATGACTTTGTCATTTTACCAAGCAAACAAGATTCACAACTATCATCTGACTTTAGGTCAAATGACTCCAAGACTCCATCGTTTTGGAGTTGGCCTATGCGTTTCTTGCTTACATGTCCAAGACGACAGTGCCATAAAGATGCTTTATCTAAGCTAGTGGAAGAGTCAATACACAATACATTATTTCCTAGATTATCTACAACAGATACAGTTTCATACACACCATCACAAGGTAATGCTTTAAAATAAAGAACATTATTAAAGAAAGCATCAATACTACCATTATTATTATCAAAATAAAAGGTAAAACCTTGTTTATACAATGCATGAAAGGAAATAACATTTCTTGCCATTTCTGGCGAATAATAACATTTATTCAAATCTAATGTAAACCCACTATTTAGCACTAAGGAATAAACTCCTATCTTGGTGACATGTGAAGCTTTCCTGTTTCCCATGATCAAGTTTATCTTTCCTTGCACCACATTCTCACTTCTTCTTAGTCCCTGCAAATCACAACATATGTGAATACCACAACCTGTATCAAGGACCCAAGACTTAGAATGAGGTGAGTTAGTAGACAATATAGTGTATATACCTGCATGGTTGGGTTTTACTTTCCCATCCTTCAAATCTTGCTGGTACTTTGGGCAGTTTCGCTTCCAGTGCGACTTTTCATGACAATAGAAGCATTCAGCCTCATTAGGGTTAGCAGAAGGAGTGACAAAACCTTTCTTGGTTTTGCTTGAAGAGGAGTCTTCAAGGGTCTTACCCTTGGTACCCTTAGAAGGGTTCTTTCTCTTCTTCCCTTTGCCATGCCCGATTGCCAAGACATTGGCCGCAGTTGGAGTAGGAGTAGGAGTAGTAACAACCGACTTACCCTTTAGACCACTTTCGGCGGTCTTCAAGAGTCCTTGAAGTTTGCTGAGGGTGACCTCTTCCTTGTTCATGTGATATGTCATGCGGAATTGATCAATAACATGATGGTAAGGAGTGCAAAATAATGTCTATTGCTAACTCCTCGGGGAAGTTCACATTCAGCTTCAGTAAACGGTCCACATACCTTTGCATTTTCTGCATGTGGCCCGTGATGGGTTCACCATCCTTCATTCGGGTTGTTATCATGGAGGAGATTATTTCATATCGCTCTTGACGAGCACTTTGATGGTAGCGGTCCATCAAGTCCTGGTGCATCTCAAAAGGATAATAGTCCTCATAGGACTTTTGGAGCTCGGCTGTCATGGTGGCCATCATGATGCATGCCACTTTTGTAGCATCTCTTTCATGTACCTCATAATCAGCAAGCTCTTTAGGAGTAGCAGTTGGCTCGGGTACCTTCAGCTCCTTGTCGATAACATATTCTTGTTCTCATACCGAGTGACCATCCTGATGTTTCTGATCCAATCAGTAAAGTTGGACCCATCAAAGATGACTTTCCCACAAAGATTCATGAGAGAGAAGGAGCTAGTAGGGTTTGAGCCAGAAGCATTGTTATTGGAAGACATCTGAAAAGAAGAGGGAATAGATTAGATTAGATTTTGAGATAGTCCTTAATAAAACACCCAAATGTAATATTAAGGCTAGGACCCAACACAATATTTTTATAACTTAGAAGAGGGATGCCGTAATCTAAGCTATAAGATATTTGAAGGTAGGTGAATGACGATTCACCAATTTCCACCATGAAAAACGAAATATTTAATTAGGTTTTAATTGGTTTAGAAACTCCTAGATTCTTTGAGATACATTAAACTTTCTTCAATGACATGTTTCAATCTCGAGTGTGCCCTTCAAGTTTTGTGACTGGGATGCCGAGGATCACAAAACAAGGTGTGAAGTAACCATGCAAATTACTTGGTACCCTTAATGTATTACCCCTCAATCGATGTGCCGGTTAACCACACACGCTCCATCGATACTATGATAAACATTAAGTCACCCTTTACCTACCTTGTTAAGTTCAAGTTAGTGTGCCGGTTAACCACACACGCTCCACTAACGACTTAAACAAAGTGTAAAGTGTAATTTCATGGATTAGCACCTTATTCACATTTTCCTAAAATAACTAAGATTGAGAATTTAGTAAGGTTTAGTTACTTTAGTATTATCATTATACTTTTAATGAGAATTTATAAGTCTTTGTCCTACCCGTTCGGCTAACGACCCTCCACCGATCAAGGAAGCGGTGGGTGAGAGTGGACACCCATTAAGTTGCCATTTTATAGGCAACAACCTTATACCCCCTTTTAGACCGGCTTCATGAATGAGGTGTACTAGCGGTAAGACGACTTGATCTTATACATATATATATATATATATATATATATATATATATATATATATATATATATATATATATATATATATATATATATATATATTATTAATTTATAATATTATAAAGTAGAAGGGTTGAATTTTAACTTTTAAAATTCTAAGGGTTGGAACTAAAGTTTTAATCATGACTTTACTTGTTCCAAAACTTGAGGGCAAGTTTTGTAAACTTTCAAAACTTTTCATTTATTATAACTTATGAATTTAATTGAGTATTAAAATGAAGACTTTTCATTTTTCTAACTCTTGTGTTCTTTTAATGGTTTTTAATAAAGTGTGACCTTTGGTTTTCCATAACTTGAGGACAAGTTATGGACTCCATTAAAACACATAATGACCATGAATTAAACTACCAAGTAGGTTACAAACAATTCCTATGATCATCTAATCTTCATAAGTTCAAGAACATGAATATGAACATTTCAAGAATCATAAAATTACTCATAAAACTTGTAATTTTTGATTATAGCCATTGTAAATGGATTAGCATAAACATTACACCATCTAAAACAGGTTTTATAACACCAAAACAGTTTAGGGTAATGTTTCTAGTCCATTTCCAGCAGCAAAACTCGAAAAATTGGACACTGCAGCCTCTACTCGTCGAGTGCATGAACAGACTCGACGAGTAGCATGCATTTCTTCAAGGACTCGTCGAGTTCATACGGCAGTGAACAAAAAAATTCGATTTTTAAACTATTTGCATCAAGTATCAAGTAAACAAGCCTAGGCTCTGATACCACTGATGAGTTTTGAGCATTCTAACACTCCTATTGTGTACATGCAACCCTAGAAACCTTGGATCTATGTTTGACTAAGATACATGCAAATAATTATTTTTCCAAGGTTCTTATCCTATCTAGCATGGCATGGGGAACTTGAATCAATTAAAGCTAGTAGAATTACTTACCTTGTAGTTGTAGTTGATTGCTTGGAGTTTTAGAGCCTAGCACCAATAGTGTGGATGCCTCAAATGGAAATCACAAATCACCACAAACTTGGAATTTTGAGAGAATAGTAATCACCTTTCTTGAAATCGGCCCTCTTACTTTACTCACCACAACTAGTGTGATTTCAAGAACCAAAGCCTCCTTTATATAGTGTGGTGGATTAGGGTTACATCCATGTAAACCCTAATACCCATGTCTTTTCATTTCCATGAGATCCATGGGTTAAAGCTCCATGGAGTATCCATGGACTTTCCATGCAAGCCTAGCCCATTCCAAATAAGCATTAGCCCACACTATATAAATACAAGAGCCCATATTTAATTAGTCATACTTTTGATCTCTAAATTAATCCTACATTAAGTATAGATCAATACTAATTAAATAATATGATTTTATATTAATATATTAGAACTTATAATATATTAATAAATCATAACTTATACTATTCTCAAAAGATTATCCATAAATTGTTCGGGTGAAGTGCAACCCAAATGGACCATGCCGGGTCGGGTCAAGTACATACCAAATATAGTTATGGACTTAGACACTATATCCAACAAGTACATGTCATAACATATAGGATCGATCCGAAAACGAAAGCATAAGGTACACGACTCATGTCAGCTATTTCCTCATCTGCACTCGGGCATTGAGTCTTACTCAATTTGGTATTGCTCTGGATAGGTAGCTCTCCTTTCTTGGAATTTTCCATACTAAATATCTTTAGTACCTTGTCCAAGCATGTGCTCTGACTAAGTCCAATTAGTCTCTTCTTTCTATCTTTCAATATTCTAATCCCAAGAATATAGGCAGCTTCTCTAAGGTATTTCATGGAAAAACATTTTCCAAGCCAAGACTTAACATCTTTCAAGGTTGGAACGTCGTTACCAATGAGTAATATGTCATCGACATATAACACCAGAAAAGCTACTATACTCCCATTAGCCTTGATATACATGCAAAACTCATCTTTACTCCTAGAGAAACCAAACTCTTTGACTTTCTCATGGAAGCAAAGATTCCAGCTACGAGATGCTTGTTTCAATTCATAAATGGATTTCTCAAGCTTGCACACTCTGTTGGGAAACTTTGCATCAACAAAACCCTCTGGCTAATTCATGTAAACATCCTCAGCCAACTTCCCATTAAGGAAAGCAGTCTTGACATCCATCTGCCATATTTCATAGTCATGAAAGGAAGCTATGGCGAGCAATATCCTAATAAACTTAATCTTAGCTACTGGTGAGAAGGTCTCATCATAGTCAACCCCCGGGGTTTGAGTGAAACCTTTTGCAACCAGTCGAGCCTTGAATGTGTGCATATTTCCATCCACGTCTGTCTTCTTTTTGAAGATCCATTTGCACCCAACTATCTTATGAGCTGGTACATTATCAACCAAACTCCAAACTTGGTTGTCATACATGGACTTTATCTCGCTGTCCATTTCCTCTTTTCACTTGGAAGCCTCTGGGCCTACCATTGCTTCCTTGTAAGTAACTGGTTCATCTAAATTTACCGGTGTCCTATCACTGATAAATGTGTCACCTTCTAAAGTAATATGAAAACCATATAACATAGGTGGCACACTCACCCTAGTGGATCTTCGAAGAGGTAATGAGTTATCAACTGGTTTAACAGGAACTGTTTCCTCTGGTTGAGTGCTAGTGTCATCTAAGGTTCCTTCATTGGCCAACTCTTAAATTTCTTCAAGGTCAATGGTACTCCCACTGTCCTCTTTGAATATGAGCTCTCTTTCTAGAAAGACTCCTCTTCGTGCTACAAAAACCACGTTTTCACTAGGTCTGTAGAACAGATATCCAAAATATTGTTTTGGGTAACCAATGAAAACACATTTCTCACTTCTAGCTGCTAGCTTGTCGTGAGTCTCTCATCTTACGAAAGCTTCACAAACCCAAACTTTAATATGTGCTAATGAGAGAACTTTCCCCATCCACATATCGTGAGGTGTTTTGGCAACCTTCTTTGTAGGGACAAGATTGAGGATGTGGGCGGCTGTCTCTAAGGCATACCCCCATAAATGATAGGAAGTGAAGCACGACTTATCATAGAATGAACCATGTCTAACAAGGTCAGCTTGCGCCTCTCAGCCGCACCATTTAACCGTGGTGTCCTAGGAGGAGTTAATTGTGAAACTATTCCACATTCCTTTAGATAGTCATTGAACTCAATACTAAGGTACTCTCAACCTCTATCGGATCTAAGTACCTTTATCTTCTTGCCCAATTGATTTTCGACCTCATGTTTAAACTCTTTGAAATTTTCAAAGGTGTAACAACCCAAATTTCCAATAATTTTTTTCATTTTTAATTAAGAAATTAATTTCCATAAATTATAAAATTCCAATCATAATTGTTTTCAAAATTTGTAACATCAGATAAATTATTCATAAAATCAGAGTGTCCCCAAACAAATCGCCAGAGAGTGCATGCCGCGCCATCACGCCGGGCCCTTGCCCTTAGATCCTAAAGTACCTAAAACAACCAACAAATTGTAAGCTAATGCTTAGTGAGTTCCCCAGAGCATACCCCACACAATCCACATAATCACATAAATCGTATTAGCTATATCAGCTACATATACCACATAAGCCATGCATACAAACATATAAGGATTCCATGGAACCCTCCAAGGTCTTACACTGGTGCCACTAGAACCCTCACGTGGTCTTAACCCACTGCCATGGGAACCCCCACATGGTCTTAACTACCTACCATGGGACCCCCACATGGTCTTCACTAACTGACATGAGAACCCCCACATGGTCTTAGCTAACCAAAGAAATATCATGCGAGCTAAACATACAAACATACTAGGATGTCATGGAAACCCTCCAAGGTCTTACACCAAATGCCATGGGAACCCCCACAAGGTCTTAATCTACTGCCACGGGAACCCCCGGGGTCTTCCATCCAAATGTCATACCAACATAACATATAATCCACTAACAATCCATATATCACATAATGGGTCGGCCTTGGTGCCTTCGACCCATTGGTATGGTGAGGAGACTCACCTCTCAAGAATTTCTGAACCGGTAAAATCAAAGCCCAAATCACAACTTCGAGCTCAACCGCCTACAACCACCCTGCAACTAACTTCAACAAAACATAGAGTTAACAATGATACCCTTGATGTCAAACTTGGTCAACCCTGGTCCAAGTCAAAGTCAACAGTCAAGGTTGTTGAAACATAAAAGTGACCCTCTTAAAATTGAAGAGATCCAAAGCTATCAACTAGATCCGCAGTCAAGCTCAACACCGCAACCAGCAACTGCATCTGCAATTGAAGTCATCTATCTTAGCTTAGTTTTATATGTTTTATGTCTTTACATTTCTTTGTCCAGTGTGCCTTGCATGGCAACCCCTAGACAGATTTAACTTGTAATATTCGAGTCTCTATAAATAGAGCTCTTTTATTCTGAATGGATACACTTCAATCGATCATTCTATCTCTATCTTGAAATATCGTATTCTCTCTTAGTCTCTCATCTTAAAAGATTTTCAGATTCTAATATTAATATCGTTATCTCTTCGGAGCAAGTCAGCTTGACTTAATCACTAAGCTTGATCTCATTCACTAACTTGGATTGTCTGCAATTCTTGTTAAGAATCAGCTTATAGTGTCTTCTTGATATAATACTTGTTGTCATTTACATTTCCTTATATATCCGCACCTAATTATCTAACAATCTAACTCTAACTTATTATTATTGTTGAGCTTTATGATCCACTGAGTTAAACTTCATTCCGCATTATTACTTGTTCTAACGTTTGTTCAAGTGTGTTACTCAAGTTTTTCTCTCAACAAAGGTCAACAGTCCATGTTGACCCAACTCGTCGAGTGCATCTGGCAACTCGTCGAGTTCCTTCAGTGTTCCGAAAACCGGGAAAAGCCCTAGCCAACTCACCGAGTTATCTCATCAACTCGCCGAGTTCAGTTAGTATCCAAAGGCGGGGAATCCTGATCCAATTCGTCGAGTTTCCAGGGCAACTCGTCGAGTTTTCCCAGTCTTAAAATATCCAGCCCCTTCCAGTCGAATCTAAAGCCCCAAACAATAGATCTGGTCCCCTAGGGTCAAAATGACACGTAAAGTTGCTAACTTTACGTCCATGCAAGGCATCAAAGGGATAAAACACTCAAACAAAGCTTATCAAGGGACTTAGAGCATGAAGGAGGGCGAAGACTTGATAAAGTTGGAAACTTTAAGTAGGGGTGGCAATTGTTGACACGACACGACAAAAATACACGACACGAAACGAAATTGGGACGAAACTGAAATTTGAATTCGTGTTCGTGTCGTGTTCGTGTTAAGTGTAAAAAACACGATGTCGTGTCGTGTCGTGTTCGTGTTTAAAATTCTACACGAAGTTGACACGATTTAATATTTATTTGTCGTGTTTTTCGTGTTATGTATGATTAAATACTAATTAAATAAACTAATTTTTTATTATGTTATCTTTGTCGTGTCGTGTCGTGTTTGTCGTTTTTTAATCGGTTCGTTTTCGTGTTGGTTAAAAAAAACACGACATCGTGTCGTGTCGTGTTCGTGTTACATAAAACCTTGTTGTGTCGTGTCAGACAAAAACACGACACGATGGCCCGATTTGCCACCCCTAACTTTAAGTCCACAAAGGCCATGAGATGTCCAGATCTGAAGCCATATCTTCATAACATGCTCAAATCCAAGAATGGTCCTAAAATAGGCTAAGAATGGCCATAAACTGTTAAGGGACGAGATCTAGCAAAAGAATAGTCAAGGTATCGATTTTATAGCTTAATATAGCTGCCACAACAGAGAAATCCCCGGATCTAAAGCTTCTCCCTTCAACTATGCACCATCAACTTCAACTCATTCAAGAAACACCAAAGAAACACACTCATTTAACTCACACACAATCAAAAATGGGAGATGAGACACGTTTTAGGGTTTCTATGGAATGAGAGGATGATGAGGGAGGCTAACAATGCGGCTTAAGGCCTTTAAGTAGGGTGCAAACCCTAAAAATTAGGGTTTTCCTTTCCAGTGTCTACTCGTCAAGTTGGGGCCTTCCAACTTGTCGAGTAGACTCTTAATCCCGCGTCCAAAACAATCCCTACACAACGAGTTGGAGCCCACAACTCGTAGAGTTCCAGTCCAAAACCCTAAAATGTTGAGAAATAAAGGATACATGAATTAAGTGTTACAAATCTCCCCCACTTGAACTAGACTTCGTCCTTGAAGTCTGTGGACGCAGACAAATATGGGTAATGCTCTCGCATCTCCTCCTCCGGCTCCCATGTCCACTCCGAACCCTTCCGGTGCTGGCATTGCACCTTCACTAGCTTCACCTCTTTGTTACGGAGAACCTTAGTTTTTTTGACGTCCCCAATTTCACGGCCAGAAAAGACCGATTTGTTTATGCTTTGTTTTAAAATCAGAGTAATCTTTTAAAGAAAACAGTTGCGGAATTTGTTCCCAAACAAAATATGATAAAACTTTATCAAAACATTTCTCAAAGAGAATGTACTTTTCATTAAATAATAAAACCTCTGGATGTCATGTTCCGATACAGACCAAAAAGCATAAACAATACAATTTAACCTTACAGCAGTTATTTACAACTACTGGTCTATAATCCAAAATCTCTCGTCAAGTCAACCAACTTATACTCTTGTGCCATTACCTGTAATGCAAAGAAAACTGAGTGGGTCAGGCTTGGGAGCCTGGTGAGCATATAGGGTTTTCGACCCACAATAATATAATTATTATATTCAATCATCAATCAATCAATCAATCAATCCAAATTACTCATCCCCATTATCTCCTTTATTTCTTAAGGATTTACCCTAAGAATCAACTATCCTTTATTCATTTATTCTTAAGGATTGACCTAAGGAATTGACACAAAGTCCACCACTGCCAAGGTCCTCAAATTACAACCGGTAAACACTTAGTTCAACATACTTAACGAACACCTAGTTCTAACACTCCTAGTGAACACTTAATTCAAAACATCTGGTGAATACTTAGTTCTAAAACACTTAGTGAACACACTCAGTTCAACAACACCAAGTGAACACATCTAGTTCAAAAATACTTAATGAACACATTGAGTTTAAAAATACCAAGTGAACACATAGAGTTCAAAAATACCTAATGAAGACGTTGAGTTCAAACACCAAGTGAACACATAAAGTTCAAAAATACCTAACGAACACATAGAGTTCAAAAACACCAAGTGAATACATAGAGTTCATAAATACCTAATGAACACGTTGAGTTCAAAAACACTTATTATTTCGTCTCACATCAACTATTTCATCTACCCATGTTCTACCCAACATATTTGTAGATGCACACACATATACAGTTTAAATCTTTTAAAACCTGTATAAAACATTAATTCAACATCCATCTCAAGTAAACAAAAAATGTATAAACACATAGCACGTACTTCATAGCAAATACTTCATATCTATGTGTTAGAAGAAAGTAACTACACACTCACTTGATAAGACAATGCTCGGACAACACTACGACTTGTAAAGTAGTATGCTTCGATGTAATCGGGATATCTTCTCAAAACCGGGCTTCTCGCGGGAAGAGTTTCGGCTTGAAAACTCTATTTCTCGGGATCTTCAGGGCTTCGGGACTTGCTTCGGGTGTCGGGATTGATACCGGGGCTTCGGGGGTACAACTTGCCAAGAAAAAGGAAGAATAAGGGAGTGAAAGGAAAGAAATGAGCAACCAATTCAGCTGGACTCGCATCCTATTTATAGGAGGGGTCTGGCCTCCGAACGTAGCGCGTTCCCTCAAGGAACGCAGCACGTTCCGTCGTGCGTCATGGCTTACGACCTTCGGACTTGACATGCGATAGGACTGGCTCTGGGCTCTAAACGCGGGGCGTTCCCCAATTGAACACGGGGTGTTCCCCCCTCGGTGTGCGTGCCTCGAACTTCAGAAAGTCATATCTTTCGCATACGAACTCCGTTTTCGACGTTCTTTATATCCACGCGAAGGTGAGATTATGCTCTATAACTCTCATTTAGACTCCGCCGGCTAATTTTGATTTTATTTTTAATATATTATTTTTAGTGGCCGGGACAGGAAAACTCCGTTAGAAATTCATAACTTCTTCATCAAACGTCCATTTTCGTCTGTCTTTTCACCGTTGGACTACTATCGACGAGATCTTCAATTCTTGTTTAGATTGTTTCGGCTAGAAATCGCTCGATCTCATAATCGAACTTCAGGCTGCATACTGCTAAGCTGAAACTTAGAATAATCATAACTTCCTCATACGAAGTCAGATTTAGACGTTCTTTTTATGCACGCTCTCGGTTTAACGTATTCTACGACTTTCGTTTAGATCGCTAAGGCCAAATATCGCTCTATCGTAAATTTACTATTTACGTCGCGCTGTGTCGTGCCGGTTTTGTCGCGAAACTTCGACAGGTCATAACTTCTTCGTTATAACTTAGATTTCAGCATTCTTTATATATTCGGAATCCTTGTCACGACTACTACAACTTAGTTAAGATTACTCCTTCTGAATAATCTTCCATCAGAAAGTCATTTTTGACGCTTATCGTCTCTAAATTGACTAGCCCGGATCTGCGGGCGTTACAATTATCTCCCCCTTAGGATGATTACGTCCCGGAATCACGAATGAAATAGGACTTGTATAATGATTCCATACGTTATCTCTTCATCCTAGGTAATAACCGTAACTTCTATGTTTCCTCGAAAGAGTATCTAACTCTTGGACTTCTCGATAGCAAGTAGTGCTCAATCCTGCATCTGCTCTTCGTACTATGTTGGACTTTCAATCGTAACCTTCAAGTTACAAAATAAATCCTCATTGAGGACTCCTTCTTCTTCTTAGGATAAGTATTTTCCTTCATCTATTGTAACAGACCGATGGGTCATGTTCTAATGACCCCTCATCGTATGATGCAATGCTTAGACTCAGGTCTCTTAGAGTCTAATTCCAGAATGGAATATATCTTCCCTCATATTCTAATGTGATATAATCATATTTTAGCATGTAGCATCTCTAGATACAAACTTCTTTATCAACGAGCGCGATGCTATCGGTCACATTGATTTCAATCTTCATACCTCAGTCAGATGCTACATCGAACTTGGTTCTCCGAACCACGTAACGAACTCATCGTAGTCGGACTCAATTTGATATGACCACTAGGGTCGGAATAACAACCATCTTACTAGTCATTACCGAAACAATGGTAATGACATACTTGAATAAAACGGAATCAATTACTAGCTTCTTGGTAACCTTGTGACTTTCCCTGATCCAAGTGTGAGTCCTGTGCTTCCGGTAGTATAGGCCTCTACTACTATTCACACCTACTCATACTCGTCCCAAGTATTGTCTCGCAGTTAAACCAAGTCACCATACAACAACAAAAATCACACAATTATCCAAAACATCATATATTAACACCATAGATATCACATAGACCTCCAAACCATAAATATCACATAGATATCAAAACCAGGGTTTATATTATATCTTGAAATGATTACACAAAGGTTCAAGTTTTCCCTACACTATGCCGCTAATAGGCTACACTTCCAGATACTAGCCATATCTTAATACGAAGTTTTCATCCTTGATTTCTCGTATTGACATCTGCTTCGTCAAGGATCATGTGGAATGCCTTTGGCTTTGCTGGTTCTTTCTTCTTTGGGCAATTGATCGAGATATGCCCTTTTTCGGTACACTTATAACACACTTTCTTACTAGATGCACACTCATTGGCGTAGTGCCCAGACTTTCCACACTTGAAACATGTGACCTCCTCGCCACATCTTCCCAAATGTTTCTTCTTGCACTTATCACACCATCTTGCTTCATCTCTTCCTCCTTCGAACTTTTTCGAACCAGACTTTGAGAATTTTCTCTTCTCGTCGGATCTTGGGGATCCCTCAAACTTTGTTTTCTCACCAACTTCAACCTTGTTGGCGGTTCTGCCCTTGATCATTTCTTCGACAGACATAGCAACCCAGATGGCCGTCTCAAGGGTAGATGTCTGGCGTACTGGCACTGTGTACTCCCTTGGTAGTCCCTTTGCATACCTATCTATCTTTGCCAGCTCATCTAGGACAATGCGCAGAGCAAACTCCATCTTATCTGTGAAGGCATTGGTGTATTCATCAATGGACATGCTGCCCTTCTTTAATGTCAGGAATTGGTTCTCTAGTTCTAGCAGATCTTAGACTGAGCAGAACTTTCGTTTGAATTGCACCAAAAATTTTGCCCAAGTCAGTTGCAGGGGCTCGTTGGGGCTTATGGTTTTCCCCAGAGTGTTCCACCAGCGAACAGCGCTGCCTCTGAACTGACGCACTGCATATGTGGTTTGTAGCTTGCCCTTGCAACCACTTGTTATGAACGCCAACTCCATCTCCGATATCCAATCCATAACTCCAATTGGGTTTTCTTTTCCCGTGAAAGTCGATGGCTTGCAAGTTAGAAAATATTTGTATTTGCATCCATTTCTTTCGACCCCGTCGTCTTGGTTGTTTCTCCTAATCACTGGCAGATCAGCTTGACCAACGATCCCACTGTAGTTTCCTCCTTCCGACTGGCCTCCATTCACTTCGGGCTCTTCAACTTGTATTGAAAGTTCTTCACGATTCTGCCGAAGCAGGCGTCTAGTTTCTTCCATATGAGGATCCAACATCGTTTGAATCATCAATTGTACTCCAGCCATTGTTATCGGCTCAGGTGCTGCTGCTGCAAAAACTACTTGCTCAATCACAGGTGGTTGTTTCCTGTTTTCGTTCACGTTTCCAGCTCCACTTCTGGTTCTTGCCATTTTTGATCTATACACCGAATAAGGTGAATTTAGATCCTCTTTCACGATAGATATTTAAACCATCCATATCTCTCCGAAATGTTTACATGCTAGTTCTAATATCGTAGTCATACGCTTAGAATCCTAAACACATAAGGTTTCCAAATCTGGTCGACAACAGACCGTAAATCTGAACAAATAATATCATATATGGCAAACATATAACATTTAGCACATAAAAACATTTTAGGCATCTTTCCTAAAATAAACTAGTGCTCGTCTCTAAAATATAACAGACACTCATCTCACAATCTTCACTTAGCATTCCAAGTGTAAATCTATAAATTTCCTACAAATTTCTAGTTCGCTTAAACTAATGCTCTGATACCAACTGTGACATCCCCAATTTCACGACCAGAAAAGACCGATTTGTTTATGCTTTGTTTTAAAATTAGAGTAATCTTTTAAAGAAAACAGTTGCAGAATTTGTTCCCAAACAAAATATGATAAAACTTTATCAAAACATTTCTCAAAGAGAATGTACTTTTCATTAAATAATAAAACCCCGGGATGTCATGTTCCGATACACACCAAAAAGCACAAACAATACAATTTAACCTTACAGCAGTTATTTACAACTACTGGTCTATAATCCAAAATCTCTCATCAAGTCAACCAACTTATACTCTTGTGTCATTACCTGTAATGCAAAGAAAACTGAGTGGGTCAGGTTTGGGAGCCTGGTGAGCATATATGGTTTTCGACCCACAATTATATAATTATTATATTCAATCATCAATCAATCAATCAATCCAAATTACCCATCCCCCTTATCTCCTTTATTTCTTAAGGATTTACCCTAAGAATCAACTATCCTTTATTCATTTATTCATAAGGATTGACCTAAGGAATTGACACAAAGTCCACCACTGCCAAGGTCCTCAAATTACAACTGGTAAACACTTAGTTCAACATACTTAACGAACACTTAGTTCTAACACTCCTAATGAACACTTAATTCAAAACATCTGGTGAATACTTAGTTCTAAAACACTTAGTGAACACACTCAGTTCAACAACACCAAGTGAACACATCTAGTTCAAAAATACTTAATGAACACATTGAGTTTAAAAATACCAAGTGAACACATAGAGTTCAAAAATACCTAATGAAGACGTTGAGTTCAAACACCAAGTGAACACATAAAGTTCAAAAATACCTAACGAACACATAGAGTTCAAAAACACCAAGTGAATACATAGAGTTCATAAATACCTAATGAACACGTTGAGTTCAAAAACACTTATTATTTCGTCTCACATCAACTATTTCATCTACCCATGTTCTACCCAACATATTTGTAGATGCACACACATATACAGTTTAAATCTTTTAAAACCTGTATAAAACATTAATTCAACATCCATCTCAAGTAAACAAACAATGTATAAACACATAGCACGTACTTCATAGCAAATACTTCATATATATGTGTTAGAAGAAAGTAACTACACACTCACTTGATAAGACAATGATCGGACAGCACTACGGCTTGTAAAGTAGTATGCTTCGATGTAACCGAGATATCTTCTCAAAACCGGGCTTCTCGCGGGCAGAGTTTCGGCTTGAAAACTCTATTTCTCGGGATCTTCGGGGCTTCGGGACTTGATTCGGGTGTCGGGATTGATACCGGAGCTTCGGGGGGTACAACTTGCCAAGAAAAAGGAAGAATAAGGGAGTGAAAGGAAAGAAATGAGCAACCAATTCGGCTGGACTCGCATCCTATTTATAGCAGGGGTCTGGCCTCCGAACGCAGCGCGTTCCGCCGTGTGTCATGGCTTACGAACTTCGGACTTGACAGGCGACAGGACTGGCTCTGGGCTCTGAACGCGGGACGTTCCCCAATTGAACGTGGGGCGTTCCCCCCTCGGTGTGCGTGCCTCGAACTTCAGAAATTCATATCTTTTGCATACAAGCTCCGTTTTCGACGTCCTTTATATCCACGCGAAGGTGAGATTATGCTCTATAACTCTCGTTTAGACTCCGTCGGCTAATTTTGACTTTATTTTTATTATATTATTTTTAGTAGGCCGGGACAGGAAAACTCTGTTAGAAATTCATAACTTCTTCATCAGACGTCCGTTTCCGTCTGTCTTTTCATCGTTGGAATAATATCGATGAGATCTTTGATTCTCGTTTATATTGTTTCGGCTAGAAATCGCTCGATCTCATAATCGAACTTCGGGCTACATACCGCTAAGCTGAAACTTAGAAAAATCATAACTTCCTCATACGAAATCAGATTTAGACGTTCTTTTTATGCACGCTCTCGGTTTAACGTATTCTACGACTTTTGTTTAGATCGCTAAGGCCAAATATCGCTCTATCGTAAATTTACAATTTACGTCGCGCTGTGTCGTGTCGGTTCTGTCGCGAAACTTCGACAGGTCATAACTTCTTCGTTATAACTCAGATTTCGGCATTCTTTATATATTCGGAATCCTTGTCACGACTACTACAACTTAGTTAAGATTACTCCTTCTGAATAATCATCCATCAGAAAGTCATTTTCGACGCTTATCGTCTTTAAATTGACTAGCCCGGATCTGCGGGCGTTACAGTTTTCCTATCCAAGACCGCAACGGGCCTCTCAATATAGTTCATGCTCTCATCCACCTGAATGTCATCCAAAGAAATAACCGCAGCCTCGTCTGTGACACACTTCCGCAGCTGAGACACATGGAAGGTGTTATGAATCTGGCTAAGCTCATCCGGCAGATCCAAACGATAAGCCACCTTGCCCACCTGGGCGGAAATCCTGAACAGTCCAATATATCGGAGCCCTAACTTGCCCCTCTTCCGAAACCGAATGACACCCTTCGATGGTGACACTTTCAGCAAGACGAAGTCTCCCACCTGGAACTCAAGATCCGAGTGACGCCGGTCAGAAAATCTCTTTTGACGGCTCTGTGCGACCCGCATCCTGTCACACACTTGCTGGATCAACTCGATAGTCTTAAGCACCACCTCGGTGCTTCCCATGACTCGATGCCCAACTTCACCCCAGCAAATTGGGGTCCTACACCTTCGACCATACAACATCTTAAACGAGGTCGGTCGATACTAGCATGATAACTATTGTTATATGAAAACTCTGCTAGTGGGAGGTATGTATCCCAACTCCCTCCGAAATCCAATACGCATGCCCGTAGCATATTCTCGAGCGTCTGGATCGTCCGTTCGCTCTGGCTGTCTGTCTAGGGGTGGTATGCAGTGCTGAAGTGTAACTGTGTGCCCGGTTCCTCGTGGAACTTCCTACAAAATCTGGATGTAAATCGGACATCCCGGTCAGAGACCACCGACACTGGCATCCCGTGCCTGACCACCACCTCTCGCACATAAATATATGCTAATTTCTCAGCAGAGATGCTCTCGGGGATCGGAATAAAATAAGCACTCTTTGTTAACCTATCCACAATGACCCAAATGGAATCCACACCCCTCGCTGTCCT
This sequence comes from Lactuca virosa, assembly GCF_052849685.1. Classification (NCBI taxonomy): domain Eukaryota; kingdom Viridiplantae; phylum Streptophyta; class Magnoliopsida; order Asterales; family Asteraceae; genus Lactuca; species Lactuca virosa. Next base: position 209,496,304 of record NC_136429.1, read on the forward strand.
CGGTAACTTCGTGATGAAGTCCATCGTGATCTCTTCCCACTTCCACAGAGGAATGGGTAGCGGCTGAGCCTTGCCGTGAGGCCTCTTATGTTCGGCCTTGACCTTCCGGCAGGTCAAGCACCGCTCCACGAACCATGCGATCTCTCGCTTCATGCAGGGCCACCAGTAACTCCACCTCAGGTCCCTATACATCTTTGTGGCCCCTGAGTGAATAGAGAACTTGGATTTGTGAGCCTCCTCCAAGATCTTTTACCTCACACCCCGGATACCGGTACCCACACTCGGCCACACTGTGTCAGAAGACATCGACTATCCCGAACAAACAAGGGAATCTGACCCCGAATCCGCACTATCTTCCAGTTCTCTTTCTTCAAACCCTACAATGGAGCCTTCTTGATCATATCCAACAATGGAGAGACCACCGTCATCCTCAAACAAACGTTCGAGATTGGAGCACCCGCCGCCTTGCGGCTCAAAGCATCGGCCACTACGTTGGACTTCCCTGGATGATACAAAATCTCGCTATCGTAGTCCTTCACGACGTCTAACCATCTCCTCTGCCGCATGTTAAGGTTCTGCTGATCCATCAAATACTTCAGACTTTTGTGATCAGTAAAGATGGTGCACCAAAATCCGTACAAGTAATGCCTCCACATTTTGAGGACAAACACCTCCGCCCCTAGTTCCAGGTCATGAGTGGGGTAATTTGCCTCATGAGGCTTCAACTGCCTCAAGGTGTACGCGATCACATGCCCCCTTTGCATCAAAACCGCTCCTAACCTTGAGATCGACACATCACAATACACTACCAAATCGTCCAATCCATCGGGTAGTACTAGAATCGGGGCCTCACATAATCTCTGTCTCAAGATATCGAAAGCCAACTGCTGGTCCGGGCCCCACCGGAAAGTCACATTCTTCTTGTTCAAGCGAGTCAAAGGTACAACGATCTTGGAGAAATCCTGGATGAATCTCCGATAGTACCCCCGCTAAACCCAAGAAGCTATGGATCTCAGATGCATTCTTCAGTACTTCCCATCGCATTACTGCCTTAACCTTGGCCGGATCAACTGAGGTACCCTCTTGGTTGATGATCTGCCCCAAAAACTGTACCTCTTGCAACCAAAAGTCGCACTTTGAGAACTTGGCATAAAACCTTTCCGTCCTCAGTGTCTCCAATACCTCCCTCAGATGCTGCTCATGTTGATCCTTGGTATTAGAATAGACCAAGATGTCATTGTAAGGTCCTCAATACAAGGATCTTAACCAGTGATCAATCAAACAATCAAATAAAGTAAGAAATGAGTAGAAGAAGAATAAGGATCAAGCTTGCACACGTTAATAACTGAAAAACGTCAGATACAACTTGATGATCGTAAACTCAACTGACAGACAACCACCCACTGACAGATTCTGACAAGCTATATATATAGGAAGACAGACCGTAAACCTGATTACAGTCAGGTAGACCATAAACAGGTTTACGGTCACAACAAACTGTAAACACAGTCCTGACCATAAACACTCCAATCAACATAAACAAAAGCCCTATAACATCTATACATTCAATTGCCTAGCCCAAACCACAAAATAAGACCTTTCAATCTCCCCCTTGGTTTGGGACTAGCTTGACTTAGTCCTTGTCAACAAGAAGAACATCTGATTTGCCTATCGCCCTGTTCCACATTCTTTTGTTGATGATATCAGCAACCATAGAAGTATACTCTTTAGCAGCTGGCTCAAAAATGTCTTCTTCTTTTCAATAGAGGCTGGGAGGTCAGAGTCGTCAGTGGATCACTCACGAGATGCTCAGTGGTAGGAACAACATTATCAAGGGGAGGAATCCCTGATGATGTATCCATTGGAATTGAAGTATCAGCCATCTGGATGGAAGTAGGAGGCGTCGTCTCTCGAACATCTTCTTTCTCCCTTATCTACGTTGCTTGATGAGCAACATCATCGATATTGTAAAAAAAATTTGTTGAGTTCATCTTTTGGCAAAAGGTTGTCATTGACTCCAAAATTCTTTTATCAATCCTTGAAAGATGGTTGGGTTTACAGTGAGTGCAGTAGCCAGACAGCAATTCCTTAATCCATGCATCATTGATCTAAACTCTGCATGAGAAGCAGGAGGGTCAGCCAAGATGATAGCCACATTGTGACTGTCTGCGAACTTCATGCTTGCCATCTTATCCTTTGAGATACAACGAGCAATTTCACAAAAATCACACAAAAATTTTCGGAGATAAGAGAGAGAAAGAGCAGTATGCGGTCGAGTATGAAAAAGTGAAGGAGAAGGGGATTACGAAGGAGAACTCTTCCTTTTATACCAAACCCATGCCCGAGTCCAGTACCCATGGGCTGTATCCGGATTTCATAAACATGAAGCCCAAAACTCAAAAGATTTTTTTTTTAAAATAAAACATTTTGAGGACTAATAAAATAAAACTAAAATACAATAAAAATAAAATGAATGAAAAATAAAATAATTTCTAACAAAAATTTAATTTTATCATCCTAAAAATAATAAAAAAAATAAAAAATAAAATGAAACAGAATAAAATTGAAAATTAAAACTATTTTCACCTTTACTACTGTTAATAATAATTTTATGATGTGGGATCAAAGTTGTTAGACAGCTTTTGTCCATTTATCGGTACCTCCCCTTTCATGAATAGATGTGGTCGATCACCGGTATTGTGGTCCACTTAAGCATGAAAAATTGTGACAAATGTTTGACATTCTATAAGTGACAAGACAATTTGATCCTATGTTCCTAGATAAACTTCCTAAGGACCATTCTGCTGACGACGACCAAGGATATTGTTGTCCACCTAAATTGAGCAGCGAGATCTACAGACAACCTATAATTGTTCAATTTTAGTTGTACTAGAACGTTTTCCCGCTTCCTAATATACCCCAATAATTAAGGACTTCCGAGATACTCTTTACTTTAGGTGAGCAGACAATTATTCGTAGAGAGGATAGATTTAGAATGCATATGTTGTACACCCAGGTCGGATCTCTTCCAATCACGTAGAGGGTGAAACATATGACTGACTAGAGTTTTTAGAGGGATTGAGAAGTAGAATGGTTCATATGCTGTGTACCAGGTCAGATTATCAATCACGCAAAGGAGACAGCATATGGCTAACAGATAGAAAGAATTGCATAGATAAGAAGATGCAGAGAGATAGAATTGCATATGTTGCAGTCCAGGTCGGATGTATTTCAATCGCGCAGAGGAGGCAACATATGACTAACAGTAAGAAAGAAAGAAAACAATTTTCTACAGACCTAATTTATCGGAATTCCACAGTTGCCCCGTCAATACCAGAATTAAGGACATGAGTCTGTACATCAAGGAAAAGTTAAACCACAGTTCTAGATATGGGTTCTTTTAATGTGACCGGTAGATTCCCATGTATATCTCCCTGCTCAACCTACCCGAGCGACGTATTGTCAGACAAAATGGAACTATCTAGGTCAAGATTTGTCACGTCATTTGATTCCTTAAGTTCATATATGCCTAGTCAAGTCCATAAAAATCTTTCGTGCCTACCAGCGCATCGAACACAGAGACTAGACAATTCAGCTTTGGTACCTTACATAGATTCAGATTGTCTGTTATCACTTAATTGATATCACTTCCCAAAACATCACCTATAGAAAGAAACTATCAGTAATAATTTTTTTTGTTTTTCTGAATTTTTAATGTTTTTGGATTTTTGAGTTTTTAATATTTTTGTTTGGTTTTTGTTTATTTCTCCCCCTAAATTTGTGCATGGGTGAGAATGAAAATAATATGCGCAAATTTAAACTAACCTAACAAAATTTTAATCCTCAAAACGAATCATTTTCAAAAATCCTACAAGCACATCAAATCGAGCTTTGTTAAACGGCTTTGTGAACAGATCTGCCACATTATTAGCAGTGGGAACCTGTTCTAGCCGAATGAGCGATCGCTCATAACAATCTCTGATAATATGAATTTTGATGTCAATGTGCTTGGTTTTTGAATGTTGGACTGGATTTTTAGCAATCTGAATCGCAACCTCATTGTCACAAAAAATAGGGGTTTCTTGATAATTCAAACCGTAATCCAACAGTTGATGTTGGATCCATATGACTTGAGAGCAACAAGCAGATGGAGCAACATATTCCGCTTCTGCTGTTGAGGTTGAGACAGTGTGTTGTTTCTTGCACTGCCACGACACCAACCAGTCACCAAAGAATTGACACCCTCCTGAAGTTGATTTCCTGTCAAGCTCACAGCCTCCATAATTACTGTCAGCAAAAGCATATAAATCAAATTCAGAATTTTTCGGATACCAAAGACCCAATTTTGGGCTGCCTTTAAGATACCGAAAAATTCTTTTGACAACAATAAGATGTGAAAGTTTAGGATTAGCCTGATAACGCGCGCATTGACAAACTACAAACATAATGTCTGGTCGACTTGCAGTTAAATACATCAACGAACCGATCATCGATCTGTAGTGAGTTTGATCTACGGATTCGCCATTAGTATCTGGAGTCAGCAGGGGTCTCTCCGCCATCGGTGTCAGGGCAGGTTTTGCATCTCTAAATCCAAACTTCTCAAGCATATCCTCCACATACTTTGCTTGATGGAGCAGGATCCCGGTTGATCTTTGTTGGACCTGAATCCCCAGAAACATGGTCATCTCTCCCAACGAACTCATCTCAAACCTCTTCTTCATAACGCCTTCAAACTCTTTGCATAGCTGCGGACACGTAGACCCGAAGATGATGTCGTCAACATAGATTTGCACCAAGATTTGATCCGCACCAACATGCTTTATGAACAAGGTTTGGTCGATTGTGTCGCGAGAATATCCATGTTTGAGCAAGTGATTTGTTAGAGTTGCATACCACGCTCGAGGAGCTTGATGTAACCCATACAACGCCTTGTCCAACTTGTAGACATGATTGGGAAGCTTTGAGTTAACAAACCCAGGGGGTTGATCAACGTAGATTTCTTCCTTCACTTTGCCATACAAGAAAGCTGTCTTGACATCCATCTGATAAACAGTGAAGTTCATGTAAGAAGCGTATGCAAGGAAGATACGGATAGCCTCCAAGCGAGCCACCGGAGCATAAACCTCAGTGTAGTCAAGACCCTCGATCTGTCTAAACCCACGAACCACCAATCTTGCTTTATTACGCACTATGACTCCGGAATCATCTTGCTTATTGCGGTATACCCAGCGAGTGTCAAGAGACTTTTTGCCTTTAGGAAGTTCAACCAGCTTCCAAACCCCAAGTTTTTCAAATTGATTCAGCTCTTCATGCATAGCATCTACCCAGCTGGGCTCATTCAAAGCCATTTCTACATTCTTTGGCTCAATTTGAGAGATAAAGCAAGAATAGAGACATGTATTGACATCTCCACTCTGACTTCTCGTTTTAACACCGTCACCCAGCTGGCCAATGACATTCTCGATCGGATGATCACGTTGAATACAGGAAGGTATCTCCTGGCTGATGTCATTGAGTGAAACAGGAAGATTGTGAACGTTAATAACTCCATCATCTGCCGAAGGATCCACATCAGAAGAACCAGTCTCATTAGTAGGATCTGCCAAAAACTCATTTGCAATTTGCTCAGGAAAGAGAAGTTCCATAAAATTTTGAGTAACAGCGGAAACATCTCGTGACATGAACTCTCTTTCAGCAGGGGTAAGAGGAGAGGCATCAGCATCTGGAGTTTGTTGTTGACTTGGAGATTCTGGACTAGGAATTGGAACAGAGGACTCCACCAAAGGAATCGCAGAAGAAACTATCGGCGGTCTGTAGACAACGTCTTCGTCTTCATCTTCAGGTACAAACTTCGAACCAGAAGTAGAACCAGATACACTATCTGAACACATATTGAACGATTTGAACAAAGATGTGTAATCAAATAGCCAATCAAGACCCACTCTAGCATCTGTTTCATTCTCCTCCAGCCAACGCACATCAAAGGATTCTACAATTTGCTTTGTTCTTTTGTTGTAAACCCTGTATGCGGTGCGAGCAGCATACCCCACGAAATAGCAGTCATCAACTTTGGCATTGAACTTGGGGTTGGACTCCAGGTGAAGAAGGGTACAAGGGCAGCCAAATACACAGAAATGGCTAACAGATGGCTTGTGACCGTATAGAATTTCGTATGGAGTCTTCATTTGGGCTTTGTTGAATAAAACACGATTCTGAACATAACAAGCAGTGTTAATCGCCTCAGCCCAAAAGAAAACTGGTAACTTTGAGTCACACAACATCGTCCTTGCAGCGTCTTGTAGCGTTCGATTCCTTCGTTCAGCAACACCATTTTGCTGAGGCGTGCGAACGACGCACAATTCCCTTTTCTGCGCAATAATGATCAAGAACCGCATTCTTGAATTCTGTTCCATTATCAGTTCTAAGCGCCTTCACCCGGTTATTTGTTTGGTTCTCAATCATCACGATGAATTTCTTGATCAGATCAGATATCCCAGCTTTGCTGTTCAAGAAGAAAACCCACGTGAAACGAGAGAAGTCATCAATCACAACTAGACAGTATGAGTTTCTATTGATGCTTAGGACATTGACTGGACCAAATAAATCCATATGCAACAATTGGAGCACCTGGATGATTGAGTTGATTTGCTTTGGCAGGTGTGGTTTCCTGTGATGCTTTCCTTGTGCACATGACACACAATTTTCAAATGTTATAAAGTCTCTGACAGGCAGGCCACACACCATTTCGTTTTTAGCAAGACGATTCAGATTCTTAGCGTTAGCATGGCCGAGTCGTCGGTGCCACAACATAGCGTTTTGTTTTGAGACTTTTGAGAAGAGGCAGGTGACTTGCTCAGGTATGTTGCTATTCATGTCTATAATGTAAGCATTTCCATCCCGCTTCGATTTGACAAGAATCCACTCATCCGGGATGACAATGTCTGGCTTTAATATCAGACACTCTTTATCAGTAAAATGCGTTGAATAACCCTTGTCGCAGATCTGAGAGACGCTTAACAAGCTGTGCTTTAACTCGGGAGCATAGTTGACGTTCTCGAAACTCAGCACTCCGTTTGTTACAGTTCCTCTCTGTGTGATTTTTCCGCCTTCACCACCCGCAAAGGAAACAAATCCTCTGTTAAACGTCTGAATGTCGTTCAATTGAGAAATGTCTCCTGTCATATGTCGGGAGCAGCCGCTGTCGACATACCATGGTATGACGACATTCCTCCGCAACTGTCCCTGCAAAATGAGCGGGATCATTTAGATTTGGGAACCCAGGTCATTTCTTTCCTGGGTGGACCATTTACGATCACAGATTTATCTTTTAATCCTTTTGATTTTGTGTCATCATGTAACACTTTTTCAGAGGATGACGATGATTGGTTGGAAGATAGTTTGGGCACCCACTGGCATTTAGGTTTCGTAACATTCACGGGTGATTTTGAAACACATTCCTTTTTAGTTTGCTTTGAGCATTTGGATTTTCTACCAGAAGTGGTTGAAAATCCAGATTCACTCTTTGACGAAACCGTCCTTGGCTTAGCCGAGTTCGATTTTGGCAAACTGTTTGTGACTTTGTTATTGAAAATCTGTTTGTTCTTTTGAAAAACTGCCTTTTTCTGGTTTTGATTAGCCTTCCAATCATCATTTCGAGAACGAGATCTCGAGGACTTTCTAGTTAAAGACCTTCCTCGAGACTCATTCTTTCCTCGTTTAGACGAAAAATGCACAAATGCCCTATTAGGACAATTCCTAGAGATGTGACCGGCAGTACCACAGTTAAAACAAATCTGCTTATTATTATTGTAACCGGTACTGCCTTTGTCTGATTTGCTCTTTTTATTGACACTCTTATTTGAATCACAAGAACATGTGCAAGTATCAGATTGTGTGATAGGTGGGGGTGAATCCGGTTGTGTGATTGGTGAAGTGGATGTGGTTGAAACAGGAACATCAAATTCAGGAACACTAGAATTATCAAACAAATCATCAAATATGTCAAAGAAATTTAAATCAACATGATTCGATGCTGTAGTATCACAAGATATATCATGGACATTAACATCAGAAACAAAAGAGTCATTTTTTGAAACAAAAACATCAGGTTCAGAAACATATTTATTTTCAGAAACATATCCTGCAACTTCTTGCTTTGAGTGACTTAACAATTGATCTGCATGGGAAGTGAAAAGATTAGTATTTTCAACATTCATGATACCACTTGACACAAAACCATACTTGAGAAATGGCTCTCTGTCTATTTCTTTTTTTGACAAAGGAACATTAGTGTAGGTATGATTAAAAGGAGGAGGCACCTTATCATATCCTAACCCCTTGGACTGATTTTCCTTGAATTTCAAATTGTTTTCAATCATTGATGCAACAACTTCGCTTGACAAATCAAATTTTCTAAATGTAAAATCTGCATTTTCAAATTTGTTTTTTAATTTGTCAAGCTCTGCAGTTACCTCAGTGAGTTGTTCAGTCACATATCTATAATGTGTGCTTTTAATGCTATATTCCTCCTGAAGTTTTCTAAAATCTTTCGTTTTAGCTTCTAATTCAGCTCTCACGGGTTTTTGTCCTTTTCTAAGTTCATACTTTTCATATTTCAAGTCCTCGTTCTCTCTACGTAACAAATCTATATGCTCAAGAAGATTGTTAACTTTATCAATTCAAGTTTGAGAACAACAGGACTGACTTACCTCATTCTTTTCAGGTTCTGACTTGGAGGATACCATTTTAATGACTTGAAAAATGACTTGAAAAATTAACTAAAATGCCAAAAGAAATAGTTTGAGATCAAATGATTATGGCTGTAAACACGAGTTTACGGTCAACTTTCACAGCTTGGAGTTTACGGTTGGAGGTTCACGGTTGAGTTTACGGTTGAAGTTCACGGTTGAAGGACATTAACTGTTTACTGTCAATGAAGATTGACTGTTTACAGTTTCTGAAGATTGGCTGTATACGGTTTCTGAAGATCTTGAGATTACGGTTGAAGTAGAGTTCACGGTTGTAACTAATTTGACCGTAAACACCCAGATTTCGACGAAAACACAGATTTTAAAGCTGAATTGATTCCCCACGCTATGAAAACAATAAACCAAGCTTCAAATGCAGACAAACACAAACCTATTGAGATCATAAACGTGAAAAGAAGTGAGTTGACACCGGTTTGTGCTCTGATACCAATTGTAAGGTCCTCAATACAAGGATCTTAACCAGTGATCAATCAAACTATCAAATAAAGTAAGAAATGAGTAGAAGAAGAATAAGGATCAAGCTTGCACACGTTAATAACTGAAAAACGTCAGGTACAACTTGATGACCGTAAACTCAACTGACTGACCACCACCCACTGACAGATTCTGACAAGCTATATATATAGGAAGACAGACCGTAAACCTGATTACGGTCAGGCAGACTGTAAACAGGTTTACGGTCACAACAAACCGTAAACACAGTCCTGACCATAAACACGCTCCATCAACAATGATAATCATGAGATACCCATTACTACTCTTTATCAGTCCTAATTAGTGTGTTAGTTAACCACATGCGCTCCACTAACGACTTATAAAGCCTAATGTGCAATTTCATGGGTTAGCATACTATTCACATTTTTTCTAAAGTAACTAGAGTTGGGATTTTTTAAAATGATGTTCTAGTACTTAATTAATAACATTATACTTTTAATGAGATTAGATTGTCCTATCAAATCCGTTCTGCTAACGACCCTCCACTAATTAAGAATGCAGAGGGTGAGAGTGGACACCCATTCAACTACCATTTTATAGACAGTTTCCTTATCCCCCCCCCCCCTTATATACTAGCTTCATGAATGAGGCATACTAGCGATTCGACTGACCAATTCTTATACATATATAATATTTCACTTTTAATTATAATATATATATATATATATATATATATATATATATATATATATTCAAAATTTAGAGGGTATAGGATTAGGATTAAATTAATTGTTTAATTTAATTATATAATCCTCCCAAGATTTAATAAATTAATTAAAAGTTAATAAATAATTATTAAATCTAGTTTTTGGTTTATTTTGAATTTAAAATTAATAGTCTAATTTTCTAAAATTCATATAAACCCTAAGGTTTTAAACTAAAATTAATAGTCTATATATATATATATATATATATATATATATATATATATATATATATATATATATATATATATATATATATAAGGTGTGTTTTAAACTTTTTAAAACTTTAGGGTTTTTATGAATTTTAGAAAATTAGACTATTAATTTTAAATTCAAAATAAACCAAAAACTAGATTTAATAATTATTTATTAACTTCTAATTAATTTATTAAATCTTGGGAGGATTATCTAATTAAATTAAACAATTAATTTAATCCTAATCCTATACCCTCTAAATTTTGAAAATTTAGGGTATGTGATAATTATCCAATTAATCCAATTAAGTAACAATTATCCAAACAAGAAACCCTACAAACCTAAGGCAATTTCAAAATTTAAGGAAGGTGGCTAGGATTTTTCAAAACCCTAACCCTAATTTCGATTAGGGTTTATGGAGGCTAGGGTTTTTTTTTTGAAAACCCCTCAAACCAAAACCCTAAAAACGAAAAACATGACCTTTAGGGTTTAATAGCTATAAACCTTAATTTGTTATTCAACTATTATAACAATTCAATTTAAAATAAAATCAATGGCTCTGATACCACTGATGAGTTTTATGTAAAGCAAATAAACTAGAAAAACAATTCCTAAGTTCACATGCAACCTACTTTGGATCTATGTTTTAACTATTCAACATATAACTTTGAATTGCAAAACAAGAACCCTAAGAGAGGAGGCTATTTTTCGAAAATAACTAATTAGGGTTTTAGAATCACATACCTTCCAATTGTTATAGTAAACAATTGGTAATCCTTGATCTTGATCTTCTTGGAAGCTTAACACCACAAATGTAATGCCTCTAATGGAATCACACCCAAGAACTAGCAAGAATGAAACTATAGAGAGAGAGAGAGAGAGAGAGAGAGGAGGAGGAGAGAGTATGTAATTTTCGGCCAGGATTTCTCCAGGTGTAGGGATGGACGAAATTCAGGAGCCAGGAGGCTCCTTATATAGCTGAGGCAGTTAGGATTTAAGGGAAAACCCTAGGTTGCATTTAGTTGTGAAAAAACAGTTTTCATTTCTGTTTTCTGTTTTCCGTTTTCAGTTTTCGTTTTCCGTTTTCATTTTTCATTGGAAAATTTAGAAAACGCGTTTAGTTCAATCTTATTCATTTTTCATTTTCTGTTTTAGAAAATTAGAAAACGCGTTTAGATGTGCATTTTTCTATCGGTTTTCATTTTCCATTTTTTGTTATTTTAACTAATATCACAAACACCACCCCACCCCACACCACCCACCCCCACCTACCCCACCCATCACACCCACCCACCCACCCACCCCACCCCACCCCACCCTATCCCACCCCACTCTACCTTAACTCATCCTACACTACCCCACCCTACCCCCACCCCACTCTACCCTAACTCATACCCCACCCCTACCTACCCACCACCACCACCTCCAACCCCACCCTACCTACCACCCTTATTCTTTCTACCTATCACCCCCACCCACACATACATTTAATATATAAGAAGCAACATAAAATTCAATGTATGATATAACATAAAAATAAACATTTTAATAGGACAAGTTTTACTATTTTAATGCTATCAATAGTGTGAACGCCCCCGGCGACGTTGTGTATGTCTTTCCCATAACATGTTAGCAATTGAATCTCTAACTTGAAGCATTTCATCTTGATATGTCATATCCAAAGGAAAACCCTCTTGAACCACGTTAAAGCCTTCTATGAGTTCTTGAAAATTTTCACCACCATATGTATTGAATAAAGTGTCTGCCCTATCCTCCATCCGTATATAATTATGCAGTGCACAACATGCATGCGGGATCAACATTTGGCGTCTCAACGGGTAGTTTGGTATATATTTCAAAATGTGAAATCTTTTTTTAAGAACACCAAATGCCCGCTCTATGACATTCCGAACAGATGAATGTACAAAGTTGAATAATTCTTTCTTTCCTCTAACTCCACTACCACTTTGCCAATCAGACCGATGATACCGCTCACCACAATATGGAGCTAAAAATCCCTTTAGATTTGGATACCCACTATCAACAACATAGAAATAATCTACACCACATAAAGCAAATATATATTTAAGTCGAGTATTTAGAAACTAGATAGGATTACCGCACATTATCTCTCGAATGTATTCTTTTCCACTTAGCATAGATGTCCTACAAGGAGTTCGGTCAATAAAATTCTTATTGTTCTTTATTAAGAACGCAATCATCATCATATCTTCCAACTCATCATCGTCATCATCTGAGTAAGAGCTACTATGCGATGAATATGACATTGGGACACTTTATCTGCACCATAAACCATTGAATTTAATGCCCATCAAGTAAAATAACACAAAAAAAAAGTAAAATCACACATCAAGTTCCATACATATCATCAAAATGTTCCACAAAATGACATTAAGTTTATACATAAACATCAAAACATAAACTAGTGCAATATGTTTATATGACATCCCTAAATTCTAAAACAACTACTCATCTAAACTATCAAGCCACTGTTTCCTCCGATTCTCAGACATCATTAGGAACATTTTTCTCCAATTAATATCAGGAAAGAAGGACAATGCTTTAGTGTAAGATCTTGCACCAACACCAGGTGTAGCTTCTAAAGTCGTCATACAATCACTAATTGAGTATTCCTCGGTCAATGAGCTTGTTACATCACCATACTTTGACTTATAATGTTCTGCTCTTGCTAAATCTCTTTCCATTCTAGCGACTATTGATTCTGAAAATGCATCCAACAAGGTATCATATTTGGAATTTCCAGGACCTTTTTTCATTCTTCTTGAACCTGGTAAACCCTCCATTTCCTCTTCCAACATACGCTTTCCCTTCCGAATACCCCCATTAAACTCACTCTCACCAAAACTACCACCCTCTAGATACTCATCCTCAATTATGTGCTCTTCTTCTGATGTTTGAGGAGCACAAGTTGAGGCATTATGAAAAGCACCAGAAGCAGTCGAACTATTGAAGACCAAACTCAATAAGGAATAAATCTTACAACCCTTTTTCTTGAACGATTTGAAAACTTTATCTTGCTTTAATATATGGTATAAAAATACTTTATTAGTTAGCAAAATAAGTCAAACATTAATAAAATTATTAGGTTTAAGATATTTTATACCTTAAAAAAATCATCCCAAACAGTATCATTAGCAAACACTTTTCCAGAAACAGCATCCCATGTGACTCCAGTATGGTTAATCAATTCACTAAACTTTAGATGAACAGATTTAAGGCGGTGGTATTTTGCTTTCACCTTCTCGGGACCATATCTTAAAGCAAATTTCATAAAAATTTGTTCATCCATTTGTGTCCAATCAGTTCCTTTGAAGATTGGAGCCCCATTAGGATCTCTCTTGACCCTTTCCTCTAAAATCTCTAAGAAATATTTCTCACAAGCTTCTGTCCACTCCATTGCATCCCCACTGTGCCCACCCATATATATATATAACCAAATTTATTTAAAACTAAACACACTAAAACAATTTTAAATCTAACAGAGTAACCAAACTAATTAGGAGTTTTGTGATTACAATGCATAATTAACTCAGGCTATAAAATGAATAGAGGTTATATTAAAATTGAATCTAGGAACATGTACAGTAATATAAGGGATCAAATCATAAAACAGAGTTGCAGTATAGGCCATTTATTTTAGAGATAAATTAGGAGAATGCTACATACATAGACAGATTTACACACAAAGAGATACACACACTTGCATTAATATCTACATATACAGACATGAAATTGAAGCAGTATTGAGGGATAAGTTTAAAATGTATTATACTCAAATTGGCATAGATATCTATAATTTAGATCGAGGTTTTATATGATATCAAGAAATCAGTCCATAAACCGAAACTAGGGCAAGAATCAACTGATTTTGTCACCACCAATAAAAAGTGAAAGAAAACCATCAAATAGAACGATATATGTAATTATTTATCGAAGTAGATTCATAATTAGTAATCGAATCTGAAAGATATCCTTAGATGAGAAAAAATTGTGAAACTGTATACGTAGCGTGATGGGTAAAAAGGGTGTTAACACTTGAGACTTGACGGATAACAAAGAAATGGGAAAGAATTTCATATCGATATGTAAGAATTGATTCTCATCAACACCAACAAAATGCGAAATCATAACCATTAAATACATCGATTAAGCTACAAATAGAATTAAATTTACCTGAGTTTTTTTTTTGCAATAACGAGCACAGAAACAGACGCAAAAAAAGGGATGTTTGTCGGAGAGGGGAGCTGTTGTCGTTTAGAGGAGCTGTTATGGAGACATGGAGGCTGTTGTCGTTGAGAGGAGCTGCTATGGAGACATGGAGGCGGCGAATGGAAGGAATTGAGATCGATATGTGAGAACTTGGGTTGTAGAGTGATACGCTCTTGATCTGGACGCACATAAATCACAACAATTGGGCCATGGGCCAAGAACTTGGGTTGTAGCAGTGGAGCATCAATAATTCATGTCTATCTCAGATTGATAATCCATGGTTACCAAATCATTTGATGGTGCATTTTAACATGATGTTTTGGGCTAAGTTTAATGCATTAATTCATATTTTTGGAGTAGGTTGGGGTAGGATGGGTATGGGATGGGGTAGGTAGGTATGAGATAGGTTTGGGTAGGGTGGGTGTGTGTGTGTGTGTGTGTGTGTGGGGGGGGGGGGGGGGGTGGGTATAAGGGTGGGTGGGTGGGTGTTTGTGGGTGGGTGGGTGTGTGTGTGTTTGTGGGGGTGAGGTGTGTGTATGTGTATGTGTGGGGGGTGGGGGTGGGGTTGGGTGTGGGTGTTTGTGTGTGTGTGTGTGTTTGTGAGGGTGGGGTGTGTGTGTGTGGGCGGGGGGTGGGGGTGGGGGTTGGGTGTGGGGTGGGTGGGTGGGTGTTTGTTTGTGTGTGTGGGGGGGAGGGGTGGGTGGGTAGGTAGAGGTGGGTGGGTTGTGGGTATTTAGGTGAGGGTAGGTAGAGGTGGGTGGGATGAGAGTATGTGTGTTTATATTTTAGAAAAATTTTAGAAATAGAAAAATGTGGAAAACATTGATTATTGGTTTTTCAAAATTTTCCAATTTCTTTGTAATTTTAGAAAACAGAAAATTTTCATTTTCCGTGAAAAATTTAGAAAAATAGACGAACTAAACGCGTTTTCAAATTTCTCATTTTTCTTGGAAAAATTTTCCGGAAAACGGCCCATTTTTCCGCAACTAAACGCACCCCTAATGTTCCTTTGCTTAGGGCCCAAGCTTATCCAGAAGCCTTATCCAAGGCCCTTGGATGAAATCATTAGGGTTTCCCCTATAGATTTCGTCCACCTCCTCCACGGAGGTTCTGGAATCTTCCATCCAACTATTTGATAGGTGCAAACTAGTCCATGTACTTTATAATTAATACTATTAACCCCAAAATCAATTCCAATTAATTTCTGGCTAACTATTAATCAAACATTATGATTTCTAATTAATATATTAATCTCATAACATATTAATAGATCATTTATATTAATTTATTAATCTTATAATAAATTAATCTCTCTCATTTCCTAATTTCCTTGTTCAGTTGCTAGGTTTGAGGGCAACCCAAAAGGATTGTGCTGCTATCAGTTCAAATACATACCGATTATAGTTATGGGTTTAGACACCTAATCCAACAGTCATATAGGAAAGTATAGACAACGTCTACTGCATATAAAGATCCTTTGAGAGAGATCCCTCGAGATCATTGTTTTAGGATTAGGAAGTGAGGATAATGGGAATGAGTATCTGGGTTATTTTATTGTTCAAAAAAATATATAATTAAAGATTATAATATTTTGGGTTAAAAACCCTATGTGCTCACCAGGTTTCCCAACCCGACCCACTCAGTTTCTTCGTTTCTTTGTATCATAGGTACCGGTACAAAGGTACATGGATAGTGATATGATGATAGATTCAAGAAGATATAGGCCATTATTATAATAAGATATTGTAAGGCCTACAATAACTATGTTTATGCTTATGTTTCTTGTATCAGTTATGACATCCCAAGTTTTTTTTATAATCAACAAAAATCATTTCTTCGGAAATACTTTTATGGGACAAATTCCAAAATATAAAGAATACTTTGTTTTAAAATAAGCATAAAGAAAAGGTATTTTCGGGCCGTAAAATGGGGATGTCACAACTACCTTTCGAGATGATAGAGATTATGAGATTGAATAAGAGTGAATGATCTGAGATTAGTACTATTTTGTTAGTTTGTATATTTTCTTATTTGATGTAACGCCTGTAGGAGACAAGGTCAAACATAACAATATGTTAGGTGGTTGATCTACAATTTACTTTTAGTATAAGTGTATCCTTTTGTGATTGATTCTATGTAAGTATAAATAGGACCATCACCCTCATATACACACCCTTTGAATAATCAATCAAAGAATCATTCAATCAATCATTCGATTATTTTTGTATTCTTGTTCATACTTCTAATATTATTATTTACTACCTTGTTTACTTTGTTGTTCTATATCTTCAAGGCTTGACTGGTATTATCTAGACTTGACTAGAAAAGATTATTTGTTTCCATTGTTGTGTTTATCTTAAGGTTTAAGTTATTGAACCTTGTCCTAGATATCTTTGGATATCCCCTGTTCTCACAATTGGTATCCACACAATCAGATTATAGTTGATTGATATTATCTTAGTGTCTCAATCATTTCTATTTTCAAGATAAAAGTTCTTCTATATACCACTTTTTCTCAAAATACACACGACAATGGCTGCTCCTAATCAATCTCAACAATAAATGTATTGAAAAATCGTAAACAACGTGGGTTGCCCTTCTAGAGCCCCATTGCTTGTTGTGGAAGAGTATGATCATTGGAAGGTTAGAATGGAGAGATTCTTGGTAGGAAAAGAGAAGGGTGAAGAAATATGGAGATATGTAACTGAAGGTCCTCATGTCCCAGTTAGGCAGACGGTTAGAGACGATGCAATTATGCTTATGGGTCAAGAAGAACTTAGACATGCACCTCTAATAGCCAATGACATCGAGAAACTCCATGATGATCAAATTGTTTTTTCTAAAATGGTGTTTGGTGTTCCACCATCTCTTTTTGAGCACATCAAGCTCTGTAAATCTGTTTGAAGGTTCAAATAAAATGAAAGACAAGCGTCTAACCTTAGCGGTGAATGATTTCGACACATTCACTACAACACCTGAAGAATTTGTAGCTTCTGCTTCAAATTGATATAGAATCGTGGTGAACAACATGAAAACGCATGATGTTGTCCGAAATCTAATCGAATACAATATGAAGTTCATCAATGGCTTTAGAAAGGGATGGGATAATGTCAATTCTTTTCTTCAGAGTAGTGGATCTCTGAAGAAGTTGAAGCTCTATCAACTTTTTGACGAACTGCAAGCTCATGAGTCCAATGTTGCTCAAACCTTAAGAGAAATTTATGATGGTTCTCTTGCTCTTGTCAGTACAGTAAACCCACCTATTTCAAATATTGAAGTTTTGGACCCTTTCAAAGTTGTTTCACCAAATCCACCTCATGTGTTTGAAGAAAAATTTGGCCCTGGTGTTGCAGATGCCGAACTTCATTTCCAACAAGATTTCACTTTGTTGTCCATGAAATATAGGAGACCATGAAACAAAAATCAAAAACCACCTTAAAACAAATTTTAAACCTTATACCAAGATCCTTAAAAAAACCCTCAAACTTATCCCAAACCTACTGAAATTCCACCCTCCTATCGACCAAACATTCCAAATCCAACTTCGGAACCACAAACCAATCCCCCACCGGTTAAACCAAAAATCAATTGTCACAAATGTGGTCTCAGAAACCACTATGCAAGATATTGTCAGTATGAAGAACCTCAGAAACCCAAAGTGAAGGATTCTGCTTACTATGAATTTTGTGCACAAGAGTTAGCAGAAAGTGAAAAAGCGTTTGTTACAAATGTTTCTCGGAATGTGGATGGTTATTGGTCATATGGAGACGAGAAGGAAGGGAACTCTGGGAAAAACATGTGTCTCATGGGTAGGCACAATGTTGAGTGTGATGATAGGTACTAGTCATATGGTTCCAAAAGATAAAGATGGAGATGCTGATCCCAACTATTACTACATGGCAACGAATGATCCACCAGGCAGAAGCATAATCCAACAGGTAAAATTCATTTTCACTGAAAACAACTTTGACTTATCTGTATGTTAACCTTATCTAACTCAAATCGAATTAGATACGAAAGTTATCCTAAAAGCCTATGAGTCCGCCATAGATGACAGTGAGAAGCTGAACAAGGAGTTGACCAGACTTAGATTATGTTTTGAAGATCGCAAGCTTAAGATAGAGTCCTTAGAAAGAGAACCTGTAATAGATAAAGATGAATGTATTATCTTAAATGACAAGTGTGCTATTTCTGTTAGTGAAAGAAATCTTTTGGTTAATGATAATATTCGTCTTAATGCTAAGATTGATAAGTTGCATAATTCTATTTACATCATTGAGTCGAATGAAAGAATGACTCATAATTTTCGTCATCCTTGATCAAAAGCTCATAGTCTCGGAAGTGAGTTTCCGAAACTAGTTACTACTCCCTTGAAGGAACTTCAAAACCTGACTCATATGGGTGACATTATGAATCACACTTATTCGGAAACTCCTGTTTATCCATTGTTGTCCCTTTAAGAACCAACAGGAGGATATCAATCCTTGATCACTGAATTCAAACCTATCTCTGTCACATGTACTGATTCCATTGAACTTTCGCCTCTATATCCTTGGACATGAATCAATGTCAAGGAATTCCACGTGGCATAAGAGGAACTGGAGTTTATTTTTTGAACTCAAGTACTCCGAACAACTGTGTCATTGAGGAAATCATCCTTGAGATATTCGTACATGACTCTGACAAAGCAAACAAAAATGATGGTTCATTTTGCACCTTCCTAGATAATGACGTTGACGAAGAAATTATTTGTAATGATGACTCATCGTCTGATTCATCTGCTCTGAAACACCAAATTGTTTCCAAATCTACCTTAGTTCCGATAAAACCTTGTTTCAACAACCAATCTGTCGGACAGTATTCCAAGTTAACATCTGACTCTAAGAAGAAACCATGGTTGAACAAAAAGGATATTGTTCATCCGATGATAGAACCCAGAAAAGCTTTAGAAAAAGAAACTAAGTCTAGATAGTGTGCTAGG
Organism: Lactuca virosa; assembly: GCF_052849685.1. Lineage (NCBI taxonomy): Eukaryota > Viridiplantae > Streptophyta > Magnoliopsida > Asterales > Asteraceae > Lactuca > Lactuca virosa. The sequence goes on from NC_136429.1 coordinate 209,515,698, forward strand.
TTCCTTGACAAGTCCAACAAGAGAGTCTCACAAATGGTTGTTAGTCCAACAATTAGTAATCATAATACGTTCTCTCCTGTTAGAATCCTCAAACGTCCCTCTATTCTTGTTAGCTCGGACAGTCATGGCACTTCTGTCAACAATTGTGATTTTGTGCAAAAATGTGAAAAATCTGCTTAAGTTAATATTGGGATCTCACTAAAAAGAAGTAATTCTCTTTAGAAAGTATCCTCTTTAGTATTCACTACTACCTCCGAAGGCAAAATTTTCAAGCAAAAACGTGTTCCGAAATCAAATGTGCCTAAGAGATCAGTGAATAAGGGAAAGGATACTCATAAGTCATATATGAAAAATCTTTGAAAAAGTTCAATTCCGAAAATTGAATGGAAAGTCAAGGAAAATATCATTTTTAATGAATCTCATAAAATAGTTCTTCCAAAACAACATCGAAAAACAGTTTGTCCAAAGAAAAACATTTCCAAACCACCAAAAGTTGAATATGATTTATAGATTAATGAAAAGACCTTGACATTCTACTTTTTCCCAAAAAAATCTCAAACAATGCCATCCGAGATCCCAACAGTTCGAAAATCCAAAGCCAAGTCTAATATAATATCCCAAAAATACTTATAAAAATTATTCATTTTTAAAACCACCAAATCATACATCACATGTATCTACCAATCATAGTAAAAATGTATCACAAACATCATAATCATTAGTGCGGAAAAATCTCGAGGGGATATAGTTTAGTCAAGCCGGACTCTTCCCTTTGGAACTGGAATTACCTAAAAATGTTTAAACACAAAAGATAAGCACAAAACTTAATGAGTTCCCCAAAATACCACATACCAAATAAATGGGCCCATCCCAACATGCAAATAAATGGGTCCAACCCAACATACACATGCAAGATTCACAAAGACAGCTAGCATCCTATACAACATAGTGAGAAGACTCACTTTTCTCACAGTGTCATACAAATTTCAGCTCAGCATCACAAAACAGGTGCTACTACCCACTTATTGAATCAAACAAGGTCCCACCCGAGTCTACACTCTAATACTAACAATTTGACCAAAAGCCGTCCTAGTAAAAAAGTCAGCGGTCAAAGATTGACTTCAACTGGCCTCCAAGTCGTGGCCGATCCATGGCCACGTCATGGATGATAAGCTCATCCCTGACCCATCCTCTCAGTTGCAAGAAAACCATCGCCACATCATGGAACACAAATCACCATGTCGCGCAAGGATAGTACAAAACAGTCACGGATCCCTCAGTCCCTACATCGTGGCGAACAGGATGCTACGTCGTGGCCACTAAACTTTCACAACTTAATTGATCCAGCCCCCAAAACATTAATCTAACCATTCATTACTTCTATAAAGCTTCTTAATGACCCATATAACCTAAAGATTGATGCTTTTCGGGTATGCATGACCAATAAATGGCTAGAGCTCAAGCTAGGTCATAAATGAAGAGAAGCACCAACATTTCATGTAAGATGCTTTAAAACATCAACACACTTTAGATCTGGACTATATGATGCTCCAAGGAGCTCAGGGATCCATAAAGTTGCTAACTTTACGGGGTCCTACCACTCTAACTATATCATCATGAAGAAAATAGGACAAAAACCTAGATCTAGAGACATAAAGCAATAAAGGTTGAATCTTGATCACTTACAAAGGTCCAAAATATAAGGTTGGAGATGATGACGAGGCTTGCAAGCTAGATCTACACTCCAAGTGTGCTTCCTTCTTCTTCAAAACACCAAAAATACCAAAAAAAAGCTCAAGATCTTCAATAATGGAGGCTAGGGGTACAAAGAGAGTGAGAAGGAGGTGGTTGTGACATCCCCATTTTCACGGCGAGAAAAGACCGATTTCGTTTATGCTTTTTAAAATAAAATCAGAGTAATCTTTTAAAGAAAACCGTTGCGGAATTTGTTCCCAGAAAACATGATAAATACTTTATCCAAGCATCTCCAAAGAGATGTATTGTATTCGTTTTAAAACATTTGGGATGTCCTGGTCAATACAGACACATAAGCATAAACCGAACTTACATTCATCTACACTAATGATATACACCTCTTTAATCTCTCAGTGTAATGTGTCTTTGTATCGATACCTGTGATACAAAAATATTGAGTGGGTCAGGTTTGGAAAACCTAGTGAGTACATAGGGATTTCAATCCCACAATGTTATAACACACACACACACACACATATATATATATATATATATATATATATATATATATATATATATATATATATATAAAATTTAAAATTCACACAATATAAAATTTTCTCTATATATATATAACCAACTCTTACCCCACCCTGTCAATCCTCAAAACGAGACTATCCATTCCCTTGGACCTTAAATTTTAACTCTTACTCCCGGATCTAATCCATATTCTCGAGTCCATGATTGTGCCCATTCCATACTCCCGGAATAGGGACAATTGGTCTATGTCCAAATCCATACTCTCGGACTAATGACAGATTCCATGTCCTGTCCATACTCCCGGACTAAGGACAACTGACTATGTCTTAATCCATACTCTCGGATTAATGACAACTGACTAAGTTTTAATCCATACTCCCGGATTAATGACAATTAACTAAGTCCAATCCATACTCTCGGACTAGGGACGAATAACTATGTCTAATCCATGCTTCCGGATCAATGACATATTTTAAAGTTCTATTCTCCGTATATACTACCCCATAACCATTATAACAAACCTTAGGTTTACTCTTTAACCTAAGTTATCATAAACAATCAGGTATGTTCTTTAACACTTAATTCAGACATCATCAAATAACTCACACAAATCATATATTTAATACATTCAAACAATACTTGTATTAAAATCATGTTCATGAAAGGGGCTATGCACTCACTTGATAAGACGATGATCGAGCAACCCTACGGCTCTTCGAGTAGAAATTCTCCGGTGAAACCGGGATGCTTTCTTGAAAACCGGGCTTCTCGCGGGCAGAGTTTCGACTCGGAAACTTTACTTCTCGGGATCCTCGGGGCTTCGGGACTTGCTTCGGGTCTCGGGAATCATATCGGGGTTTCGGTGTATAAGTTGCACGCAAAACGATGCAATAACAAGTGAGAGAGAAGAATTTGAGCACTAAAACTCGGCAGCCCATGACATCTATTTATAGGGTGCTGAGCATCGGATTACGCTGGGCGTAATCTCAGAGTACGCTGGGCGTACTCCCTCTACAAGCAGTACGATGGGCGTACATCGGGTATGTTGGGCGTAGTAAGCGGATCAGATCGAATGCGTCACTGCTTACGGACCCGGGGCACTCGAGTGGTGGAGTAGGGCGGCGTGGCCCAACCCAGACCATGAACCATGAGTACGCTGGGCGTACTCCGTATTTCCAAACTTCTAAAATTCGTATCTTTCGCATACGAGCTCCGTTTTTGACGTTCTTTATATCCACGTGTAGGTGAGACTATGCTCTACAACTTTCATTTAGACTCCATCGACTAATTTTGACTTTATTATTATTATTATATTTTTAACAGACCGGGACAGGAAAAGTCCGTTAAAAATTCATAACTTCTTCATCCGACGTCCGTTTTCGTCTGTCTTTTTACCGTTGAACTACTATCGACGAGATCCTCGATTCTCGTTTAGATTGTTTCGGCTAGAAACCACTCGATCTCATATTCGAACTTTGGGCTGCATACTGCTAAGTCGCAACTTCGAAAAATCATAACTTCCTCATACGAAGTCAGATTTAGACGTTCTTTTTATGCATGCTCTCGGTTTAACGTATTCTACGACTTTCGTTTAGACCACTAAGGCTAAATAGCGCTCTATCGTAAATTCACGATTTACTTCACGCAGTGTCGTACCGGATCTGTCGCGAAACTTCGATAGGTCATAACTTCTTCGTTATAACTCGGATTTCAGCGTTCTTTATATGTACGGAAACCTTGTGACATATACTACAAATTGGTTAAGATTATATATTCAAAACACTCTTCTATCAATAAGTCATTTTTGACGCTTATCGTCTCTAAATTAACTAGCCCTGATCTACGGGTGTTACAGTGGTGGAGGCTGAGGATGTGAAAAATCTAGCCATCACATTTGTTAATAGGGGCTCAAAACCCAGAGCTAGGGTTTGTACAAAATGGATTCCATGTCATGGCTAAAATAGTGCTACGTCGTGGAACTCATTAAAGATGTGCGCCCAATAAACCCCAAAATACTTTTAAAATTCATACCACGTCGGTGATGCTTCCACCACGTCGTGGCTAGCCAAAAATCCTAAAATACTATTAAAATTCATACCTCAAAGATCCGATTATTACATCCAAAACCCATGCTAAAGTCCCTCGTTGTAACATGGAGCCTAAAAACTCCAAAACTCATTGATTTTGCAGGCTTTCTGTGTTTCAGAACAACATACAATATGTTATATTGATAGTGTTTGTTCCATGCACATGACTGGGCATAAATATTTTCAATGAGATCTCAAATTAACTCTAAAAGCTGGTTACGTTACTTACGGAAACAACACAAATTCTCATATTCGAGGTTATGGAATCCTGACCAATGGCACCTTCTCTGTCTCAAATATAGCTTATATAGCTGATCTCAAACACAACCTCATAAATGTCACCCAACTTACCGATGCCAATCGTCCAATTGAGCTCTGCAAAAAGCACAACTATGTTATGACAGAAGATCAGAAAGAATGCCTCATCAAATCAGATCGTAACACGAAGATGTATCCCCTAGATATCAATATGGTTGTCGGAAAGCCCCATGTATGTTTTCTAACAAAAGCAGTTCCAGATGTCAGTTGGTTATGGCATCAAAGACTTGCCCATCTGAACTTTTGCTACATGAATGATCGGGTGTCTGGTGAAATGGTTCGAGTATTGCCACTCCACAAATTTGATAACGATCATCTATGTGTTGCATGCGAATGTGGGAAGCAATCCAAGAAGGGTCATCATGTTCTGATTGAAAAGTCTATTTCTAAACCACTTGAACTTCTTCATACCAACTTATGTGGTCCCTCAGCGGTTGAAAGTCTACACAACAAGAAATAGGTTCTTATGATTGGTGACGACTTTACCAGATTTACTTGGGTTTTCTTCTTGATATTGAAGTAGAAAACCGCTTCCGAACTCATTGATTTTATCAAGGGAATCAAGCTTCTATCCAAGCTAACTATCATTGAACGAAGAGTTGTTGGTACCTTTCCTCGCGATTACAAGTTTTCGAAGGATGTTGATGTTGACTCTTTTCTTTTCGATGCTGGCAATGAGTTCAACAAGTCTACTTTCCAAACTACCGATGATGTTCCTAATCAATTGGATGATCTATCATCCAATGTTGCTAAAATAGTTCGAGTGTAGATGTGCCTTATCAAACTCCAACTTCAGATAAGCTTCCTCAGACCAATATAAAAGCTACATGAGATGTTCCTAATCCTGCTTTGGTTTCAGATGATCCTCCTCACGTTAACAATAATGACAAAGTGAGTGTGAAGATGATGTTTGGAGAAGGTGATATCAAGATCACCAGTATGCTTCCTCCCAGTTCTCATTTTCAGTCCTTGCAACCTTCTTCTTCAAATTCCCAGGAGGAATTTTACTTCCAATCATCTTTCGACGAAATGGATCTTGGAATTGGAGATGGTGATCAAGGGAAAAGAACTCCAGTTAGTTATAATGTTGGTGGTTCTGGTGGTCATGATGATGGTGATGATGATAATGCAGATGACTGAAGTAAGTCAAGTGAAGGAACTAGTTCGTATACTGGATCTTCGGACGATAACATAGCATATCCTTTCGCATTGCTCGAGATACGCTAAAGTTGAGTCCGTCAATGCTCAAATTGGAGCTCTTAACTCAAAACTGGATTTAGTCCTTTGATCCATTTCTTTAGTCAAGGCTACCACCCCTTTCATTCAAGACCGAGAACGACACTTGGACCAACTGATCTAGCTCCGACTTAAGCACTCCATGGAAGAATCATAACAATGTTACTCCAATATGATCAAGCATCATGATGAGACTATTCAAAAGATGCTTGTTATTCATGAAGAGCTAGTCAAAGTAACAAACAAACTCATCCATAAAACACATGTCCGACATGAAAAGAAAACGCAAAGACTAGAGCGAGAAATCCACTCAAAGGATGGAATAAACCTCATTATGCAGCAAGTCCTCATAATAGTAGTTCGTCCTGCCCAACATTTTGTGGACATTACAAACTACAAGTTTGATGAATTCCTCCCTATTTTCGAAGAAACTATGGATACTTTGAAAGCTCAAGCTCCCATTGCCAATGCATACAATAATCTTACCAAAATAGTAAATCTAAGCTTTAAGAAAGTCTTTGACAAGCTTGGAGATCTAAAGGAAAATGTAATGCTTGCACTAAAAATCGGGCCTTCTGATGCAAGAGTATGAGAAGTAGTTGTTGTTACTGGATAGAAACTAAGCTCGAAATTTCAACCCTGAGATGAGACCTCTGAAGAAGATGAATATGATGAGATGAATGTGAATGATAAAGTCATCTTAGCTATCCAGTCTAAAAAATATCCACCATCTTTTGGAAAAGTATTTCTAATGAAGAAAAAGCAAAGTAGTTGACTTGGCCATTGATCTGGCTGCTCTGTTAAAAATTACATGAAGCAAGCCAAGGTTAAAACAAATCTAACCATTGACGCTTTCCAAGCGACTCAACATGTACTGCTTCCAATCCTCACTCCAAATATTTCTGAAATTAATGAAGGATCCCCAATGCAAGTTGATGATGGTCTTCCTGCTCCCAAATTGATCTTACCAATTTTGGAAGTGATTGTGACTCCATCTATTCAACAAGTTGTACAAAAGTCACTCCTAGATCTCCAAACAAGGAAACAGGAAAGGGAGTTACTTTTAATCAGATCAACCCAATGAAGTTGTTGATAAAGGCCGAGGTCTAATTGTAAGACGAAATAAAGAAGACAGTTGCAAAAAGTCTCTATGTTCAAGCTTTGAAGGATTCTCCAAATCTTTAATCTGGAATTTCAACAAATTTTCCTGAAGGAATATTATATGAACATCACATGGTCCCATTTGTAAGTTATACACTTCCGACTTTAGACTCAAAATAGCATGATCTGCCAATCTCTCCACATGGCTGATACTATTTGAAGTTCTCTCTGTTGCATCCATTTGATGAACAAGAAATTCTTGTTCACACTAAAACAGAAAGATTCAGCTCATTCTACACCGTTAATGCTCTTCCCTTGAAAGAAGAATGTTCGAAACAAAGAATTAATAAAATCAATGGTTGCAACATGAAGTTTCTAAGAAAAGTCGGCTTGGATTGCATTCGCTATAAATATTTCATCACTCAGAATACTTAGAAGAATATCAAGATCTTGGATGCAGACTTTTCGAATATCAGTCCTAATGATGTTCTAGTCATTGTTGCTTACCTCAAGGAAAAGAAAATTTGTAAACTCAGCATCGGAGCAAACAATGCTGCTCTGAACTTCCTCAAGGATTACATTGCTAAATTCATCCGATCAAATGTTGAGTTTGCTTTTCTATTCAGAACTGAGAAGCTCTTTGCTCCCATCAACACAGAGCTGGAAGGAGTGCATATGCTTGATGAAGGTCTTACTGGAGATCCAGAGCTTGGATATGTGTACAAGAAGAACTAATCCAAGAAGTAATTCTTTTGAGCAAGTCATAAGCATATGGTTCACACAAATGCACTTAATAAATTCATTCACAAATTTTCCAAATCTCAAGCATCCGAAGAAGTGAAGAAAGAGCTGATCGAGCAAATCACATGGTGGATTGGAATTAGGAGTTGGTTACAAAAGGTATACTTGTTTTCCTTTGAATAAAATATGTAGAAGCTTGAGGATTGCTAAGGTCACTTAAGGGGAAACAGTTAGTTCACGTTAAGTGATCCTTAGACAACCCGAGACAACCAATATTCCAATATGATTGAAGATATGAAGTTTCTACCTTCTAAGATGATAGAGATTGTGAGATTGAAGATGATTGAATGATCCATGGTTGGTATTGTTTTGTCAGTTTGTATTTTGTCTTGTTTGATGTAGCTCCTGTAGGAGACAAGGTCAACCACAACGATATGTCATGTTGTTGATCTACAATTTACTTTTAGTACAAGTTTCTCCTTTTGAGATTGGTTTTAGGTTAGTACAAATAGGACCATCATCCTATGTAATTCCTCACCTTTTACACACCCTTTGAATCATCAATCACAGAATCATTTAGTCAATATTTCTCTTTGTTCTTATTCCTGTTCATACTTCTAATATTATAATTTACTATCTTGTTTACTTTGTTGTTCAATATCTTCAATGCCTGACTGGTATTATCCAAAATTGATTGGAAAAGATTATTTGCCTCCATTGTTGTGTTTATCTCAAGGTTTAAGTTATTGAACCTTCTCCTAGACATCGTTAGATATCCCTAGTTCCCACAAGAATGGCGATAGAGAAAAGAGTGAGATCCCTTAATCTTAGTATGTGCTTGGTGATATGTTATTTATGCTCTAGTTTTAAGTTTATAAATCATAATCTATCACGTCTTAATTAATACACATAGTATGCAGTGGACCTAATCATATAGTAATATAGTTGTGGTAAGAAAGGGTGTCGAACACTAGGGAAACATGTATGCTTTAGATTAATAATTCAAATGTTAATTAAATTAAAAAAAAAGTATTGTAAAAAACAGGGGTTTTGTTTAAATTAATTAAACTTCTTTTAACACTCAATTAAATCATCTAAAAATAAAGAACTAATTTAAACCAATAGATATGAAGTACTTCCACTAGAATACGAATCCCTTAGTTTCTATGTTTGATTTATTAGAAGTACAATGGAATAATGAGTTGGTAACCGAATTATATAATGACTAGTTATCTTGGTCAGATCTACTAATACCAAGAATTAATGAACAACTAACACAATGACCATGTAATTAATGAACACATAATTAATTAAATATATTCTAACTATGAACGATATGATCTCACTATTCTTAAACAAACATCCATAATTCTTCCGAGTAATGATCAAGAGATGGAATTAGACGAATATTCGTGTTTTGGATCTTCATCATAGGTTGTGAGATTTCTTCGTCAATAGTTGTTGTTGGATCAACATTGTGATGAGAAGCAGCCATTGTAGAGAATTTTGGAGAAATTTAGAAGCGATGAACAGTTATGGTTCTTGACATTATATAATAGAGCATAAAGTTTGATACGAAAATCATCATCTTCCTTTTATAATGGGTATTATTATTGAATTTGAACCGGTATCCATAAAGAAAATGTCACGTATTGTGTTGGTTACTTAATCGGCACCGTAAAAACTGCCACATCATAAAAGTGATCATCACGTTCTTCGTGATTCCCGTGAAAATCCTGAACCGTCTCTTCCATCCGATCTTTCGATGTTCCCACTTAGATAAGAACCATCACAAGTTTCGATCCCGAAATAAGTATGTCGTGTGTTTCGACGCCAAGCAAAGACCATTCCTTCGACATTGAGGTTGGGCACATTTGCTTTTGGGATTTGGAAGTGAAATCATATGCCAGAATTTTTCAAAATCTAAGTTTCGATTTGGTAATACCCAAAACTTCAAGGATTTCAGTGCAGTCGTGTGCCAAAGAATGAGATAGAAGCAAGTAAAACAAATTGTGGATATCATGATATCACAAATCTTTTTGATATAAAGGCAGATTGATATCGGGCAAAGATCTCTTCATTCGACATCAAGAGAAATGAAGAATTGCTTGTGCGGTGTCCCGTGAACTACAACCGCATACTCATTGATAAGTATCGAAGGACTTCTTTTTCTTTTGGTCTCGAAGGCAGCTTCTATTTTATACAAGATCACAACTAAACATAAGAGTGAGACATTTGTGCAAAATTACTTGGATGAGTAGTATAGTCAAGAACAAGTATGGTTGGTGATTAATATAAGTAACAAACTTTCAGAAAAGATATTCAGACGAAAAGCTCATCTCAAAAAAATAAAAATTCTAGATCTTTATGGGCAAAAATGTCTTGGGATTAGAACATTTTATCAAGATCACAAAAGACGAATGATAATGAGATTTTGAATATCAAAATGGTAGAGTGAAACAAGTGTTTCGTTAGAATCTCGAACAAAATTGTTCACCGTCGGTTCATTTCAGTTAGGTTTGTTAGGTTTCACCTTTATCACGCAAAAATGACTCAGGATCATAAACACAAATGTATGACATATCTAAATTCTGTTAGGTTTCGACCAGAGATGTTGAGGATATACAGTGTGGTGTGTGATCGTGAAAGAAATTTTGGTTGAAAAAGATTGGTGAAAGAATTCATTGTACCTCTGCTAAATTTTTTGACCAAGTAGGAAACTCTTGGCTCATCATGAGAAGAGTAAGGTAGCTCTTCGACTAATATAAATACAGCCTGATTGGGAAGAAATTTTCATGCTGATAATTTCATTAAGACTTCGAACACATAGAGTCTTTAAGGCTTTGAGGACAACATGATGCAACATGCTTCTACGGACACTTAACTAGTACATTGTTTCGAATGATACTTGTTCCCTTGATGAATGTGATCATTTGGCATGTGAATGAGCATCATGCAGTTACAATGAGAATCCAACAACAATATTTTTTCATTTTTGTATTTATAAAAAAAATTGAAGAAAATATATTTGGATTTTTGATTTGTAGAAAGCAAATACAAAAATAAAAAAATCTTTTTGGATTTTTAGTTTTTAGAAATCAAATACAAAAATAAGAAAACCTTTTTGGATTTTTGGTATTTAGAAATCAAAAATAAGAAAATCTATTTGGGTTTTTGGTTTTTAGAAATACAAGACAAAATAATATAATGTAAAACATTACCTAGATACGTTCAACCCATAAGCTAACAGTCTTCAAGCATGGGTTGTGCATCGAAAGTCTTCCATCAAATGCGAATTGTGTAGTGAACGATTCATAGGGAAGTCGAATGCGAACGCAGTCGAACGTCGAACGTGAACAGTAACCTCTAAATAGAACACAAACAGTCGAACGTAAAGTAAAAACATGTAAAAATTAGATCCAGTAGTCGAAAGTAATAAAAACAATCAAAAGAAAGGTAAAACATTTGTTCGAGTTAAATTCAAGTAGAGTGTGGAACAGAACATGCTTCCATCATTCCCAGACCATTCAAAATCCTTAAGAATGATTTTTCATCTAAAGTTTTTGTGAAAATGCCAGGAAGATGATCTGTTGTTTTGACAAATAAACTTCAATGTTTCCATCTTCAACGTGGTCTTTGATAAAATGATAACAAAGAGCAATATGTTTTGTTTTCGAATGCTGGACCGGATTGTGACAAATTCGAATTGCACTTTGGGAATCGCAATACAACGATATTTTCTTCATGTTGATTGCATAGTCACGCAGTTAGCTTTGTATCCAAATTACTTGTAATGTACACGCAACATCAGCAATGTATTCTACCTCAGCAGTCGAAATAGAAACACATGTATGCTTTTTCGATTGCCAACACACATGCTTCCCATCCAAAAGTTGACACCCTCCAGTTGTGCTCTTTCGATCCAATAGACATCCACCGAAGTCTGCATCAGAAAATGCTTGGATAAAGAATCATGTCCTCGAAGGATATCATAATCCTAACGAAACTGTACCTTTGACGTATCGAAATATATTCTTGAATTCATTTAGATGGGTTTCTCTAGGATTCGATTGGTACCTGGCACAGTTACATATAGCAAACATAATATCAAGTCGATTTGCAGTTAAATACAAAAGTGAACCGATCATGCTTTTATATGTCGTTAGGCTTATCCAACGAAGGACTTAAGCACGTGCCAACTGCCATAGGTACTTTGAATTTCGTGTTATTCATCATGCCAAACCTATCAAGTAAGTTTCAAGTATTTTTCTCTTGATTGATAACGATTCCTTCCCTGATTTGACGAATATTCAAACCCAAAACGTTATTATTTTACCCATCATACACATTTCGAATTGACTTTTCATTAATTCCTCAAATTCCTTAGATAATGAAGCATCAGCCGAACCAAAGATAATATCGTCGACGTAAATTTAAATGAGCATTAGATGATCCCCTACTTTCTTTCGAAATAAAGTAGGATCAACAAATCCTTGTTTAAATTTAGAGACTTTCAAAAAATTATTCAGAGTTGCATACCAGGCACGAGGTGCTTGTTTCAACCCATAGACTTCCTTATCTAAAATATAACAGTGATTAGGATACTTATCATTGACGAAACCTGGTGGCTGTTCGACATACACCGTTTCTTCCAGAACATCATTGAGGAATGCACATTCGAAATCCATCTGATAGACGTTGAAATCCTTGTGAGCTGCATAAGCAAGAAAAATTTGTACCAGCTCGAGTCTTGCGACAGGGGTAAAGGTTTCCTCATTATCAATACCTTCTTCTTAAGAATAACCTTTTACGACTAGTCTCGCTTTGTTTCGAATAATATTGACTTCTTTGTCAATTTTATTCTTAAAAAATCCATTTTAGACCAATTATCGAAACATCTTTAGGTTTAGGAACTAATCTCCAAACCTTGTTACGTTCAAACTGTGCAAGTTCATATTGAAATGCAACAACCCAATCAGAGTCTTCTAATGCAATCTTTACAGTTTTTGGTTCTTATTTCGAAATAAAGACATTAAACATACAAAATTCTTGATGAACACTCACCACTTCATTTTTGGCTCGAATCTGGGCTTGTCTCAAGACCCCATAGTTTGTATCACCAAGAATCTGTTCTTTCGGATGATCTCTTGTCCACTTATCCATCAGTGGATATGCAGGATTAAAGTCTAAGGGTGCATCTTTAAAGATGTCATCAGCATTCGAAACTTCTCCTGTGATTGAGAAATTATCAGTTACGTCATGAAAATCATTATTTTTATCATTACCGTTATCATGATTCGATTCCCTTGGCTCCCACTCAACCAATGGATTTATCGTAGGATGCTCCCCCTCGACATCAGCATGGTTAGGTATACGCTCCCCCTCAACATGAGCTTGAGTTATCATATGCTCCCCCTTAACATACAAATCATGTCTTTCGTTGTGGGAATTTGAAATCAAGTGCTCCCCCTCCACTTGATCGTCAGTTGAAATAGGTACTCTTTCGACATTTACTCTTGAATTCAATGAAGAATGTGCTTCGTTTTCTTCATTTGTGACTGTCGAACCATCAAAGTGTTTCGATGCCTCTGGAACTTGATTATCATGAGCATTGATCTCTGCATTGATTGCCCTATCATGAATACCAAAAATTAAGTCAAGATCAATATCAAAAGTATTCATTTGTTCGGATTCAACATTTTATTCAGTAATAATTAGTTTTTTTAGTGAATGACTGTTCAACTCTATTGACGTAATGATCATCAAATCTGAGACTGAAAGTTTCTTCCAACTTCCTTCTTCACTTTTTAACACCCAATAGGCTACAAATTTTTGAGAATATCCCAAGAAAATTCCGTCATCATCTTTTGACTGAAATTTGGAAAGATTATCCTTGAGATTCATGATGAAACATCTACATCCAAAAACATGGAAAAATTGACATTAGGTTTCCTTTTGTTTATAAATTCATAAGGTGTTATGTTAAAACGACGATGAATAAAGGAACGATTTTGTGTAAATCAAGTAGTCGAAACCGCCTCTGCCCAAAAGTAATGTGGCAAATTCGCATAAGTGAGCATCGTTCTCGCCGCTTCAAACAAGGAACGATTCCTCCTTTCGACAACACCATTTTGTTGCGGTGTGTATGGGGACGAAAAATTATGAGAGATTCCCAGTTCAGTCAAAATTGAATCCAAAATTTGATTTTTGAACTTCGTTCCATTATCACTCTTTATCTTTTGAACTTTCCTTTTTAAGCTCAATTCAATGTTCTTGATAAAATCAATCATCACTTGAGAAGTTTCACACTTCTGTCGAAGAAAGAACACCCAAGTAAACATTGAAAAGTCATCCACAATAACTAGTATGTACTTCTTCTTATTGAGAGACTCAACAATCGAAGGACCACAAAATTCGAAGAGAAGAAGTTCCAAAGGTTCAATGATTTTTGAATCAATTATGATCAGATGACCTTGACGATGTTGTTTTCCCTGTTCACATGCAACACACAATGAATCATTGTCAAATTTCAAAACAGGTAAACCATGAACAAGATCCTTAAGAACAAGTTTGTTTAGATTTTTGAATTTGATATGAGAAAGATGTTTATTCCGTAACCAGCTTAAATTTGAAGATGCTTTCGACAACAAACACATTGAGGGAATGCCCATAATTGGTTTCATGTCAAGAGTGAACATATCTCGCTTTTGTTTTGACTTCAACAGTATCTCCTTAGTTTCCTTGCTGGAGATAATAATTCCTTCCTCATAAAAAAGAACTTGATTACGTGTTCCAACAACTAATTGTGAAACACTAATAAAATTGTGCTTTAAACCTTCTACATAAGCGACTCGATTCACAGTGAATTTCCCATTTGTCACTTTCCTATAACCTTTGACTCTATATTTTTGGTTGTTTCCAAACTTGACAACTCCAGCATTTTCCAACTTTCAAAAATCTCTCCCCAGTCATGTGACATGAGCATACACTATTGATGTACCAATTTTCATCATATTGCTTTTCACATAGTACCTACGACCAGTTAGAAAAATTTAGGTCCCCAATACCTTTTGGGTCCTAGGACATTAATTTGAAACATATTGTGCAATGAAGACCTAAGACCTAATTATGAACTTTTGATTTGAAACTGTCAATTAAGTCAATTTCACTAGATTTAGGCATCAAAATATAATCATGCAATGGGGAAGGTTCAACATTGATTTTCACTTTCTCATCCTTTTTCTAAGAAGCATCAATTTTCTTCTTTGGAATTTCGTTCCATTTTTGCACCTTTGGTGTAGACTCTTGAGATGAAGTACTTCCATTCATCGAATCATTCAAGTACTTTTTGTAATCAGTTTGTATTTTCTCTTGAGAATACTTTCGTGATTGAAATTGTTTACCTTTTCCTTCAAGCCAATGATTGATGTTCTTAACATCACTTCTACCTTATTGTATGAAGCTTTCATATTTTGTGTCGAATTAGGATTTGGAAAATGTGGGTTTTTAGGTTTAAAAGGCTCACTCTTCCTTCCTTTAACTTCCAATTTCTCAAATTGTCTTTTGGAAAATGATCTTTGTGGATGATTTTGGAAACGATTTTGATATCAGTTTTGATAACCAACACAATTTCGTTGTAAAACTTTTCGATTTTGATCAAAACTTCTTTGTCCACGACTTTGAGCAAATTTCCCTTGTGCATGACTTTGACCAAAACTCATTTGATCATGATTTTGAGCAAACTTTCCTTGTCCATGACTTTGACCAAAAATCCTTTGATCATGATTTTGAGCAAACTTTCCTTGTCCATGACTTTGACCAAAACTCCTTTGTCTCTCATTTTGAACATTTTGTTGTAAATCATTTGGTCGAAAGTGGTTTAGGACACAATTTCGACTCCTTTGAAAACCATTTTGTTTTTGAAATTGTTTAATTTGTAAGCTCTTTGCATTTTGTGTAAACATCTTGGCTGTTTCAAAGGATTTTTGTTTAAAAACCTTTTGTTTGTGAAAAGCTTTTTCATTTTTCCAATAGGCTTAATTTTGTGCTTTTGATTTTGAAATTCATTCATCACAAGCCAATTTTTTGACTCTTTCTTTGAAAGTTTGTGTTTTCACATTTTGATGTTTTGGATTATTATGTAAAGAATCAACACCTTTTTCTTTGTTTTAATTATCAAAAACTAATTTTTCTGTTTTCACAGCCCAAACACGTTTGGTTTATATTGTTGCTGAAAAGTATTTGAATTTTTGTTCAAATCATTTGCAATTGTGTTTTGATTCGAATAAAATCCTTCTTTGGTCACACTCTAATTGTCTTCTTCCTTTACCATTTGTTCAATTCCGGAGCCACATTGTTACCATTTCCTTTGGTGACAAAGACTTGATTTGGAAACAAAACTTCATCTGAATCCTTGAACCTAGGATAAACCATTGCATTTGATTCAAGATAGAGTTTTCCTTTATCTTTCAACACTTTCGTGTACTCCTTTGAATCTTCAAAAACTTGATCTACCACAACTCATGGAATTGATTTCTCATTCGAAACTTCATCCTCATCACTCACATAATCTTCAACCACAACATGATCATGAGGATCACAGACTTTAGATGTCGAAGGTTGATCATTGTTTACTTTCGAAATTTAATCATTGCATTCTTTGCCTTTAGCTATTGAATTAAAATTGATGACAGACAATCGTGAGCAATCGACACATTCCTCTATCTCAATTTCACCGATATTGTCATAATTATCTTCGATATTAGAAATTTTTTTTGAGAACCATTTGTCGACTTCTTAATCATGTTCAAAATCTTGACTTGTTCATTTTTGGTTAAGTTTTTTTTCACAATTTTCACAAGATCATCAGCATTCAAACATTCATTTATATTTACAATACCATATGCGTAAAAATCATTTAGAATTTTATCATATTCAGCTATATTACTTTCACAATCATATGTTGTTTCATCAATTTGTTCTATTTTATACGAAAGAAAAGGAAGTAATTTCCATTGATGTTTATCGCATATGTCAGCTGAATGATAAAAGTCTGTCAGTTTACCATACATATGCTTAGCAGAATAACAATATATGTTTCTTTGTTTAATAAGCATCAAATTGTCCATTCAACTGAATCTCTACCTATTAAAAGATTTGTTATTCTAAGATCAAGAAATTCCACTAGTCCCTTCTCCTCTTCAAGTCTATTTCTAGCTTCATATAATTGGGACTTGGACTTTTCGGCTTCACTACTCATGGAGATTAACATGTCATTAAGATAAGCACAAGTATTATCAAACTCGGACAAAACATCACTATAAGAAGATGAAGGAATTTTAAATGAGTTAGGAAGATCATGTACCTTAGCAGTCATTAGTGATTTATTCGAGTCTGTCGACACGAAACATCATCCAGTGATCTCATCTTCTTCATCCGAAATATCTTTCTCCTTTTCATCTCCCTCCATTTTCGCATACATTGCCCCATGAGTTGGATTTCACATCTCATCATCATCCGATCCATAAGACCATATCTGATATGTTCTCTCTTCTTCTTCATCTCCTCTAGCAATCAGTGAAACACCTTTTTTTCAAGCTCTAATGTCCTTGACTCTCTCCTTCTTCTCTTCTTTCTTCTTAAGCATGCAATCCTTAGCCAAATGATTTGACCCATTGTAGTAGTTACAGTCGAAACCTGAATCTCCTTTCAGTTTCAACTCCTTTTTCTCATATGAATCTTTAACATCCTTCTTCTCTACTTTCGAATCATCATTCACACTTTTTTTCCAAATGAACTGTTTCCTTTAACCTCATTATTTTTCTTGAATTTTTGATTAAAATGTTTCTTAAAGAATTTCTTCACTTTGTTTTTCGAGTAGTAAGCGACTGCTTCATCATCTGAGTTAACCAAGAAACCTTCTTCACCATTTTGGCTTCTTCTTCAGATTCCCTTGCAACAACTTTCGAAATCAACGCCAAAGGTCCTCCCAGACTCAATTTGCCTTCTTCAGCAATTTCATTAATCTCACTTTCATGTGCTTTAAGAATATTGTACAAATTTGCAAGAGAGTAACCATCAAAACTTTCTTGTGTCTTTGATCATCAAGATGATGTTTCTCTATTCCTTTCGTAAACCCATGAGAAATGTGAGATTAAACTCTAGTGATGAACGTGTCACTCGAAAGCAAGTACACTTGAAGATCAATTCGTTCAATCGATCGCAGTATGATTCGATTGATTTTGCTTCCTTCTGCCTGAATTCTCCCAACTCTAACAAGTTCTGTTTAACTGAACTCTTCTTTGTCTTCTCATTTATTTGATATTTCTCCTTCAGTGTATCCCAAATTTGCTTTGCAGTTTTACATCCTCGAACGTAATTGTAGACTATTGGTGGAAGTGCACCACGTAGTTTACACATAATTTTTTTTTTTATCATTTTCCTTCATCTTGGATCCTCTTATGATCATGTCATCAGAACTGCCAGACGTACCGATATCGACTAACATCGCCTGACAAAATTCTCCACTTTTGATGAATCTCATCAAATCTTCATCAATCCCATTCAAATAATCCTCCATCATGTCAGCCCATTGCTCATAATATTTTGGGATTAACATCAGAATCTTTGTTGATGATCCAAGCAAGTGAGAGAAATTAGACATCATGTTTATGTTGAAATCATCATTGTTGTACAGATTTTGAAGAAAGAGAACTTTCGACTCAAATAGAAATCTAAGAACGAAATCAATCAGAGATTGATCAAAAATCAACCGATCAGAAACACAGAGTGCATAATCAATTCAATACAACCAATTGACATCAGTTTCCTGATTCAATTTGCGGAAAATTTTGAATCGGAAGGAGTGATTCAAAAAAAAATATATGAGAAAACTTCAATCGAATGGGCGAATCCTGCTCTGATACCAATTGTAGTGAGTTTGTGATTGATTAAGAACATGATTAAGACAATAAATGATATAAATGGACGCACGATCTAAATAATATTTGTTTGGCTCGATTAAGTCTAAGAGTACACAAGAGTTCGAGAGTACAAAATACAATGATGCCCACTTCGATTGGTACTCTACTCTATGTACCCACCCTATTTATAGGATACAACAAACTCACATAAAATAATGACTAAACATTACAATGTCAAAACTAACAGGCTTGAGTGTTGAAACCAGATTACTTTCGACGCTATACAGACACAAAATACATTCTGAGTTTCTGACTCCTTACTATAGATAGACAGAAAGACCCCAACATGACCGATCTTTGGATTCTTAAACAGCTAAGCCATTCGATTTCCATATCCCATCGATCTCAACCCATTATCGTTTCTTCAAAACTGTCGTTACCACAAACCCAATAAAAAGTCAACATTCGCATGAAAAAAATTACAGGTCAGATGCAATAGACCCAACACTCATTATGAACTCACTTGCAAACTAAGCCCTTGTTACAAGACTTCATTCCAATCACGAGTAGATTGATCAATATCGAGTCTTCATTTCGATCCTGAGTATAAGATGAGAGTACTTCGTTTCGATTGCAAATTCAAACTCCGACTGCCACCATTCTTGCAAAAGTAAAATGACGAAACACCATTCTACCTTCACATCGACTGTTATGATGAGACCAGCAAGAACGAAACTCATCAATTGTGATAAATTCCAATTTTTGAATCACTTTTGACTTTTTGTTTGACTCTTCATTCATCAGTCGAACAACATTAATTCCACGATTCACTGAACAAATTCAGATCAATTATTGAATTTCGGCCAAAATCATTTTATTCTTCAACGCATCTTCATCTGTTCTTGGAGTGTTCATCATTTATTCTTCAATTTTTCATCAGTTCTTCAAAAAACTCTTCCAATCAACCAAATTTATTCCGATTGATTGATTCAGTGACATATTTTGAACAATCAAATTCATGACTCCAATTTATAGAACTCCATATTGTTATTTCCAAGTCACTCAATCAATAAAATCGAATAACAAAATCAAAATCGAATATAAGATTTATCCGACTCAAGAATTCCGACTCAAAATCAAAATAAGAACTCAATGATTGAGATTCGGTTACTGAAACTCAATTGAGGAGATGAAAATTGAAATATGATCGATAACATATAAAACGAGATCAATTAATCAAGAATCATGAGTGAAGATTAATCAAGAATCGTGAATGAAATATTAAAACAAGAAGTGATTTGATGTACTCTTGGACTCGATTATACACACAAATGACTTGATGAACAGTACATGATACAACTAATTGGGCTGGATCTTAAAATAAACAAATTGATGAACAATAGAGATTTCAAATAATTGGGCTCAAATTGGTTTTGACCAACAGATCAAGAATTTTGGGCTCAAAAATTGTTTTGAACGGTAACAGATCATGAGAATTAGGCTCAAAATATGTTCAATGAACAGTAACGATGAAAAGAACCTGGACTCAAAGATTTTAGATCAAATAAATGAAAATATGATTGGCTCGATTTAACTTAAAAATAATTGGACCAACAAATATGGAATTGAAAGCAAAAAGATCCAATGAAATCAAAATGATCAAAAACGATTTCAAAAATACGAATCCGGGAGATTTCAAGAGATTATCAAGAGACTCACCATAGATCATTTACATTCTGTTGATTGATACCAAATCAAGAACCGTTTCCATGAAATGATAGCTTGAATCTTCATGGTTAGACTATGATACCACATGTCGGATGCCAATGACGATGACAAATGCGGAATTGAAGAATCAATGAACAATCGATAAGACCCGGTTTTAAGTTTAAGCACAATTTGTATAGATAATGAGGAAAGTACAAAAATGTAGAAACATGTGCTTGCTTACTACACTACTCTCTCTCTCTCTCTCTATCTCTCTCTCTCTCTCTATATATATATATATATATATATATATATATATATATATATATATATATATATATATATATATATATATATATATATATATACTATGTACATATCTATACAATGGGAGCTCTCTCAACCTATACAATGATACTAAGACTATTATTTATAGGCTAGCTCGACCCAAAAACCCATATCATAAGGGGTAAGCCTAAGACACTCTCCAATAGAGAGATTTGCACCCTAACATTCTTGATGATAAAAAACATACATATAATTGACCCTTTTTTCAAAGACTCCTAGAGCAAGGTTATTCTTGGACGGGTCATGAATTAAGCAATGATCATTAGTGAATATAGGAAATGTATTCAAATTTGTCATGAGTTTCGGAACAGAAACAAGGTTGTACCTGATATAAGGAATTTACAAAACTTTTTTTAGAATAACAAAATCATGATGTTTTACATCTCCATAGTAAGAAACAAGAGTACTATGACCATTTGGTTGACCAATGGAGTGTGGCTGATGAAGTTTATACAAAGAAGAGAAAAGAGACTGATTAGAACGGATATGGTCAATAGCACCAGAATCGACCATCCAAGAAGTGTGAGTTTGTAATAACGAAGAAGATCGATAAACATTGGTAATAGAATGCTCAAAATAAAAAGGAATACCTTTTGGATTCAAGGAATCACCAGAAATGGTTGAATTGACTTGGCTAGACTGAGAATGAACACTATTGTTTCTTAAAAGAGTAAGAAGTTGTTGATATTGTTCTAGGGAAAATGAAGGAGATGGCATTATGAGCTTCACTCTTGAAATCTTCCTTCTTAGTCTTTTGTTAACTTGAAATTGGAAGGAAAACCATTGAGACGGTAACGTTGACACTTTGTATGTCTAATTTTCTTACAAGGATTTGATGTTGAAGATTTATTGTTATTACTTTGTTCATTTGAGGAAAGCATAGAAATAAATAAGATTCATCATAGAAGAAGAATGAATCTCTCTTTGACGTTCTTCTTGAAGTAAAAAGGAATATGCAGTGCAAAACGACGGGAGAGGCTTCATCATCAGAATTTGAACTCGAGTTACTTTGTAGGAATCGTTGAGTCCCATAAACGGCATTTGGCATGAATGGGATTGGGACAAGGTGGGGTGTTAACCAAATCCAACGGGACTAATTCTCCAAAATTTAGTTCCACCCAAAAGTGCGGAAGACAATAGAACAAGAAAGAAAATGACTAAAAAACCTTTAACTAACTCTTAACTACCATCAATGTGACCATTTCATTTCCTCGTTGGAGCAACCATTACCCCCTTCCCAACCCTTTCCTGTTGCTCGCTTGTTTATGAATTGTGTTAGAAAAAAATTATTGCATAAATATATTGAGATTGTTTGGATTTTCTTTTCATCAAAAAAATAATTTTTTCCAAAACAAACACTTATTTCTGTGCACTACACACACCAACACCGAAACTATAATCTAATTTCAAAGCTCTACACACTGCAACACAAAAACTCAAATCTAATTTCAATTGAGTCAAATGTGTATATATTCTTATAAAATTTCTCTTATTGCCCCTCATTATTTGTTGGTTCATATTAAACCTAATTTGCATCTCATTCAATCATCAACTAAATAGACGTATTCTAGTCAGCAGTAGAGTATTTCGATGCTAAAGTATGAGGGTAATCATCGATTATTTGCTATTAAATCGATGCACAAAGTAGAATTTTACTATTCTTATGGTGTAGACGTGACATTTAAAAATTTAATCAATCATCGGAATAGCCCTTGCAGCTTTGCCATAACCACCGAAATCATAGCATCGCTGGAAGAAAGGAGGTATGGAGAAAGTGTTGTTGATATTGTCGGCGATGGCAGTAGATTAGAAAGAGAATAAGAATGTTACCGAATAAACGATGAATAAAAATATCTTATCCTTGTTTTTTTAATATATACAGAAGCGATGGTTTTGGATTAAAAGGATATGCCTTATTGCAATTATTATACGAGATGATAAAGAGATATCATATGTAAAAAGATTTAATAACTTCCAAGTACAATTTCATAATTTTCAACATTGTCATACGTCTAGTCCAAGTTTTACGAAACGTTATGGAATCGGTTATTTTAGTTATGACCTATCATGTCCAGTCTAGTCTAGTCCAATTTAGTTCCATCGAGTATTATCACCAAATACTACCTAAGTGTAACACCGTAAATTTCCAAACAAAATTTTCATTTAAAATCACATTAATTTCATTAACACAACCATAAAAATCCCCAAATGTCGAGTTATCAAAAACACATGTTCATTAATTGTTTAAAACACAATCCAGGATCCTCCAAAACATATCCCCAACTTGTGTGTGTACAATCAAGCCGATGCATTCCCGTGATCCTGAGAAGTACCTAAAACACATAACACATAACACATAACATGGTAAGCACGAAGCTTAGCGAGTTCCCCAAAATACCACACATATCTCATTAGCCTCTCATGACTATACTCAGATAAGACCCTCCGGTCAATGTGTCTCAGTGAGACCCTCCGATCCCACAACTCGGGTGGACCCTTAGGTCCTAACTCAACAAGCTCAGAATAATACACAACATAAATCACATAGACATATTGCAGGATATCACAATACTCAATATAACCACATAAGACCCTCCAGTCACACAAAGGTTACCATTCTAGGTAAGTATAGCGAGAAGACTCACCTCGTAAGAAATCGGATAACCTCGAACTCAAATCACCAGTCTAGCCTCCGCCTAAAACATACGATAATTATTTCTAATTAATAACGGCTCTCAAAGAAGCTAGACTATACCCTTCTACAAACTCACAGAAGGATAAAAGACCATTTTACCCTTTCATGGCCTTAATAGTCCATAAATTGACCAAACCCTAAAAGTCAACTAAAAGTCAACGACAACGCATACGTTGCGTGTACAAGCCCTCTACACTGGGCATACTCCTTCGCCATGCATGCATCTGGGATTCACGACCCTACGCTTCATGTACTGGGATTACGCTTAGCGTATGCCCCAGTTTTGCTCTTCCTACTCATTTGGTCTTAATCTGTTAAGACCTTAGCTCAAATCTCAGATATGGACTCCCTAAAGGCTCATACTCCATAAAGTCTGTGACTTTAAGCCTTTGTATGGCTGAAAAATTCACAAACACCAAAACTCTTACTCTCTATTCTCAAGAATGCTCATATCTCATGCATGGGAGTGGTTTTGACGACCAAGACTCCATTTTTATGAAACCACTCCATTAAAACACCCAAAGAGACATATATTAGGCTCTGGAGTTTCAACAACTCATAAAGCTTCAAGCTTTGGGACCAAAAACCCTAAAATGGACCGTATAATGCACAAATCAAAAGGATGGGAAAGCTTTGAGCTTTATACCTTCAACTGATGCTCCAGCCACAGAAAAGCTCAGATCAAAAGCCTTGAATCCAACTCTATTCTCTTCAATGCTCCTTCTTCACTCCAAGGATGCTACAAGAACACTAAGAAGCTCACAAAGGGACACTCAAGATCAAAGGACGAAGATTAGGGTTTTGAGAGGGTTGAGGTCTGGGAATGGTGGCCAGAAATGAGGCCATCATGTCCTTTAAATATGGACACACCCTTAATTAGGGTTTTCACTCTGGGCCTAGTACGCCCAGCGTACTAGGTGGCTTCCGCGTAAAAAACACGCACATGACTACGCTGAGCGTACACACGCGTACGCCCCGCGTACTCACTTATCACCTTTTCTCAAATAAAGGGCCAAACTTGACAATTACCAAAAGAACAAGGGTTGATAGGGTATACCTGGTCTTGGGATGTTACAATTCTCCTCTACTAGAATCAGACTTCGCCCTCAAAGTCATCTTCTAGATATAACTCTGGGTACTGATCGCGCATCTCGGACTTCGGCTCCCAAGTCCACTCGGACCCCTTCCGATGTTGCCACTGGACCTGAACCAAGGGCACCTCTTTATTCCTCAAGACCTTCACCTTCCTATCTAAGATCGCTATCGACCTCTCGATGTAATTCAGACTCGCATAAATCTGAATGTCCTCTAATGGTATCATTGCCGTCTCGTCGGCTACACACTTCCTCAATTGAGACACGTGGAAGGTGTTATGTATCTGGATCAACTCTGCAGGTAGGTCCAACCGATAAGCTACCTTCCTAACTCTGGAAATCACCCTGAAAGGTCCGATATATCTGGGACCCAACTTTCCCCGCTTCCTGAATTGGATCACCCCTTTCCACGAGGATACCTTTAGGAGGACAAAATCTCCCACCTGGAACTCAAGCTCGGATCGTGGCCGGTCTGCGTAACTCTTCTGGCGACTCTAAGCTATCAGTAACCTCTGTCTGACCTACTGAATCTGCTCAGTCATTTTGAGCACTATATCTGTGCCACCCATCACTCTCTTCCCTACCTCTCCCCAACAGATGGGAGTCCGACACCTCCTCCCATATAAGAGCTCAAAGGGGCGCATGCCAATACTAGAATGATGGCTGTTGTTATACGAAAACTCAGCCAAGGGAAAATAAGTATCCCAACTTCCTCCGAAGTCCATAACACAAAGCACGTAGCATGTCCTCCAGTTTCTAAATCGTCCGCTCACTCTGCCCGTCAGTCTGTGGGTGGTATGCGGTACTGAAGTGCAATCGGGTACCCAACTCCTCATGAAACCTCTTCCAGAACCTGGAAGTAAAACGCACATCCCGATCTGACACTATCGAAGTCGGCACCCTATGTCGTGCCACCACCTCTCTCACATAGATCTCGGCCAATCTCTCTGCAGAAGAGCTCTCACTGATAGCAAGGAAGTGAGCGCTCTTCGTCAGTCGGTCCACAATCACCCATATCGTGTCGATACCTCGCGAGGTTCTCGGTAATTTGGTGATAAAATCCGTGGAAATTTGTTCGCACTTCCACTAGGGAATCTCTAGAGGCTGTAACGGGCCATGTGGACGCTGGTGCTCCGCCATAACCCGACGACAGGTCAAGCACCTCTAAACTACCCATGCCACATCCCTCTTCATACAGGGCCACCAGCAATCTCTCTTCAGATCCAAATACATCTTAGTGGCTCCTGGATGGATAGAGAATCTCGATCTATGTGCCTCCTCCATCAGTATACGCCGAGCTCCACCTGTATAGGGCACCCAAATCCGCCCACGGAAAGTCATAAGCCCCCGACTATCCATCTCAAACTCGGAAACCAGTCCGATCACTCGCTCCCTCTTTAGGTTTTCGGGCCTCACAACTTCCACCTGAATCTCTCGGATGGTATCTAGGACTGGAGTCATCACCGTAATCCTCATACACACGTATCGAATCGGAGCACTCTCTGCTCTGCGCCTCAAGGCATCGGCTGTTGGGTTTTGAGCATTCTAACACTCCTATGGTGTACATGCAACCCTAGAAACCTTGGATCCATGTTTTCTCTAAATACATGCAAATTTGATTTTCCAAGGTTTACTTCCTATCTAGCATGTTATGGGGAACTTGTAATACAAAACTCAAGTAGAATAACATACCTTTTAGTAGCTTGGATTCCTTGATGACTTTGTGAGCCTAGCACCCCAAATGTGATGCCTCAAATGCTTCACACAACACCACAATTCTTGGAATAACCTTGAGAGAAGTTCACTATACTCAAAAATCGGCTAGCCCTCTTATTTGCTTGTAGTAGTGCCGATTTTGCTTGCATAGGGTTCTTTATATAGTTGTGGCATAAGTAGGGTTACACCATGTAAACCCTAATTGTCATGGCTTTCCATATTCCATGATCCATGGGTTTGTAACCTCCATGGACTATCCATGGAGCACCTTATGGGTTTTAGACCAATCCATACAAACCATGGAGCATTAGCCCACTATACAAGAATAGATTATTTACACAATCAACCCTATATATTTAATTAGTCTTATTTTGATCACTTAATTAATTCCAGATTAATTCTTTGATCAATACTAATTAAATAATATTATTAATATATTAGTACTTATAATATATTAATAAACCTTACGTGTCCTTTCTCTCATTTTGGTCTATCCAAGTATTGCAATGCCATGCAACCCAAATGGACCATGCCGGGTCGGGTCAAGTACATACCAAATATAGTTATGGACTTAGACACTATATCCAACAGTCTCCCACTTGGATAAGTCTAATAACTATAGTTGCAAATATGACTTCAGAACCCGACTAGCAATCGTAGCTCTTTCAAAGTCTCTTGGAACTAAGATGATGATGATGATACGCCATTTAAGTTAAGTGATCATATAATCCTCTGCTCTCAAGATATCAGCCGAACAGATACATGGAACATGGTCTTACTTATTGTCCAGCATTTGTTTCTCGATCTCTGCTCCGTTTGACATAGAACTAAATTGAACACATCAATTAGGTTATGACCGGGCCCGGTACATAGGCCAAAACAAAATCATCGAGGGGCCCAGATATCGCTTCTAATCCTAGAAGGAACATATAAACTTCGACTCATATGCTTGTACTGACTACTTATTGAATTATGCACAAAAGCACATTTTATAACATCGAGTTACCAATGCGTTTTCGTACAATAAATGTATAACCAACTCATAGTCAACAACTCATATCTCTAGGTTTGAAGATTTATATGATATTACCGTCTCACGATCACTCGAGATAAATTCCATGAAGTGATACAAGTGAGCGTGGGTTGAGTACAATACTCAGAACTTATGAGCACTCATGAATGTTGCAGCAACCATTGCTATGTCTAATACACCTTAGACAATCTACAAACCCAATTCATGACAGTCTTAATTCAATACCTACTTCCAAAGTATGACTGACTGTGGAGAGTTTGAATAATATAATTATCCTGGAAGTCAAAACATGCAAAATTGAAACAATAGTAAACGATTAGCATAAGATAGTAACACTTTACTCATAAATAAGCAACAACTTTTATTTAATCATCAAATGTCAATTACATTTTACAAGTTTCAAAACTATCTAATTATTAAAACTAATATCATCCTTCAGCCCGATGCACCTCGCATGCTGTAAATGCTTAACCCTACTCAGTCCCTTCGTGAGGGGATCTGCTGGGTTCTCATATGATGATACCCTCTTTGCCACGAGGAGTCCTTCTATTCGATGTCTAATGAAATGGTATTTTCTGTCAATGTTTCTGGATCTCCCATGATCCCTTGGTTCCTTAGCTAAGGCAACCGCACTTTCGTTGTCACAGAAAATTTCCATTGGCTCTTTTATAGCTGGTACAACTCCAAGGTCTCCAATGAAGTTCTTTAGCCATATTGCCTCTTTTGCTGCCTCGCTTACTGCTATATACTCTGATTCGCAAGTTAAATCAGCTACCGTCTCCTGCTTGGAACTTTTCCAAGTAATTACTCCTCCATATAGGATAAAGACCCAGCCTGACTGAGAGCGGAAATTATCCCTATCAGTCTGAAAGATAGCATCGCTATATCCTACCACTCTCAAGTCATCACTGCCACCAAGGGTAAGGACCCAGTCCTTTGTCCTTCGCAGATACTTGAGAATGTTCTTTACCGCAGTCCAGTGAGCCTTGCCAGGGTTCCCTTAATATCTACTGACCATGTTCAAGGCAAAGGTCACATCAGGGCGGGTACAGGTCATAGCATACATGATTGAGCCCACAACAGAAGCATATGGTACATGGCTCATCTCAACTATCTCAGCCTCTGTACTCGGACTCTGAGTCTTACTCAGTTTGGCGTTACTCTGGATCAGTAATTCCCCTTTCTTGGAATCCTACATACTGAACCTCTTCAGCACCTTATCCAAGTAAGTACTCTGACTAAGTCCAATTAGTCTTTTACTCCTGTCTCTCAATATCCTTATCCCTAGGATATAGGTAGCTTCCCCAAGGTCCTTCATAGCGAAACACTTCCCAAGCCAGGACTTAACCGCCTGCAAGGTTGGGATGTCATTTCCTATGAGTAGTATGCCATCCACATACAACACCAAAAACCTAACTATACTCCCACTAGCCCTAACATATACACAGGACTCATCCTCACTCCTCGAAAAACCAAACTCTTTGACTTTCTCATCGAAGCAAAGATTCCATCTGTGAGGTGCTTGTTTCAACCCATACATGGATTTCTCAAGCTTGCACACCTTATTAGGGTTCTCTGTATTGACAAAACCCTCTGGCTGACTCATGTAAACATCCTCAGCCAACTTTCCATTAAGGAAAGCGGTTTTGACATCCATTTTCCATATTTCATAGTCATGAAATGCAGCAATGGCTAACATAACCCTAATAGACTTAATATTTGCTACTGGTGAAAAGGTCTCACCATAATCAACTCCCGGAGTTTGAGAATAGCCCTTTGCAACTAGTCGCGCCTTATAAGTGTGTACATTACCATCCATGTCGGTCTTCTTCTTGAAGATCCATTTGCACCCGACTGTCTTACGACATGGTACATTGTCAAGTTCTAAACTTGATTGTCATACATGGACTGTATCTCGCTGTCCATAGCCTCTTTTCATTTAGCAGCCTTAGGGCCTGCCATGGCTTCCGTGTAGCTGTTAGGTTCATCCAGACTCACCAGTGTGCTATCATTAATAAGTGTATCACCTTCCGCAGTAATATGGAAACCATAGTAATGCTCAGGTGCATTCCTAACTCTCGTAGAACGCCTCAGATGTACAGACTCTTCTGTCGGATCAACATGAGTTTCCTCCTCAGGTTGATTGCTAGGGTTTGAGGTTCCTTCACCACTTGACTCTTGAATTTCTTCAAGGTCAATTTGCCTCCCACTGTTTGCTTGGCTCATGAATTCTCTTTAGCGAAAGACTCCTCTCCTTGCTACAAAGACCACATTGTCACTGGGTCTGTAGAAGAGGTAACCAAAGGATCTCTATGGGTAGCCGATGAAAATACACCTCTCACTTCGAGGTTCGAGCTTATCATGAGACTCACGCCTCACGAATGCCTCGCAACTCCAAATTTTGATGTGGTCCAAATTGGGAACTTTCCCAGTCCACATCTCATGAGGTGTTTTGGCAACCTTTTTAGTAGGGACTAGATTTAGGATATGCGCGGCAGTCTCTAAGGCATACCTCCAGAATGAGATTGGTAACGAAGCTCGACTCATCATGGAACAAACCATGTCCAACAAGGTTCGATTGCGCCTCTCAGCCACACTATTCAGCTGTGGTGTCCTAGGAGGTGTCAATTGTGAGACAATCCCACATTCCTTAAGATAGTCAAGGAACTCGATACTAAGATACTCTTCTCCCCGATCGGATCGGAGCATCTTGATGTTCCTGCCCAGTTGATTCTCCACTTCCTGCTTAAACTCTTTGAATTTCTCAAAGGTTTCTGACTTATGCTTGATTAAGTAGATATATCCATATCTACTATAATCATCAGTAAAAGTCACATAATAGCGATTAGCATCCCTTATGGCAGTTTTGAAGGGTCCACACACATCAGTGTGTATGAGGTCCAACAAACCCTCACCCCTCTCACAAGTACCAGTGAAGGGGTACTTTGTCATTTTTCCAAGTAAACAAGACTCGCAACTATCATCCGAATTTAGGTCAAATGATTCCAAAACTCCAGCCTTTTGGAGTTGGCCCATGCGCTTCTTGTTAACATGTCCAAGACGACAATGCCACAAGTATGCTTTGTCTAAGCTATTTGAAGAATCAATAAACAACACATCATTTCCTAGATTATCTACAACATTCACAGCTTCATATACACCATCACAAGGTAATGCTTTAAAGTAAAATACATCATTGTAATAAACATTAATAGCACCATTATCATTATCAAATGAAAAGGAAAACCCTTGTTTGTACAAGCCATGAAAGGAAATAATATTTCTCGCCATTTCAGACGAGTAACAACATTTATTCAAATCTATCCTTAACCCATTATTGAGCAATAAAGAATAAACTCCTATCTTGGTAACAAGTGATGCTTTCCTATTCCCCATGATTAAGTTTATCTTCCCGTGCTCCACTTTCTCACTTCTTCTTAGGCCCTGAAAATCAGTACAAATGTGAATACCACAACCTGTATTAAGCACCCAAGAATTAGTATGCAATGAGTTATTAGACAATATTGTGTAAATACCTGCATGGGTGGGTTTAACTTTCCCATCCTTAACATCCTGCAAGTATTTGGGGCAGCTTCGCTTCCAGTGCCCCTTTTCCTAGCAGTAGAAGCATTGTGCTTCCTTTAGGTTTGAAGAAGGAGGAATGGAACCTTTCTTGGTTCCACTTGAAGAGGAGCCATCAAGAGACTTTCCCTTGGTACCCTTCAAAGGGGTCTTTGTCTTCTTCCCCTTTCCCTGCCCAATTTCCAAGACAGGAGCAGTAGTAGGAGTAGGAGTAACAACTGATTTACCTTTAAGGCCACTTTCAGCGGTCCTTAAAAGTCCTTGAAGCTTACTTAGTGTGACTTCCACCTTGTTCATATGATAAGTCATACGAAACTGATCATAACTTGGAGGTAAGGAATGGAGAATGATGTGAATCGCCATGTCCTCAGGAAAGTCCACATTAAGCTTCAACAACCGGTCCACGAACCTTTTCATTTTCTGCAAGTGACCGGTGAGGGGTTCTACCTCTTTCATCCTAGCTGTTATCACGGAGGAAATGATTTCATACCTCTCCCGACGAGCACTCTGATGGTACCTATCCATCAGATCCTGGTGCATCTCAAAAGGGTAGAATTCTTCATAGTATTTCTGGAGTTCTGCTGTCATTGTGGCCAGCATGATGCAAGACACCTTAGTGGCATCTTTGTCATGGGTAGTGTACTCAGCAATCTCCTTAGGAGTAGTAGTTGACTCATCGATAACCTTTAGCTCCTTATCGAGGACATACTCTTTGCCCTCATAGCGAGTAATCATTCTCATGTTCCTAATCCATTCATTGAAATTGGAACCATCAAAAATGACTTTCCCACACAAGTTCATTAGGGAAAAGGAGCCTGTAGGGTTTGAGCCAGTAGCAGTGTTGGAAGACATCTGAAAAGAAGGAAAGACAAGTTTTATTAGATAAAGAGTCCTTAATAAGTCACCCAAATGAAATATTAAGGCTAGGACCCAACAAACTATTTATAGTTGGAAGAGGGATGCCGTAATCCAAGCTATAAAATATTTGAAGGTAGGTAAATGACGATTTACCAATTTCCACCACGAAAACGAAATAGATTATTAAGTTTTATTGGATTTGAAATTCCTAGATCTTTTGAGATACATTGAACTTTCAATGGCATGTTTGAATCTCGATTGTGCCCTCTCAAGTTTGTGACTGGGATGCCGAGGATCACAAACAAGGTGTGAATAACCATGCAAATTGACTTGGTACCCTTAACTTTTATCACCTAATCGATGTGTCGGTTAACCACACGCGCTCCACCGATCTATGATAAAATTAAGTTACCCTTTGACACTCTTACTAGTCCTTGTTAGTGTGTCGGTTAACCACACGCGCTCCACTAACGACTTGGTAAGGTACAAAGTGTAATTTCATGGGTTAGCACCTATTTCACATTTTCCTAAAGTAACTAAGATTGGGGATTATTAAAGTGTAGTTACTTTATAATTTCATTATACTTTTAATGAGGATTTAAAGTCCTTGTCCTACCCGTTCGGCTAACGACCCTCCACCAGTCAAGGAAGCGGTGGGTGAGAGTGGACACCCATTAAACTGCCATTTTATAGGCAACAACCTTATACCCCCTTATATACCGGCTTCGTGAATGAGGCCTACTAACGGTAAGACTGACTTATTCTTATACATATCTATATATTTAAACTTTTAATATAATAATAGTATAAGGGTTGAATTTTAAACTTATAAAATTCTAGGGTTCAATTTGGAAATTAAAGTATTAGAGTGTAAGACTTTACAAATTCCAAAACTTGAGGGCAAGTATTGAAACTATTCAAGACTTTTCATTTCATAACTTATGAGTTTAATGGTCCATTAAAATGAAGACTCTTCATTTTATGTAACCTCTTACTCTTTAATGACACTTTTAAAGAAGTGACTTTTGGTTATCCATAACTTGAGGACAAGTTATGGACTCCATCATTAGCCATTAAGATCAAGAATCATACTTACAAGCAAGTTACACATAATTCCTATGATCTTCTAAAACTCATAAGAACATGAACATTCATATCAAAATTTCAAGAATCATATTAACACATATAAAACATGGAATTTTGATATTAGCCATTATAAATGGATTAGCATAAGCATTACACCATCTAAAACAAGTTTTAAAACACCAAAACAGTTTAGGGGTAATGTTTCTAGTCCATTTCCAGCAGCAAAAGTCGAAAAACTACATTCTGGGGCTCCTGCTCGTCGAGTGCATGAACCTACTCGACGAGTAGGATGAGTTTTCACATGGACTCGTCGAGTCTCCCCATGGACTCGGCGAGTTCATGCTGCAGAGTGCAGATTTTTGAGCTTTTTCAAAAAGTTTCCATCAAGTATCAAGGAAACAAGCCTAGGCTCTGATACCACTGTTGGGTTTTGAGCATTCTAACTCTCCTATGGTGTACATGCAACCCTAGAAACCTTGGATCTATGTTTTCTCTAAATACATGCAAATTTGATTTTCCAAGGTTTACTTCCTATCTAGCATGTTATGGGGAACTTGTAATACAAAACTCAAGTAGAATAACATACCTTTTAGTAGCTTGGATTCCTTGATGACTTTGTGAGCCTAGCATCCCAAATGTGATGCCTCAAATGCTTCACACAACACCACAATTCTTGGAATAACCTTGAGATAAGTTCACTATACTCAAAAATTGGCTAGCCCTCTTATTTGCTTGTAGTAGTGCCGATTTTGCTTGCATAGGGTTCTTTATATAATTGTGGTACAAGTAGGGTTACACCATGTAAACCCTAATTGTCATGGCTTTCCATATTCCATGATCCATGGGTTTGTAACCTCCATGGACTATCCATGGAGCACCTTATGGGTTTTAGCCCAATCTATACAAACCATGGAGCATTAGCCCACTATACAAGAATAGATTATTTACACAATCAACCCCATATATTTAATTAGTCTCTTTTTGATCACTTAATTAATTCCAGATTAATTCTTTGATCAATACTAATTAAATAATATTATTAATATATTAGAACTTATAATATATTAATAAACCTTAAGTGTCCTTTCTCTCATTTTGGTCTATGCAAGTATTGCAATGCCATGCAACCCAAATGGACTATGCCGGGTCGGGTCAAGTACATACCAAATATAGTTATGGACTTAGACACTATATCCAACATCGGCTACCACATTAGCCCTGCCGGGGTGATATAAGATCTCGCAATCGTAGTGTTTCACTACATCCAACCACCTCCTCTGTCTCATATTCAGGTTGGGCTGATCCATGAGGTACTTCAGACTCTTGTGGTCCGTGTATATGGTGCACCAGACTCCATACAGGTAATGCAGCCAGATCTTGAGGGTGAACACCACCTCCCCTAGCTCCAAATCGTGGGTGGGATACCTCGTCTCATGAGGCTTGAACTGCCTCGATACATAAGCTATCACATGCCCCCTCCGCGTCAACACCACACTCAATCCTGATTAGGTGCATCACAGTAAACTACAAGGTCATCCACTCCCTCGGGAAGGGCTAACATTGGGGCTTCGCACAATCTCTGGAGAAGAGTCTCAAATGAGGCCTGCTGCTTGGGCCCCCAGGCAAAAACAACACCCTGCCGGGTCAATCTAGTAAGAGGAACAACAATCATGGAGAAATCTCTGATAAATCTCCAATAGTAGCCGGCCAGACCCAGAAAACTCCTGATCTCAGATGGGGATCTCGGCACCTCCCATCTCATAATTGCCTCAATCTTGGCCGGGTTGACCAATATTACATTCTGATTAACGAGATGCTCCAGGAACTGGACCTCTCGTAACCAGAAGTCACACTTGGAGATTTTGGCATAAAGCCTCACCGCCCTCAATACTCCAAGAATCTCTCGCAGGTGCTCCCCGTGCTGCTCTCTGGACCTCGAGTACACTAAAGTTTCGTCAATGAACACGATCACCGATCAATCCAACATGGGCCTGAACACCCGGTTAATGAGATCCATGAACGTCGTCGGTGCGTTAGTGAGCCCTAAAGGCATCACCACAAACTCGCAATGCCTATAAAAAGTTCTGAAGGCCGTCTTCTGGATATACTCCTCGCAAACTCTCATCTGATGATATCCAGACCTCAAATCAATCTTGGAAAACCAAGATTCTCCCTGCAACTGATCGAATAAACCGTCGATCCTCGGTAGCGGATAACGGTTCTTGACTGCCAGCTTATTCAACTCCCGGTAATCGATGCACATCTGGTGTTAACCATCCTTCTTCTTAACAAAAAGGATATGTGCTCCCCACAGCGAGCTACTCGGTCTGATGAAACCCTTCCTCAGTAGCTCCTGGAGCTGTGAGGATAACTCATGCATCTCTGGTGGCGCAAGGCGATAAAGTGCCTTGGCAATAGGCGCCGCACTCGGAACCAAATCAATCCGTAACTCCACTTGCCTCTCAGGAGGAACACCTGGCAACTTCTCAGGAAAAACATCCGGGAACTCGCACACTATCGGAACCTCGAAGATAGAAATCGGCCTCTCTGTAGCAACCCGCGTATCCATCACGTACGCCAAGAAGCCCATGCATCCCTGCTGTAGACTCTGTCTCGCTCTGACAGCAGAAAAGAAAGATGATCCAGATCTGGTACCCTCGCCATAGACCGTAAGCACTCCCCCACGAGGGTCTCGTATGGTCACCATTTGACGCTCACATTCGATCATAGCTCCAAACCGACTCAACCAATCCATGCCCACTATGACACAGACATCACCCATCGCGATAGGTACCAGGTCTATCGGGAACTCAACACCAAAAATCTCTAGCACACATCCTCGAAATACATTAGTAGCGAAAACCGCATGCTCATCAGCTATAGAAACCCTCAGAGGTCGACTCAATGCCTCACGTCGGATACTGATACGACGACTAAAAGCTAAGGACACGAAGGATCAACTCGCACCCGAGTCAAATAACACCAAAGCATGTACAGAACTCACAAGAAAAGTACCAATATATATAATCACAGAATAAGCACAAAAAATATCAAAATAGTATAAATAAGGGAATACGCACCAGCCACGACATCAGGTGATGCGCGGACCTCCTCCGCTGTCAGCTGAAAAGCTCTCCTATGAGCCCTCAGAACCTCGGCCTTCACCGGCCGACTATTAGTAGCACGCAAAGTAGCAGGAGTGGAACCCTGGGCTGATCCCTGAACAAGCTGAGGGCACTCGGCCTTCCGATGGTCAGTCTGGTTGCAGTGAAAGCAAACTGTAAACCCCTTGGGGGCAATCCTTCGGCATGTGCCCCTCCTTGCCACATTTGTAGCAAATCCCCGCCCGACAAGATCCCCACTGACTCTTGCCGCACTTGCCATAAGTGCGGACCTTCTGGCCCTCAGCTCTCGTATCAGCGGGCTATGCCCGCTTCGTCGCCGGCTGCAACTGCACTAGTCTCCGGTCTCTCCCCTGGGACTCTCCCTCATCCCTGGCCTGTAACTCTAGCTCAATCTCCCTTCGTCGAGCATTGGTCTGCAACTCGGCCAATGTCCGGTAAGACGAGTTCATCACGAACTCCCGTATATCCCACCTCAAAATACTCAGATAACAACTCACACGTGTCTGCTTAGTAAACACGTGCTCAAGGAAAAACAGCGCCCTCTCATGGAACATTCTCGAAATCTCAATCACAGTTTATGTCTTCTGCTTGAGAGATAGAAACTCCCGGGCCAACCGTTCCCTCTCCACCTGTGGAACATTCTCATCTCAGAACAACTGTGTGAACCTCTCCCACGTCACTGCAGCATGATCTACAGGAGTAAAACTGGCTGTCACAAACTTCCACCAGTCCTTCGCTCCCAAGCGAAGCTGGTTCAACGCAAACCGGACTCTCAAGTGCTCTGGGCATGAACACATATAAACGCATCCCTCAATATCAGAAATCCATCTCATGGCGGCAATCGGATCTTGCGTCCCATCAAACTCTGGTGGCTTCATGTTGCTGAACTCTCGGAACAACAACGAGTCACCTCCTTGTGGCCTAGCAGCAACTACGGCTGTGGTGGCTGCAGCAGCAACAACCTCAGTAACAGTGGCGTACAGCTCATCAAATGTCTCGATCAAGGTGGTCATAATAGACCCAAACATCTCCGGTATCGCCTCTCGAATACCTGCGGCCACCTCCTCATGGATGATCCTGCGAATCTCCTCGTCACTAGTCCCACTGCTCTCGGGGTTGTGGCGCGTACCCACCATGATATCTCTGAAACACAACACAAAAATCATCAGAGACTCGCTCGAGCATACTCACACTCGATTCCCGCCCCTACATGATCCTTAGTACCCAAAGGATTCTTACTTGGGCTACATACAGATCCGGTGTTTTCAGTAGTACGGGCCCAATACTACCTTCTACACCAACCTGTAGTCACCCCAAGTCCTCCTCCTAGGATTCCAATTCATAAGTACTCTATCTCTCACAGATATCAGATTACTCTCTCAATAGACTCCTCATATACCCATCAAGATATCTCTCTTAGATTAACCCTCGACTCAGAACTCTTTCTAAGTGATTCCTTCTAGATACTCCTACTCAGCACATACTCAAAGCAACAACAGATAGCAACAACTCCTAGGCTAAGGCATCACAAATCAGGCAACTCTAGCCCTAAATATAAAGTACCTAGCCTATCCTCTATCATGCATCCCAAACATCTCATAAATATCTCATAACACAAATAAGTAAGGGTATTTTGGGAAATCACCGTTCGGGCTCTGGCTGATTGTACACACTGCTCCAACTCGTTTTTCTCTTAAACTCTTCCTCATTTTGTAAAAATCATTTCTTTTGAAAATTTTCTCAAATCCTCAGTTTGAGTCCAGATACACCCGAAGGTATATCCGAATCCCTCAAACCAAGGCTCTGATACCAACTTGTAACACCGTAAATTTCCAAACAAAATTTTCATTTAAAATCACATTAATTTCATTAACACAACAATAAAAATCCCCAAATATCGAGTTATCAAAAACACATGTTTATTAATTGTTTAAAACACAATCCAGGATCCTCCAAAACATATCCCCAACTCGTGTATATACAATCAAGCCGGTTCCTTCCCGTGATCCTGAGAAGTACCTGAAACGCATAACGCATAACACTGTAAGCACGAATCTTAGTGAGTTCCCTAAAATACCACACATATTTCATTAGCCTCTCATGGCAATACTCAAATAAGACCCTCCGGTCAATGTGTCTCAGTGGGACCCTCCGGTCCCACAACTCGGGTGGACCCTCCGGTCCTAACTCAACAAGCTCAGAATAATACACATCATAAATCACATAGACATAATGCAGGATATCACAATACTCAATATAAGCACAAAAACCCTCTGGTCACACAAATGTTACCACTCTCGGTAAGTATAGTGAGAAGACTCACCTCGTAAGAAATCAGATAACCTCGAACTCAAATCACCGGTCTAGCCTCTTCCTAACACATATGATAATTATTTCTAATTAATAACGGCTCTCAAAGAAGCTAGACTAAACCCTTCTACAAACTCACAAAAGGATAAAAGACCATTTTACCCTTCCATGGCCTTAATAGTCCACAAATTGACCAAACCCTAAAAGTCAACTAAAAGTCAATGGCAGCGCGTACGCTGCGCGTACAAGCCCTCTATGCTGGGCGTACTCCTTCGCCATGCATGCATCGAGGATTCACGACCCTATGCTGCACGTACTGGGATTACGCTCAGCGTACGCCCCAGTTTTGCTCTTCCTACTCATTTGGTCTTAATCAGTTAAGACCTTAGCTCAAATCTCGGATCTGGACTCCCTAAAGGCTCATACTCCATAAAGTCTGTGACTTTAAGCCTTTGCATGGATGAAAAAGTCACAAACACCAAAACTCTCACTCTCTATTCTCAAGAATGCTTATATCTCATGCATAGGAGTGGTTTTAACGACCAAGACAACATTTTTATGAAACCACTCCATTAAAACACCCAATGGGACAAATATTAGGCTATGGAGTTTCAACAACCCATAAAGCTTCAAGCTTTGGGACCAAAAACCCTAAAATGGACCATATAATACACAAATCAAAAGGATGGGAAAGGTTTGAGCTTTATACGTTCAACTGATGCTCCAACCACAGAAAAGCTCAGATCCAAAGCCTTGACTCCAACTCTATTCTCTTCAATGCTCCTTCTTCACTCCAAGGATGCCACAAGAACACTAACAAGCTCACAAAGGGACACTCAAGTTCAAAGGACGAAGATTAAGGTTTTGAGAGGGTTGAGGTTTGGGAATGGTGGCCAGAAATGAGGCCATCATGTCCTTTAAATAGGGACAAACCCTTAATTAAGGTTTTCACTCTGGGCCTAGTACGCCCAGCGTACTAGCTGGCTTCCGCATCAAAAACACACACATGAGTACGCTGAGCTTACATACGCATACGCCCCGCGTACTGACTTACCATGTTTTCTCAAATATAGGGCCATACTTGACAATTACCAAAAGAAGAAGGGTTGATAAGGTATACTTGGTCTTGGAATGTTACACTAAGTTACTTGCGTTTTAGTTTAGAAACAAATATACGTATTCCAGAATGCGTAGAACACTCTGAAATACGATGAACTAGTTTGGAATATCGTTGTATGTATATGAGACACACATAAGTATGCTATATTATTTTTAGGACGGTTTCTTCATCCGAATACCTGTTTTCTATGGAATACAAAATGGTTTTGTAAGTCCAGAACACGAAGAACCTTGTCCGGAACACAAATATCCATTATGTAAAGATGTCCTGGAATTCTAATCCGGAATAAATATTCATTATCAATTTTTTGTGATTGATATTGTTTAATAACACGTATTAGTCGAAAGATGAATTAGCATGGATGTTGTTAAAAAATGGGTTTTAATGACAAGGAAGTTGTATTCCATTTATATGAGCTTTCAGAATTGTAACCGATAAAGGTAAAATCGAGTGGCAGTTTATTAAAATTTTATTATTTTTATTGTAATGTATTAAATTGTTATTGGAATTTTATTTTTGCAGATAAAAAACTAAGATCCCAACTTACAAAGGAAAATTAAAAGATAAACCCCCACGACACGTACAAAATTAAGAAAGAAATCGAAAAGGGTGTTAAAGCTTAAATTGAAAGCTGACAGAACTCCGAAAGATGGGACTGGAGCAAGTTCAGACAAACCTGCTATTATAGACTAGTCGCAATTTTTTTGTTTTGGATATGTTTTAAGAATTTGGTTTTATT
This sequence comes from Lactuca virosa, assembly GCF_052849685.1. Classification (NCBI taxonomy): domain Eukaryota; kingdom Viridiplantae; phylum Streptophyta; class Magnoliopsida; order Asterales; family Asteraceae; genus Lactuca; species Lactuca virosa. Next base: position 209,555,751 of record NC_136429.1, read on the forward strand.
TTTGGATACATTTATGCAAGTTGCTCATAAATGCATTTGTTGATATATTTTATTTTTAGTCTCCATCATCTAGTGACTCAATCGATGAAGATGTGCCAATAGCAAATGAAATATTATGTCTTGAAGACAAGAAGCAACGTCTTGTTGATACGACTGCCTTAGAAATGACTCATGATTATCAACGTGCGAAACAAAAAATGGTAATATTGGAAATCCCATTTACACCTTCAGCGGCTGAGGAGTGGAGAAAACTAGCATTATATAATATGGAAATGCTCCTCATTACCATGATTGAAGATATACGACAGTTAGTGATCACAATTGACATCATTGAAGAAACACGTATGATAAGTCCAACAATAGAAGATCGAGTCGAAATGACTGACAACATGTTTGATCTAATTGAGACCTACATGGAATTGTTTGAAAATCATGTAGACACAACTAGTTTGCACCGGATGCAAGTTACCGATTATCCTGGAATTGTAATATAATTTTAAATATTATGATGTCCTTTGAAACTTAAATATGTAACAGGAATGGTAGGGTTATCTAAAATGGCAACTGTTTTCATTAACATTAGTCTAAAGATTGTTACAAATCCCAATACATACTTAGGTTGCTTTCTACAACTTTGGAAATTATAAGGGATACATATTTTGTTCATGGTCAATAAAATCTCCTCTAATTCTAAAAGCATGTGCTAGATGGTCCCGTTCTGCATAACGCATATCAATCTATGCATTTACATCTGGAATATACTTCTCAACTTCTTTGAATTTTTTCATAGCTTCAACAACCCATTTTTCTTTTTCATTTACTTGCTCTATGATATCCTTTGCACGCTGATTTAGTGTCTGATTTGATTCAAAGTCCCTTTCATTTTCTTCTTCAGCAGTCTTCATAGATTTTAAAATGTCATCAAACATTTTATCCGGGAGTGGGAGATCTAGGACTTCCAGAAGCAGGTTAATATCTAAACAAACATAGCAGTCTTCTTCTTCATAATGCCAAAAACCAAACTGAGATGAACCCATTCCTAATTTTTTTACGTTGACGATGCGTTCTAGCTCGATATTAAGGGTGAAATGTTATATCCGGAATGAGGGTCCAAAATGGTATGTCCGGAATGTGGCTCCGGAATGAGGCTCTGGAATGTGTCTGGAATATGTGTCCGTGACTCCATGTGTTAGGAATCTATGACATGTATGCGTAACATCCTGATGTTGAGGTAATTTCAATTTTAGCCCTATGTATGGATAAAAATTTCATTCTAGTCCTTGTGCATGAGAAAGGGTGCAAAATGGCCCATAGTGGTATTTTGGTAAATTCTGGCCAACAATTAGTATGATGGGCTTGCTCTTCATACTCATGGCATGCATGCGAGGGACCTAGTACGATGGGCATACTCTTAGTACGCAGGGCGTACGTGCGAGGGTTCCAAACCCTAAAATTTAGGATTTGCACCCTATTTAAACAACTTTATGGCCCAATACCTTCACCCTAATCAGCCTCCAACTGGAAATTCGACCCTCTAGCAAACCCTAAGTGAGAAGAGTGCTTTTGAGCTCATTTGTGTGCTTTGTTGGTGTTCTTGAAGAAGAAGAAGTTGGTGCAAGGACCTTGGAGCTTGGGAGAAGCTTGGATTTGGGATTCTTCACTTATTAGCTACCTCCAAAAGGTAAAAAGTTCCTTTCTTGATCACTCCATCTTGTAGATCTAGTCATTTCTTCATTTAAGGAACTTTTGGTCCCAAATATGGTGATTCTTGAGTATGGCATGCTCTTAACCAATTAAGTCGTCCTTTCAGACCTTATGAGGGGTCTTGAGTCATAAAAATGTGGTCTTGATGCTTAGTTTCACTCCATGCATGCTATAGAAAGTCTTAAGGCATTAAGATGTTAAGATTTTGTGTATTAAGCACTTAATGGACATGCAAAGTCATAAAGTTGGAAACCTTAGTACTCTTAGTCTTATTTTCGCCTTGGATCTGAAAGTTGGGGTAAAAGCTTAATGTATTAAGCTCTTATTGAGAAAATGGGAAGTCTGAGCGTACGCCCTACTTAATCTGGAGTAGGAAGGACGTACATGCTCAATCACACGACTACGGTTAAAGCTTGAGTATGCCCCATGTACCTCCGGAGTACGCGTCGCATACCAGCCCCGAGTCGACATGGCTGAGTTGACTCGACTGGGTTAACTCGGTTGGGTTGACCTAGTTGACTTGTTGATTTTGACCTGTTTTGACCAAGGGTATTTTGGGAAAATGTTATTAATCTAGATTAGGTAATGTTTTGACATTTAGGATTTGGATTGAGCCAGTATTTGGGAGCAGAGTATTGATCAACTATTCGTCAGATTGTGAGGTGATTTTTCCTCACAATACTTACGGGTTGAAGACACCAAGGCCGACCTATTGGATTGATATCTTGGTTTACTGTATGTTGCTATGTTGTAGTGATCTGTTAAACTTGTATCCTGGTATATAGGATGTCGTTATGTTGTCGTGATCTATTAGATCAATATGACTACCTGTATATATGCTAGCTATTGATTTTTATGGTATATGTTATATATGTTGATATGCGATGGTATATTGGGTTGAGGCGGTCATGCTTTGTGCTGAAGGACAATATACCCAGGGCGGTCTGGATAGACTGAAGGCCTGCAAGGCGGACTAATAAGGCCGAAGGCCCAGAGAGCGGTCCAGATAGACTGAAGGCCCAGTGAGGCGGTCCAGTCATGCTGAAGGCTCTAAATGCATGCTTTTGTTTGTTATGTTCATGTGGTGGTACTTTGGGTGAACTCACTAAGATTTGGATTACAATTTAATTTTGTTTCAGGTACTTCTGAGGACCGTGGCAAGGCGAAGGCATGACCGTACACATCCTTGGTTTTATGTTGATTAGATTTTGAGAGACCCTGATTTTAAATAATGTTTTAGAGACAATGGTTTTGTAAACACCTCTTTTTGGTAAATGGTTTGTTTTGAAAAGTTTAAAATTGTTGCGATTTTTGAGATGTTACAGTATGATTGTTTGGACTAAACATGGATGACTGACATGACGACCGAAACGTCAGTTCAGAATGTTATTCCGAAATCCAGAATGATATTCTGGATGCATATAGAATCCAGAATGAAGAAGTATAAAAAAGAGAATCATATTGTAGGTCATTTACAACTCCAAAATGGCACGAAACGAACCCCAACCTTGGACTAGTCGAGAAGAGATTATGGTCGTTTAGGCTTGGATAACCATTATGGATGACAAGGTTGTGATCGGTCTGCCACATGTCATGTACAACTCACATTGGGTCCAATTGACAAATATGTTTCACTATGAGGATTAAGTTTCAAGACATTAGGCCAAAGGTGAAGACGTTTATCAAAAAATATCACAAGACTGACAACGAATTACCGAATGAAGATGAACAAGTAATTTTGCAGCTAGCAAGGGTGGAATAAAGGAATAAACATAACGGGGTTGATTTTCCATACGAACATGTTTGGGATATTTTAAAGCTTGTTCATTTTTTGTAAATTATGTATTTTGTTATTTTTATCTTTAATAAGATTATGGTACTTATAATTATGTTTTTTCTATCTCTGTAATATGTAACAAATACTAGGGTAATATTAATATTTTCCATTACTCAATGCAAATCAATTACTATCATAAATTCCAATTACTAGGTAATAAAACAATCATCAAAGGGTCAAGTATTTCCATTCAGATGGAGAGGGGAAGAGGGTGTACATTTTGTGTGTGGTAGGTAGTCCGGAACACATCAGACCAGTAATATATTTGAACCATATCGGCTAATTTAGTGATGTTCGAATAATGTGACGTCATAATAGCATGACGTCATAATAGCATGACCGCACGCTATGCCTAGATTGCGCAATTTCCCACATGAACATGTATGCAGTTCAAATCTACAACACAAGTTGTTTTTAAAATCAAAAACTCAAAAATATCGGATGTCAACGCATATGGGATCGCTAGAGAGATCTTTGTTGCTTGCCACCGAACATACTTTTACATTCTCTTATGAAGCACCATTTCTACAAACGGGATGAGTATGCTAGTCAACCTCCCTAAAAAGTAAATATGATAAAAAAAATGTTATTCTACAAGTATAAAATAATTTAATATTTTACAGTATTTTACCTCGCATTAAACTATGTTTGAAAAAAGTACGTTAAATGTAGTCACGAATTGTCTCGATAAGCGTTATTATCGGTACGTTGCGTTGATTAACCGATAACACCAACAAAAATTGAGGAATATCAATGTTGACTACATAGATTGTAAAATGTCATCAAGCATTTTATCCTGGATTGGGAGATCTAGGCCTTCCAGAAACAGGTTAATATCTAAACAAACATATCAATCTTCTTCTTCATAATGCCAAAAACCGAACTGAGATGAACCCATTCCCAAATTTTTTTTTACGTTGACGATGCATTCTAGCTCGATATTAATGGTGAAATGTTATATCCGGAATGAGGGTCCAAAATGGTATGTCCGGAATGAGTCTCTGGAATGTGTCTGGAATATGTGTCTGTGACTCCATGTGTTAGGAATCTATGACATGTATGTGTAACATCCTGATGTTGAGGTAATTTCAATTTTAGCCCTATGTATGGATAAAAATTTCATTCTAGTCCTTGTGCATAAGAAAGGGTACAAAATGGCCCATAGTGGTATTTTGGTAAATTCTGGCCAGAAATTAGTATGATGGGCTTGCTGTTCGTATGCATGGCGTGCATGCGAGGGACCTAGTACGATGGGCATACTATTAGTACGCAGGGCGTACGTGCGAGGGTTCCAAAACCTAAAATTTAGGGTTTGCACCCTATTTAAACAAATTTATGGCCCAATACCTTCACCCTAATCAGCCTCCAACTGAAAATTCGACCCTCTAGCAAACCCTAAGTGAGAAGAGTGCTTTTGAGCTCATTTGTGTGCTTTGTTGGTGTTCTTGAAGAAGAAGAAGTTGGTGTAAGGACCTTGGAGCTTGGGAGAAAATTGGATCTGGGATTCTTCACTTATTAGCTACCTCCAAAAGGTAAAAAGCTCCTTTCTTGATCACTCCATCTTGTAGATCTAGTCATTTCTTCATTTAAGGAACTTTTGGTACCAAATGTGGTGATTCTTGAGTATGGCATGCTCTTAACCAAATAAGTCGTCCTTCAGACCTTATGAGGGGTCTTGAGTCATAAAAATGTGGTCTTGATGCTTAGTTTCACTCCATGCATGCTATAGAAAGTCTTAAGGCATTAAGATGTTAAGATTTTGTGTATTAAGCACTTAATGGACACACAAAGTCATAAAGTTGGAAACCTTAGTAATCTTAGTCGTATTTTGGCCTTGGATCTGAAAGTTGGGGTGAGAGCTTAATGTATTAAGCTCTTATTGAGAAAATGGGAAGTTTGAGCGTACGCCCTACGTAATCTGGAGTAGGCAGGACGTACATGCTCAGTCACACGACTACGGTCAAAGCTTGAGTACGCCCCGTGTACCTCCGGAGTACGCCTCGCGTACGAGCCCCGAGTCGACACGGCTGAGTTGACTCGACTGGGTTAACTCGGTTGGGTTGACCCAGTTGACTTGTTGATTTTGACCTGTTTTGACCAAGGGTATTTTGGGAAAACTTTATTAATCTAGACTAGGTAATGTTTTGACATTTAGGATTTGGATCGAGCCACTATTTGGGAGCAGAGTATTGATCAATTATTCGTCAGATTGTGAGGTGATTTTTCCTCACTGTACTTATGGGTTGAAGGCACCAAGGCCGACCCATTGGATTGATATCTTGGTTTTCTGTATTTTGCTATGCTGTAGTGATCTGTTAAACTTGTATCCTGGTATATAGGTTGTTGTTATGTTGTGGTGATCTGTTAGATCTATATGACTACCTGTATATGCTAGTTATTGATTGTTATGGTATATGTTATATATGTTGATATGTGATGGTATACTGGGTTGAGCTTTGTGCTGAAGGACAATATACCCAGGGTGGTCCGGATAGACTGAAGGCCTGTGAGGCGGACTAATCAGGCCGAAGGCCCGGAGAGTGGTCGAGATAGGCTGAAGGCCCAGTGAGGCGGTCCAGTCATGCTGAAGGCTCTAAATGCATGCTTTTGTTTGTTATGTTCATGTGGTGGCACTTTAGGGGAACTCACTAAGATTTGGATTACAATTTTAGTTTTGTTTCAGGTACTTCTAAGGGCCATGGCAAGGCGAAGGCGTGACCGTACACATCCTTGGTTTTATGTTGATTAGATTTTGAGAGACCCTGATTTTAAATAATGTTTTAGAGACAATGGTTTTGTAAACACCTCTTTTTGGTAAATGGTTTGTTTTGAAAAGTTTAAAATTGTTGCGATTTTTGAGATGTTACAGTATGATTGTTTGGACTAAACATGGATGACTGACATGACGACCGAAACGTCAGTTCAGAATGTTATTCCGAAATCCAGAATGGTATTCTGGATTCATATAGAATCCAGAATGAAGAAGTATAATAAAGAGAATCATATTGTAGGTCATTTACGACTCTAAAATGGCACTAAACGAACCCCAACCTTGGACTAGTCGAGAAGAGATTACGGTCGTTCAGGCTTGGATAACCATTGTGGATGACAAGGTTGTGATCGGTCTGCCACATGTCATGTACAACTCACATTGGGTCCGATTGACAAATATGTTTCACTATGAGTTATATGTTATAGAGTATCGAAGCGAAGAAGAAGTGAAGATTAAGTTTCAAGACATTAGGCCAAAGGTGAAGACGTTTATCAAAAAATATCACAAGACTGACAACGAATTACCGAATGAAGATGAACAAGTAATTTTGCAGCTAACAAGGGTGGAATAAAGGAATAAACATAACGGGGTTGATTTTCCATACGAACATGTTTGGGATATTTTAAAGCTTGTTCTATATTTTTAAATTATGTATTTTGTTATTTTTATCTTTAATAAGATTATGGTACTTATAATTATGTTTTTTTCTATCTCTGTAATATGTAACAAATACTAGGGTAATAATAATATTTTCCAATACTCAATGCAAATCAATTACTAACATAAATTCCGATTACTAGGTAATAAAACAATCATCAAAGGGTCAGGTATTTCCATTCAGATGGAGATGGGAAGAGGGTGTACATTTTGTGTGTGGTAGGTAGTCCGGAACACATCAGCCCAGTAATATAT